>NC_091829.1:17793158-18120658 GCF_038994185.2 Dermacentor albipictus
CGCTCGTCTACTCTCTTTGTCGCTCGTTGGCTTTCTTTCCCGCTGTCTCGTTCTCTCTCTTGTTCGCTCATTCGTTCGTTTGGGCTATTCGCTTACATCGACAATCATCGTCGATGGTTTTCATCAAAACTTTCATTCTGATTATTCTCATCTGGTCTTGATTACAGCTACGCTCGCATGAACACGATAAAGGCGGGTCGAGTCGGATTGTCGATCGAAATCTGGTCGCCGGGGTAAAGCAAATGCTAGCGGGTCGGGCCGAGCAATCGTCGAGGTGAGTTCTGTCGACACGCCTTCAACCTGCTTGGCAAGATGCATGGAAACGCGGTCGTGTCGGACTTGACAGCTTGACTTTTGATTCGTCCCACGCACGCCGAGTTCATGTTAAAGCTTATCGTCATCACGGTTTCAGGGGACAGGAGTGTTAGCTGGCCCTTCAGCCATGACGCCCGTTTCCCTTGCGTAGGCGGCCTAAAACCTGAACGGCAGCTTTCGTAAACGACGTAGATCTTTGTGCTCAGACGTTACAAATTACCTAACAAACTAACAAAACACAAACTACTTTCAAAATGCTCTTATTATTATTTTTTTTTTGCTAGCGCGCTTATTTGCTTTGATCTAATTTGGCGTGCACAAATTCGAGCGACGAACTGTTCTCTATACATGCACATACGTCAAAAAGAACAAGAACTACCACTTTTCTGCGGCGGTGACCTACGTTTCGAGATGCTCTGCTGCCGTTCATCGACGCGAGGACATCGTTCCTTCGCGGCTCGCCGCACGCGATGAAACCTCATCACACCTTTCTTTCTTTATTCCAGAGGTAATCGCCTCCGCAACACGGAACCCTGGATGCAACCCGCTACCTACCAGGCTCGATAATCGGCGTGAAACCTAGATGCACACGACTCTTCCAAATGACTGTGAGAGAACGAGCAGATGTGCCGCAGAAGGTAGGCATTAGTTAGTGCCTAGGGAGCTTTGAGAGGCTTCCAAGAGCTCTCCTCGGTCAAGTTATGAGGATAATAGCGTAATCGGCGTTGCAATCGACGTCGAACGCTGCGATAAGTGCCGGCGGCGACACCCGGAAGTGTTGATCAGAGATACCGTGCTCCCATCTCGCCCATGTAAGAATCGAGGCAAGACGGCAAGATGTGCTCCATGCTTATACCTCTTTTTTTTTCTTTTTTTCCCTCTCGTACGCGTTTAATGACTAGAGACGAGCGTTGATTACAGGCACGATAAAATGCAACGGAAAACTCACCCTTGGCATGCAGATGCTGCGGACTTGTGCCTCCTGTAAGTCAATGCCAAACATGAGATAAGACAGGATAAGGACATTGATAACAATAATTACAGAGTTGCCGGTGAATCGCTAGCACGCGCAGAGAGAGGAAGGCCGAAGCTGTGTTTACGAGACATAATTTTGCAATGTTAGTGCCCAAACGTGTTTTATGCTAAAAGGAAGCACATAAAACTTAAATTTGTTGCTTTCTTTCATTCGCCCACTTGTCAGATTCCCTCTGTATAACATTGGGTAAAGGGCGCTATGCAGGAATATCGAAAGACACGGAACACATAATGGTGAGTGTGGGAATTTCCAGCAGGGGATTGTGTAGAAATATCGTCTCAATAAACAAGGAGCCAGAAATAAGAAATTAAGTATACGATGCCAAGAAAGAAGAGAACCTGCTACAGCCAGTATACAAAACAAACAAAATATACGCTGCATTGGGAAGTGGTATACCAATAAAGAGGACACTGAGTAATTTCTCTGTGAAAGAATAAGAACCGTGCATCTCAACGACCTTACCTCAAAAGTCGTTCCAGCACGTTAATGCACGAGGTAGTTATGTTCAAAAATGCCAAAACTTGTCCAAATCAAAAACAAACATCAGAAGAGAGAAAAAAGAAACGCCAGCAGGTTTATTACTCTTTTTAAGATAAGCTCTGATGGGAAACGTTCACAGATTAAAGGTACAAGCTTCCTTATCTTTTCATACCTTCACGCCATGACAGCGAACCTTTAATAAGTACACTAGGTCCCTACGCTTGGAGACGATGTGGCGTATTCGCCTTTGCGAGAGGTAACGTTCGTGCGATCCAAAATGTGTACCCATAACTTCCGTATTAACCGAATGCAGTTTTATGCATACTTACGTATGCGTAGGATGCATCTTCGTGTAGGTTAGACTTCTCAACACAAGCTTCACATTGGGCCTTCTCAATCTAAAAACAAAAAAAGGAATGCAAACACGGAAGTCAACATGATGTACAAGACATTGTCACTATCACAAAACAGATTCGCCCCACCTCCATTCCTCGCCTTCCGAAGAAAACGCTGAAACCAGCCGTCTGAACACTTTTGTACACAGCTAAAATGCAAAACGTGCTCGGTGCAAAATGTGTTTGCGTCTTTGTCGTGCCCCAACTAAGACTACCTCTCAAGGCCCTACGAGATTTGATCGTAGAAAGTGACTTCATAAATTTTTTGTGAACGACAATTTAGACGCAATTTTTTATTTTCCTTTATATTCCCAGGACGTGTTCATGCTTGTGTTGGTATTGTAACTGTAACCTTTTTAGCCTCTTTTTTGTCTCTATAATCAGCGAACTTTATGTGTTAGTTTTGCAATTATCTTATAGATTATTGACAGTACTTTTAATTTTCGTCATCGGTTTTTCTATTTGTTGTTTTTCGTAACTACAATTCTGCAACGGCTGGTCCTAATAAGAACAGTAAGAAAGACTTACATCCTGGTACTTATAGTACCAATCGCATGTCTTTCGAAGCAGCTCTTTTCTTGAGGGCTGAAATAAAAATCGAGAGGAGGGCACCTTAAAAGCGCTAGATATATCGATGTGACTGCAGTGCAAGCTTCGTTCAACTTAGTCGTTTCCTCTGCTACGGTTGGTCTCGATGGCTGGCCACCAGCGTATTAGGCAAATTAGGCAAAGGAACAAACTTGGGATATTCAGATTATCAAAAGCAATGTCTGTTGCGCGTAAGGAGAGAGAGAGAGAAACGACAGAGGTGTAAACCAGACTAAGCCTGGTTGGCTGTCCTGCATTGGGGAACGGGAACAGAAAGATCAGGAGAGAAGGTCATAGTACGCATGGAAACAATAAAACCTTCATCATTTAGTGCAACACAAATAGTCATACCAGATAGCGAGCCGTAGAAACGCACCAGCGCTTTCAGCGCATAATTTTCGATCATATCAATTATCTGCGAATAATAGGTCTTGCATAGCTATTCTCTCTTATGTTTTGTGCACCTATTCGCACTGGTTAAAGATGACATTGCGTATGCGATATCATTCGCACAAATTTAAACGTCGTCACAGAAATGCAATCAAAAACACTTTACACACGTTGGGTCTTCTCTTGACATTCAAGAGTAATGGTCGTCAATCTTTTGCCCAGTTTCCTTGTTAAAGGCATTGCTTTCGCTACTTTCCTCACAGGAACGCTACACACATATCACGCTGATATACGCGTGTTGTTCCTAGCCTGAAAGCAGGTGCAGGGCATTGCTAAAGAAAGTAAATGCCCACTGGATAGATTATTATTATAGTGGGCAGACAGGATAAGCTACATAAAGTTCGTACGTTTCTTCAGAGTAAGTTGTGCTCGCCAAAAACGTAACGAGACGCGTCACCAATAGCTCTTACCCGAGGCATGCACTTCTTCCTCATGTTCCACACCTGAGTGAAATAAAGAAAACAGAAAGCAGTCATTTAGAGTGAAGGAGTTTTATATAAAGGGCACTAAGTGTTTGCGTTAGGCCTACAGCGAAGTACTGAAGCAACACGATATGCTTTCCGAGCTCACGATTACATGTGCGCTAGAAATGAGAAAAATAGGTAGCCGATTTATTTACTACCTCTAAGCAACCCATTTACAGCAACACAGAAAAGATAAATCGAATATCAATCAATCAATCAATCAATCAATCAATCAATCAATCAATCAATCAATCAATCAATCAATCGTCTAAATTCATTTTTTCCTTCCCTTCCCTGACATCAATTTCTTACTGCTCACATTCGTATTGCAGTCGCCTGCAAACTTCGCTTAGAATGTATGTCCTTCGTTTGTTTAAACTGATCTCATCCGCAGCCTCATGGGCCATTTATCAAATTCACTGAATTCCGAGCACGGAGGCGAGTTTGAATCTTATTTTAGCAAGCTCTGTTTAGAACCTCCGAAAGCGGCCATTATGCAACGCTTACTAGACACATTCGTGATGCGCTATCGAAGGCACTGCCGCAGTGAGCAGGACGGGACAAGTGCACGTCATTCTTCGTTGCAATGCTGTGCCCACTCCGCTGTGACGCCTTATTAGTGCGCTACGAATTTTTAATCACGAACCTATAAGCGTTGTTAAGCTGCAATGCTTACATCTTCGTACTCGTACACGGCCGGCAGTGTGTAGTTGTCCACGCACTCTTCGCACCGGTGGACTTCCTCCTGCGTCGATGCGAAAACAGAAAGCGAAAGATCGTGACATTGCGCAACAAAGCACTCGCCGTGTTTCTATTTACTTCTTCGATGAATCTCCACTTGCAGAGTCGCCTGATGCGGTCCTTCGGGTAGGTCTGCAAGGAAAGAGGTGCAGGCGCTTACAACGCAGCCACGAACTTGAAGCTTATACTATATAACGTGTTATTCGGATAGTTGGTGCGAAACTTAACATAAAGGTATCGCAAGCGGAAACGGCCCGGGACGGGAAAGGAGCGACCGACTTCTGGCACGGACGTGGTCGCTCGTCCCGTCATTACGTCATTATCTTAGTTCGGTACAGTCATTCATGGTTTAGTTCAAAGTTAGTTCACGAGTTACACAGTCCACTATCGATATGTTGTTTTGTTGAGTAAGAAATAATTTCTTTAAGACCATATGCGTATATCACTCCAACCATTGCGATATTTAGGTTTCTGGCTCCTGTAGGTGACTGTTTACATTAAAGACATATTTTGAAAAAATCCACAAGTGAATGAGCCGTTACTCGAAAGCGAGTGATGTGCGAGAAGCAGACTTGATGGTTACATATACACCGGCTGCTTTGAGTGAATATTTTATCGCAAATGACTTTAATTAGACTGCAGAGTATTCAAGCGGTGCATTGTTAATGATTACCCAGAAAGCTCCTTTCTTTCTTTTTCGGGGGGGGGGGGGGTCCAACTGATTTGTTCTTCATGTTGCATACATTTCTTCTCACAATTACGAATGCGTTTATGGTGCCCTTTAGGGTTGCTCAATGAAAAACTCAACGCATTGTCTTTCTTTAGCAGTTATTGTAACCACTGAGTGTTCGGTCTCGTGCGTCGAATGTCCTCATATTTTTTTTTTTCGTCCGAGAACGCATTTCACCCTCTGTCGAAGTGGAAATACATTTATTCGGCAATTATCTTCTTTTACACTTCATTTTACTTAATTGTTGGGTGAAATTATTTGCGACGAGCGTCTCGAGAAAGGGGAATTATTCGCTCGCGTTTTAAGGCGATTTCTATCATGCCCCTTGGCTGTAACGTTCTCTCTCCTGCCGTACAGTGTCCGTTCTCCGGGCGCAGACAACCTTGAAGCCTCGGCACGGAGACCTCGTGCGTCAGAGGCTTTATCTCGTCACGTATCACTAACCGCTCTCCTTCGAGAGCTTCGACAGAGAAACGACACTCATGTGAGCCGCGGTCTCCGCTCGCGTAATAATTTTTTTAATGCTAATCTCTCGCGTTCGTACTATTGAAGAGGCGGGCTGATAACAACGGAGTGCGAAGGATCCTTACCACTAAGCTGGCTGATGGAGAGAAAGTAAAAGACCCTGCGGGATGGGATACTAGTTCGTACTATTGAAGAGGCGGGCTGATAACAACGGAGTGCGGAGGATCCTTACCACTAAGCTGGCTGATGGAGAGAAAGTAAAAGACCCTGCGGGATGGGATACTAGTTCGTACTATTGAAGAGGCGGGCTGATAACAACGGAGTGCGGAGGATCCTTACCACTAAGCTGGCTGATGGAGAGAAAGTAAAAGACCCTGCGGGATGGGATACTAGTTCGTACTATTGAAGAGGCGGGCTGATAACAACGGAGTGCGGAGGATCCTTACCACTAAGCTGGCTGACGGAGAGAAAGTAAAAGATCCTGCGGGATGGGATACTAGCAGAAACATTGTGCATGAGCCGACCTAACATATAGATTGCGGTGAAGAGGAATGCTCGGCGATGCGGTGACGTCACCAGTCTGCGGCGAGGCGCGAGCTCGAGATTGCATGGGCTGCTCTGGCTGAGAAAAAAAAAAAATTCTGCCAACGCTTTCTGCTACTTACGTGTCGTGTCCTTTGCTTGCTTTAAACAGCAAAGAATTTTCCAGAGATAGAGACGAAGAAGGAAAACCAGGAAGCGTTGGCATCGTTTCTTTTCTTTCCAACCAGAGCAGCCCAGGCAATCTCGAGGTTGCGCCTCCCCGGATATAACAGAAATGCTATAGCCCGTTAACCAAGATACAGCTTTTCAATAACACTGTTTTTCTGCTGGTCACGCGCAGGTTTAATTTGATGTGGCATAATTAAAAAAAAATGATGCCTTGGAATTTCGCTGCTATGTAATTTTGACAGTTTCATGCATGGCTAAACGAACCAATCACTGAATATTAAATGAGGCTAGGTAAAAAAGTTACTAATAAATATGTTATCTAGCAGGATATTTTTTCACTCATATATATCATGCCTGCTACTAATTACGTGGAAATGAAGACGATTATAAGAAAGAGAACGAGGCCGCTAAATCAAAATATTCGTGTAATTCTTCAGGCCACGGGCAAGTGCCTCAGTGAGCCTAAAGAATATGTGCTTGACTGGACTCACTGGAAATCAAACACATCTATATATGGTGTCGCCAGGAGTCGGAACAGACTCGACGGCAGGTCGAGTAGGTCGAACACCTTAGTCAAGAAGTGGTGAAACGTACGGTGAAGTCAGCCAGGTTTCAACGCCACGTGAACCGCGTGAACCAAAAATGAACCGCTCACAAGACGTACGGGCATACCAGTCTACGCCTTTGTAAATTACAGTTTACCATTAATGTTAAATAAAATATTCCGCCTTGAATTTGCTTTGTATTGCGTTAGATATCAGTTCGTTTGGTTAGTCATTTTTTCTTAATCTCAACAATTCCTTCGTGTTATGAAGAGTTTCTACGTGTGGCTTTCTATAGAAGCGCTCGTCCTTGTGTTGCTCCTTTTCTTTGTCCCTGTTAGTATAGCGCAAAAAAAATCATTTTGTTTAAAAATTGATCTGTTCCAACTAGGCTGCCTCGAAGTTATGCTTCAGTTATGTTTCTATAGTATACTTACATTGAAGATACGTATGCGAATGTTTCACCATTGTATGTCTGTCTGTAGTTACCGCTGCTGTTGCACCCTACGAGACCAAGATTTCAGTCGGAAAATTAGTTTCTTCTTTAGTCTTGGCTCGCGAGCAATGCGATCGCATTGCATGAGCCAATAAACTCAAACCACGTGACTAGTACGTCACGTGGCTCAAGACGCGGATAGCTTGTGTGTACTTGCGTTCGTACGGTGCGGACAGAATAGGCGGCCATTGAGCTGACTTTTCACCCTGGTTGCCTCAATAAACGCGCAAGCCTCTCGCTTTTTTTTTAAGAGCAAAGATTAGGCTGGGGGGCTGCTATCTAAAATACGCGGAAACAGAGAAATTGTTTTTCGGCACGACTCCACCAGATTTGATGAGGTTTTGTTAAATTAAAAGAAAAAAATTGTAATCTGTAATTAGACTGTAGCAAGTAGACGTTTTATTTAGGCTATCGACATGTGTTAATAAAACTTGTAGAAAATCCCAAAACTAAGAAAAAGAAAGGACAATACAGCTTACAACTCTATAAAACAACAATGGAAAGGGCTATCACAATTCATTAAACGCACTTAGTAATACACCTAAAGTGGACTACATGAACGCATTGTACGCATCTCTTAAATATGCCTCCTATTCGTGAGCAGGAATTTTGCAAAATCTTAGTAAGCACTAACAATTTAAGTAAGCTGTAAATTTAATTATCAAATTTATCCGCTTTAGATACTCTAGCGCTGCACTGTTAAGACCTTATAAACTTCACGCTTCAATTACTTTTAGTGTACCAAACTTCGGAAACATTCGTAAATAAATTCAGTCCTAAATCAAAGTTTGGTTTCCTACAATCACTAGAATTTAACTTTCTCTCCCAAATCCAACACATTTCTTTCAACTCAGTCGCGGGGTATACATACAAAACATATCTGCGTTTTACGTCTGTATGAACAGAGAAATCAGAGTTGACGCCGAGCGAAAGCTTTTCCTGAGGAAAAGCAGTGAGATGATCAGAAGATATATACTCACTCTGGGCATGCAGTCAGCTTCCACTTTTTTGTACTGAAATGGAAAAAACAATGAAACTGAAATTTGCAGCCACATCCGAGGAGAGGAACGAACACACACACACACACACACACACACACACACACACACACACACACACACACACACACACACACACACACACACACACACACACACACACACACACACACACACACACACACACACACACACACACACACACACACACACACACACACACACACACACACACACACACACACACACACACACACACACACACACACACACACACACACACACACACACACACACACACACACACACACACACACACACACACACACACACACACACACACACACACACACACACACATATATATATATACACACACACACATGTGCTGGCGCCTTCGCCAGTGCTCACCTCAGCGAAGGTGGCATTCTCCGCGATGTTGGTCTCGTTGACGCATCTCTCGCACTCGGTCAGGTTCTCGCGCTGCGAAGCAAAGGCTCGCGAGAACAAATTTCGATACAACGTCGCGACGAGATACACTTTACTCTTTTTTTTTTTCGGGAGCAGAGATATCGTAATATGACATGTTCTAAAATACACGACAAAAAAGAAAACGGTATAATTTAATGTTTGCAGAACTGGTGTGTTATATGAGGCGAATGCAAAATTGCAGCATCTTACGCAAAGCTAATCGGCTCAGCAGGCGCCATGTCAATGGGCATTTAAATTAGTAATGAGGTTTGATTCTCACATGTTTTTTTGCGTTTGTGTGTGTCACGCAGGATATAGTATTCTCTCTGAAAGCAGAAACACGTATATTCAATTTCCAAACATTCAGCGCCTCCATTAAGTGGAAGACTACGCGGTAGCTATGCGATGCTTGTGTTTTCAAGTTCCACTTAAGCGTTATCTTTATCTGTGGATTCGTCTGTCGCCTTTGGTGCGTATCCACAGCAGCGATATCGTGATCACTGAGCCTAATCTAGATGTCATAGTATTAACAGAGCATCTTTTGGACAGCCGGTAAGGCCGTGACTTGCTCTGATGATATTAAAACAGGGATTGCATTCCTCTTTAGCGTACTGACCGTAGATAACAGGCCAATAAAAGGGGGTAATTGGTTCGTGTTGATATTGAAAACACGCTGACTTAAAGTGAGTGGACTACGACAAGAGTGATTTCTAAATCGGTGGTCATGGCTTCACTAGGTGCACTAGGTGCATCTGTTTATCAACTATGAAAAATGATTTGACCTCCGGTGCGCAAAAGAATGGTGTGGTGTAAGGGAGGGTGGTGTCTAATCACTTTCTTACCACGCTAACCTTTTACCGCGATGAATATGAAAACGAATGGAAAAATAAACCGCTCTTAGTCGTGCTTTGCCCTGTAAACCTGTGCGCCTGTTGTTGGTGTGGTGCTTTTAATGTCAGCGAGTTCTCAAAATCAACTAACCATATATAGTCTGTTCCAGGCCGATATACCAGCATCACGTCTCTCACTCAAATCTTTTAAACTGTAAGTTTGCCCACATCTCTAGTACTCAGGTGTCTTACTCAGGTCTCAGGCAAACTTATTTTAACTTTGCAGCTACCAGGGCTCACGCGGCAGACTGTGCCCGAATGCGTAGCCTATGGGAAGCGCTGCAGTTGGTAGCTATGCGAAGTGGTCGCACGTTAAAAGGAGCGTACGTTTTTTGCAAGTCGGAAGCGGCACTCCTGAAGCAGCAGTGTGGCCGGTGATTGCTGAAACAGAGACAATATCAGATGCGTTAGATACGTTGGCATTTGCATTTTTCGGGTTTCATTTCTTGTTCGCTAAATAAGAGAGAGAGAGAGAGAGAGAAGGATAGACAGGTAGGCTAACCAGGTTGCACCTGGTTGGCTAACCTACAAGCTAAGTAAGAATTTTAATTATACTTCATATCAACGCGAATTTATGTCAACGATCGCAGTGAGTCAAATGAAAAGCAACCAGCTACTCGCTTGTATTGTTCCCCAACAAGTTCGTTCAGGACTTCCTCAATAGTACTATGCCAAAGAAATCACGTTTATTAATACTGCTTTTTAAGCATGTTGTACAGTTACCTGCCAAACGTGCACGGTGTTGAGTGCGCTGTGTTCATTTCATACACAACACAGGCCTCACAGCACACATATGATACACATATACGCTCCAAGAATTATGCCTTAACGGCAAGCCTTTATCGCAAAAAAAAAAAAGAGTGCGCTGTGTGCGTTATCGTAGGCGGCCTATAGCGCGGAAAACACGAAGCAAAGCGTCCGAATATATATAAGCTCATCATTACTGCATGCGAAAGCGAAGGTTTTGTCTGCCGCACAAAGTGAATTTATATAATCTGTGAACGAGACATCAGCGCCAGCGCACCGGACGCATTAGCGGTGACGTAGCGTAAACTCTCGAATTCGGCTCGCTTGTTCCATAACCACACCACGCTACGTGACCTTCGTCTCGTTAATTACTGCTCGGTATTTAGCGACAAAGAGATCGATACGGGACCTTGGAAATTTGAAATTTTTGGGACGAAGTAAACAGCGACCTTCCTCATCGTCGGGGTTAAGTCGTTGAACTGGGTATAGCAAAACGGCGATGGAGTAATACGTTGGGTGGCGGACTCAAACTACCGACCTCACGTATAGATCCTGTACAACTCATTGCAAACATTTTATTCGACGCCATCGAAACCGGCCTGTTTTTGCTGTTTATTAGATGGTCAGATAAAGGAAAGACAGGCTCCAAAGACACACAAAGATGTGCATAACAGGACTTGTCTAATATGCGTGTTATTCACATCTTTGTGATCTTTGTGTGTTTTATGCGACGAAGCCCGCTTCTGATTGTAGCGTATCCATTGGTACACTGTACTATAAGTGCATTTTACTCATCTATGCCTCTGCTTATCTCTCACAACACTGCATACTCGTATACGCGTGCTCAGAATTCAGTACACGTCATAACTTAGCGTAGTGTTCTGGGCAACATGCCCTCTCCTTTTGTCCCTGTTTTTTGCAGTTCATCAGGGACTGCATGCGTAGCCTACGTATTCTATTTAGTTATATCCGCTCTTCATTTTACGATCCTGTGACTTTTCTTTGTATACTGCAATGTTTTTGTTATTATCATAATTATACTACGTGAATAGGGGTAGCCGTTACCATTAGAGAGTGAATAAATTTTGTTCAATAATTTTGATCCCCCTAAAATAAACCTAAAAGAAAAGAAATACATAAAGTATAAAACATAGAAAAAAATAAAGGAATAAAGCGTCCCATAAATCCGTCACAGCCTGCTACACTATAAGCACAGTCAGAGTGCGATATATTCACAACGCGCGAACTTCCTATCACAGCGCTTATCGTCGGAGCACCTTCGCAGCCACCACATAAGAAAAAACAGAAAATTAAAGAATACAAACACGAAAACAAAGAAAACAACAACAAAAGCTTTGCATGCACATGGCGCAGAATAAATTACATCCCTTGATATCCCCAGAAAGCCTAACGTAACAGTTTTGATTCACGCTCAGTTTGACACCTCAAAATCCCGATTTAAAAGCGGGAAACTTCACTAAGATTTTTGATATGCTGGAGTAAGCATTTGGTTGCGTATAGTACAGCAAACCAATTACTAATTATTATTCCCCTACTCAATGCCTCATTGTTGATTGTGCAAATATATTCTGCATAAGAATAAATTTTAAAAAATACACATTGAATTGTGGGATTTTACGTGCGAAAGCCCGGGTATAATTACGATATACGCCGTAGTGGAGGTCTCCGCGTTAATTTCGACGACCTGGGGTTCTTCACCGTGCACCCAATGCACTCATTGTACGCAGACGCTTTTGCAGTTCATCGTAATGCGGCCGCCGCGGCCGGGATTCGATCCCGCTACCTCGGACTTGGCAGCGCGACACCAAAGCCACCACACTACCGTACCACGGCTTGTAACAGAAATGAAAGTGAAGGAGCTGTTGAAATGTTTCTTGATGCGCGAATAGTGTTTCGACTTAGTGGGGATGTGCGATATCCAAACAAATTTTCAACTCATATTTTTTTTTTTTTTTGCAATGAAATGGGGCAGCCACATCGACAGTACGGTCCAAATAAAACAGAAAAGATCGGTGCAATGAGAGCAGCATTCCGGGCGAGTTGGTAATCCATTGCTTAAAAGATATTGCGCGACATAAAAACGACACGGACGTGAGAGAAGACGACACACCAAGCGCAAACTTTCAACTAAGTTTACTGTGACATGACACGTAACCATGTTACATGACTTCGCACTTCATTTCCTTGTAAGCGCATGCGCGATCTCCGTAGCCTGCCGTGTATAAGATGACGCAGTGGCACAATAAACTTAGTTGAAAGTTTGCGCTTGGTGTGTCGTCTTCTCTCACGTCCGTGTCGTTTTTTTTATGTCGCGCAATGTCTTTTAAGCAATCGGTGCAAGTTCACGTGAGCGCTCGAGAAGCCCATCGGTTTCGAACCGGTCGGTGTTTTAAAGGAAATACGATCGTAAAATATCGGTCGTAAACGGATCGGCCGTGAAAACGTGCGGCCAAGAGCGCAGAAGCCAAGCAACCTTCGGAAAATCCCTTGTCGATGCCCCCGAAGACAATGCGTTTCCAACGGGTCTCGTGTGCTCGTTATTTCGCTGCAGCGTCTATTCCCTTCAGGCGATGCGCGGACAGATCGATGCACACGCCAAGATAGCGCATCAAAAGCTTCCCTGATAAAGATAGCGACGTTTAAAGGTGTTACACACGTTCCCGAACACGTCTGATTAGTACCTTTGCTTCAAACGTGAATACCATGCGCAAAGTGTTGTGAAAGGTAGGCGTCTAGGTCTCTGCTCTCGGCGATAGTATGCGGTCGTGTTGTGGGTTCATTTCTGTCGTTGTTGCTTTTGACAATTTTTTGCGTCTGGCACATGTTTCAAGCGGTCGTACGGGCACATTACGTGTATGCTGGACATGAAATAGTTCACGTTCTCGTATCTGAAGTTATTGTGGGGAGTTGACGAAGTGAATCTACATTCTGTAAACTTGCCAGAACTCGCTGAATAATTGAAAACTTCTTAACCTGTTTGGATGCGGTACGCTTTTGCAAATTCTGGAGATGCAAGAAATTTGGTCGAAGCTATACATGCGGTGAGTGGACAGCAACAATTGGCGCTGTGGATGTGTCTGTCCCGAGATCCTAGACCTGTTATTTCGATTATCTCAAGAGGCGTGTGTGAACATTCGTCGCGTTTAGAATACGATGCAAACACTTTTTGTTGCGAGCCAATTCGGGAACCCGACATTCGATTGTCACTGAATGCCATGTTGTGGCCAGATATGCGGGTATACATTACATAAAAGTGCGCACACGTAAAAAAAAAGAAAAGAACATGGCCGCGCTCGTATTAGCCAAAGCCGAACACAGACGTTGACAAAAGCGCTGGTCGATTTTTGGGCAACAAATTTCGCGATGTGAACGAGTACGAAGGAGGAATTCTTTCACTTCCAGTGATTCCAGTGTGGGCTTTGACCTAATTGGGCGGATACGCCAGAATAAGCTGGGCAATAAGTAAAGATAAAATAATTATACTAAAGGAAGAGAGAAAGAAAGAAAAAAGAAGACAGACACGAGTTCTTGAATACTTTTTCGGAATTGTGCGAGCTCTTGCGCGTACGAAATTATTTCACTTGCTTGCAAATAATTTGGAAAGGACATGGACTCACGTGTGGCGTGCACTTCCAATCGAGTTCCCGTTGCTGAAAAAAACAAAGAAAGACGAAAATGACGTTGACGTGAATAATAAGAAAAAAGAAACGTCTAAGACACGTTCCTAAATTAATTGTTGCTTGTATAGATTAGATTATTCACTTATTAATTAATTAATTCACTCATTCATTTGGATACGGTTGGTGGATACGGTTGTATTTGTCGCTGGCTTCTACATAAGCTATAAGTTGTTCAATGGGGTAAAGAGGAAGAAAAAAAAGACGCATTTTGCTTTTTGTACGTGTATTTCTATCCCAGCCCCTGGGAGTGTCAGCCAGCGCCACTACTGGCCATGGCGGTGACATCCTACAAAGTGCGGGTGTCGCGTACTACGAGCAGTTAGGAGCTGCCAGGCAATTGAACAATAAACTCTTGCATGCGACCACATGAGATAAGGACTGTCAGAGTCGTGGCCCTAGCTATGCAACGCGCTAGAACAATAAGTGGAACCTAGGGGTTCCAGACCCTTGGTTCACTTATTGTTGTAGCGCGTTGTATAGCTAGGGCCACGGCTCTGACAGTCCAGACCCTTGGTTCACTTTCGTCTGACCAATCGTGCAAAATAATAGCTATTTCATTTTATTGGTCTGGCTTAATGCGACAAGGAAATCGGGGATATCATTTGCGCCAACCCGGCATATGAGTTCATCCTGATTCAGCATTTCTATTCTTAGCGTTCGTCGAAACCCGGCTTTACGAGATCACGCCGGGACGCTGTGCCTACGGGCTACATCTTGCTCGCATAAAGAAAATATGACCCTGACAGATTCTTTTCTTTATCTTTTTCAGTTCAGGTCAGGTTGTTCTTTCTTATGCAGCAAGTGAAGCAACAGTCGAATGCCTTCTGGCCTGAAAGGAACAAGCACACTTGATGCAGCAGAGGCGTAGGCTGAGGGGAGGGAAGGGAGTGGGGCATCTGGCACAAGTCGCCCCGCATGTACGGGAATTTCGTTTCTTCGGAGGCTTTTAAGAACGGGATTACGTGCTCGCAACGAAAAGCAAATTCTGCAGAGCATTTATCACGTACCTGAATTTTCGTCGCGTTTTCAGGAAGGTCGTAATCTTCGACGCAACGAATACACTCTGTCCGTTTTTCCTACAATGAAGGAAAAAAATACCCAGAAATATGCAACCAATAAGACACGTAATTTGTGCTACGCATTCTAAATCTTTAGAAAGACTTCCCAGTGAAACATTTTTAGAAGTTAAGTGTGGCCAGAAAAAAAAAAGAAGAAAAGAACAAGCTTTGCTACTTAACGCGCAAATAACACCATCAAAACCATAGTCAAGCGCAAGCTTCGATGCAAAAAATTAATAACGGCGCTTTCATCGATGAGCCGGAACACACGTGCAGCATTAACAAGAAATGTTTATCATGCTACGCTTGAATTATTTATCAATGTTTTAATAATCGGATATTTTTTGCTTTCTGCCTTTCTCTCTTTGACGTTCCTAAGTCACTGGTATTTTTCTTTTTTTTTTTAGTGTTTGAGGTAGCCATCCACTCTATGGCTTAGTATTTTTCTATGATCACACTGTTTATTAAATTAGTATTCCAACTACAACAACAAGGAAGTCATGTTCTGCTTAACCGTACTAGTGGTCAAACATTTCGTTGCCATCGCATTTTCTGCAAGACATGTAGAGGGCACGTATTTGCTTAGCGAGGTCATTGTAGGCGATGGACACAAACAGCAGTTATTTCGATATCGCCCTGAATATACAACTTAATCACGAGTGTGCGTGACGGGCTACTTGGCCCTCACCCCTCTCCCTTAATTCCATTCCGTTATATTCGCACATTGGAAAATTCAAAGCATTAACGCTTATACTTTCAATGTTGTACTACGCAATGGACTTCCCGCTTTGACCAGTACGTTAACGAACAGCGATTGCCTGTCACTGTAGCTTCTCTCCACTAATACTCCAAGTCTTGTTACGCAGCAGCCTTCTACGATGGACCTGTCTAGGTTCCGTGCTCTCCGACATTATTTCGGCATGTGTGGCTATATTGCACTTGGTTCCCTCTTTGCTTGTAGTACACGCAGTGTTCAGCAACACAGGACTTTCCATAGGACGTGGAAACAGAATAACAAGCAAGCATTCGATGTCGTCAAACGAGACGGCGCCTTGCTCCGCTGCACCCTGTCGCAACTTTCTTCTCGAGTTTCGCAGTAATCGCTCATCTTCTTTCGAACGATTTTTTTTTCGATGAGGGTTGCACACTTGAGCAATGGCGACAAAAATACTCACCTCATCGCTTCTGTCTCGGTACGCGCTTAGGTATTGAAACGTGCATCAGCACGCTCTGCTTACAAACTTACCGTAGGTCTGTGGAATGCGTTGCACAGGATGATGGCTGCTTCCTTCGGCGTGTACTAGACGTGGAAAACGAGTGAGAGCAAATGGGAAAGAAAAAACGCTCACGTGACATCCACGGGCTTAAGCGCGAATTCCGTGTTCCTTTCAAATAACTAAACGTGGTGCGCGTACTCACGGGTTTCACACACGTCTGGCGCATCTTGACGACCTGCAACGAAAGGATTCAGAATGAAGAAAAAAAAAGAAGCGGTGCCATAAAGAAAGCGTACAAGAAAGTTAGGCAGTACCGACTGTTGGGCGATGCTTATAGCCACAATCAACATATGCATTCGGTTTCTGTTTGTGCGTGCCTATAGGTATGTGCCGTCTTTTTTTTTTGTTGTTGTTCTTGCCAGTATGTTCTTTTTCTACTTGTTCACTATATGACACGCTTTACTTTCGTCTTTGTAGCATGTCCTCTCGCTGTTTCTTCTTCGCTTCCCTTCTTCTTATCTTCAACTTCCCTTTCTATCCCCTTCTTCCTAAAGGGTATAGGCAGGCATTGTGCTCCTCCTGGTGGCAGTTGCCAGCTTGTTCCTTCTCCATTTCCCTCTGTGCGTGCGCATGTACGCCTTCATATCAAATAATAATAAGAATGTGCCCCTTGTGCGTACTCGTCGTGGTTGCTTAGGGGCTACGTTGTTGGGCTGCTAAGCACGAGGTCGCGGGATCAAATCCCGGCCATGGCGGCCGCATTTCGATGGGGCGAAATGCGAAAACACCCGTGTACTTAGATTGAGGCGCGCGTTAAAGAACCCCAGGTGCTCCAAATTTCCGGAGTCTCTCGACTACGGCGTGCATCATAATCAGAAAGTGGTTTTGGCTCGTAAAAGCCGATAATTTAAATCGTTTTTGCCCCTTGTGCGTTTGTATGATGTGCCGTGTACATCACATCTTTCACCCAACAACTGCAGTAGCCCGTCATCGGTCAGCCAGGCAAACATCTCCAGCATTAATTAAATACTAATTGCTCCTCACTCTCTCTCGTTGATTAATTTGTCAAGTCCTTCAACGATTACTCCGACCTCACTGAGCCGTTAGAGCAGATCGTTACGCGTACGCTAATAAAAAGAATCATCTGCACCAGTTTTAGATTTGAAAAAAATGAAAGCGGAGATTCCAGTATGCATTAGCACTAAAGCATAAGATCGAACTGAGGAAGGGGATACAAATTGGTGAAATGCAAATCGCTTCGAACAGCAAGCACTCTTTGCTAGTCTCTATCTGAATTTTCAAGTCTCGCTCCTCATTGGCGCCGCGCCAGCAGAAGCAGCCAGCAAGCATTGACGGTCCTTGTTGACTGACTGCATTTATGTGTAGCAATTTCTGGGCTTACCTTCTTGCTTTGTTTGTTCGCTCGCACTCATGCGTCTTACAGGAATGCAGATGAGCGGTTAAGGTACGGCGTCTGGCGATAATGAAAGCCGGAGGCGTGGCAGTAGATGTTGCGACATGATTGTCCCGTACGGTGCGCTTGTCGAAGTGGTTTTCCGTCAGAACCTGTACTATACGTGGCCTTGCCCAAAGCGTGAGCAACGACTGGCCAAGCAGGAAAGAGGCAGTCGTGGCTGTCGGTTCGACAGACGCGGTCTCGTTTGACGAACTGGTAAGTGCACTCGTTCCTCACTTGCGGGTCTATAGTTTAGAAAAGTGTCAGTGTTTCCTGAAGAAAAAAAAAAAAGAAGTGTCCAGGCCTGAAACTCCGCTTGCCAACAGCAGTCAGTGCTGGAGGAAGTTAGCCGGGCGGAGGAAGCGGTTTTCGTTGGGGCACGCTTCGATTTCGCGGCATCGAATTCAACGCTCATTGGCTCATCTTGAGACACGTGGTTCCAGCGTCTGGCCCAACTAGGCACCGGCGCGCTAGAACTTGCAGGAGCGCGCGCGCTTCGTGGTACGCGGATGGCCGTGGACAAAGCTTGGCCGGACGCGTCGGGCGTCAGCTACAGCGTTGATACAGGCACGCTTCTATCCACTTTCTAAACGTTCTGCCTAAAGTATGTATTAACGCGAAAGCGTTAAAGAGCCCGTGTCGCCGAAAATCCGGCGTCAGACGTCGCCTCGGCAAAAAGTGCTTTATTTTTATGCGAAGCATATTACTAGAGCTCAAACCAGCTCCTCAGGCGCGGCGGTGTCGCCTTCAATACCACGTGGCACCGTGACGTCACGACAGAGGAGAAACGGGGCTCCAACTCGCGCCGTCGCTCGCGGCGTCGCGGCGGTATATAAGCAGCTGCGCTTGCCTCTGCTAGACACTCACGAGGTGAGATGCCTCCTGGAGACAGAGCTGCTCGTTGGAATGAGAAGCGAAGGTTGAGGCGTGCTACAGAGACTGTTTCTAGGTGGCTTTGCTACGGCGCAGCGACTACGCGCCCCGCATCGGACGCGGTGAGCGTCGAGCAACGCAGCGTTCGGCGCGACAATGAAATGTGCGCCTGAGCAAGCGCCGCACGCCTGAGCCGACGCCGACGACACCGGCTTTTTTGCGACACGAGCTCCTTAACGCTGTCGCGTTAAAATAAAGGCTAGTATGCTTCGCATCCTGGGCTTAACCTTAGCTAAGCCACAGCCTTTTCCTTCCCAGAAGAATGGCTTAACGACGTCATGGTTATTCCGGACCACGCATACCCAACCACTTCTCTACCATCAAAGTTGCTCATACCTTGTCTTTCATTCTTTACAAAGTTATTCCTTGGGCTTTTGAGAACGGCAGCCCACAAACAAATGTGATGAAAAAAAAAGAAAAAAACACTCACAGCGCATGCCCTTTATGTTAGTTCTCAGACTAAAATATGAAAAGTGCGAAACAATAACAGGAGATCGGCCCACACAAGAGGCCGCGTTTCTACCAGAAACCTCGCCTTGGTGCATAGCGTTCGCAGCCAGCGTTTTCCGGTAAACGTTACGCTTACATAAGCTGCAGTTCATTACAAGGTTCATTATAAATTCATGTAATATTGACGACATCTGCGATGAACATAATTGCTTAAACAAAGAGGTTGGCAAAAGAGAGATAAATAAAAAACAAGAAAAATTAATTTAGTCACGGATCGTACGTGACGGCGTATGTTGACCTTCCGTGGGCAAATAAAGCTACATACGTTAGGATTCTGCGTACCGAAAAGGGTTCAGGTGCTTCAGTTTAGCAAATGTAATATTTTGTTGCCATATAGGGAAAAAAAATACTAATGATGCCACTTGTCTGTGTACGTACGAGTGTGTATCGAAACGGCGTCATGACAGGTGTTCCTGTCGTACGAACACACGGGCGTATAGTCTCGAATCCGTGTGGGTTTGGATTAGTTACCAAGCTCACGATAACGTGACAGTTGCCTACTTCAGATATTCTTTCGTTGTGGTGGCATTCTGAAGAAGTGCGTTAAAAAACAACCAAGTGGCGCCATAACTACAATCCAAACCCACCGCGGTTGCTCAGTGGCTATGGTGTTGGGCTGCTGAGCACGAGGTCGCGGGATCGAATCCCGGCCGCGGCGGCCGCATTTCGATGGGGGCGAAATGCGAAAACACCCGTGTACTTAGATTTAGGTGCACGTTAAAGAACCCCGGGTAGTCCAAATTTCCGGAGTCCTCCACTACGGCGTGCCTCATAATCAGAAAGTGGTTTTGGCACATTAAACCCCATAATTTTTAGCTACAATCCAAGTTGTCTATAAATCACTGGGGCATCAGTGCGTAGCATGGATTTGGTCCATTGTCCCATCGCACATGCATGCTTTAACGCGAACGCAATATAGCGACACAAGACGTGAATAACACAGGGCGTGCGTCATCGCGTTTTGAATAATTCATAAAAACCTTTCGCAGGGAGAGTTTGTTTATTGATAAGGCGCTCCAGCGCACGCTCAGCCTATAAATAGCTATGCATGAGTCATTTTATTGCAATCACCATCGCAGACTATACTAACCACGTTCACATTACCACACAATGCAACGTTAAAGCTTACACGCTGTCGCATGCACGTAGCTATTGAGAATCGCCACATCGACCGGAACGTCAAATCGCATTGTTAGGCCAGTTAGGTTGTTGTGCCTTGCAAACGGCTCTATAGAAGACGAAGGACAGCTCAGACTTGTGCATCACTTGCATCATGTGATTGTCTATGCCGCCTCCTTCGCTGTTCGCCTTATCTGGTGTGGTTCGCGAACCTGAACGTGTTTACCTATAGCAAAGATGCATTTGGTATGTATTATTGTGCTTTCCCAAATCGCCATCGGCAACGATTTTTCGTTTACCGCTCGCGTTACCGATTGAATTTTTACACAGTGGGTTGATCAGCTGCTGCCTTTCAATTGTCAACGCAATCAAGAATTTGGAGACGGCAAGTTCACCTCCGTGTTGCTCCCGTTTTCCTTTCCCTTTTTTTATTTTCGGTCCGTTTTTATTTGCGCAATGTGCCCTTGACGTTGTGTGTCGGGAAACGCTTTCGTATATGACGCATATTTCACTGCAGTAGTCGCAGCCAATTACGGGAAACGTCCGAGCAGGGACGTGAAAGGCGTCGTTATATAAGGCAGAAAGATAACGCACCTTTAGTAACGTCGGAGAACATTAATATTTCATATTGTCGAACGACTTGTACCCCAGCCCGTATTTTCAGTCAGTCACTAAGTGTGACGCAAACATGAGCATCGGCAGAGCTCGTTTAACTTGGCAAAAAATGTCACAAGGGGACAAAATCCCTGACCAACCTTATTCTCGGCGTATATACGGATGGCGGTTTCACTACGAGCGTCTTATACGCGTGACTCATGCGGCGCGCATACGAAACTGGGCCCGTATTTTCTTAAATTTATTCATTCATACCTCAAATACCCGATTTAGGCTTCTACATTAGGGTTGGGCATATTTAGGTCAAATTTTCAATGAATGCCTTGAACGATGAATGACTGGAGTGGTGCACCGCTTCAGCAGGTAGGTGATTCCAGTCTTTCGCTGTTCGCTCCTCCACTGCAGCAACGCGTATAGGAAGTTACAATGAACTGAGCGCCTACGTTGAGTCACGTGGCTTCGACACGCGCCGGAAACTTTGCTCATCAACAAAAAATTATATCTGTTTTTATTTTTCATTCTCCTGGCTTGTCACGAGGCCTAACCTGGGGATGAAATTACGTGTAAACATGGAGGCCCGTTTTCGAGCAGATACTGCAACAGCGGCTTACGAAACGCATTGTCCATGAGCCACCGTTCATGTATTCTTCAGGGCCCATAGTCAAAAAAACGTCTTGCGATATAAATGTTCGTAAGAGAACATTTCAGCCAATCCTGATGCTGGACGTTTCATTAGCGAAGCCGCCTTGCCAATGGTAAAGAACACTTACGACCGGAAAAGCTTTGCTAGTTCTGGTGGCGAGTGCTTAACTTTGCGTCCCCGAATACACATTCAACAGGAATACACCCAGTCGTTCGCGATTATGATATCGTCTCCGTGAGCGAACTACACACTGATATAGCTCTGTTTATTGGATGGGTATGCTGAAATAGGCTGACTGATGCATGTTTTTTTTTTTTTAAAGGAAATCAAACGCCGCAAGACGGGACATTGCGTGCAGACTAGACACAGCGCTGACTAATAACCAGTCTTTATTGCATATCAACTGCAATTGATAGGAAAGACAGTCTGCGCAAAAAAAGACAATTAATGGCAGGCCGATCATCATCATCATTATTATTATTATTATTATTATTATTATTATTATTATTATTATTATTATTATTATTATTATTATTATTATTATTATTATTATTATATGGAAACATACAAGCGCACACAAAGGAAACAGGGAGTGAGCAAGCTGACAACTGCCACCGAGAGGGGCACAACGCCTGCCTACTCTTTCGGGAGAGGCCACTGCTGTCGGCAGGTTAATTATCACGCATTCCACAATGTGTGGGACATTTCTCGACATTGTAGAAGTATAAAAGGCACGCTAACACAAAAATAACCTTTCTTTCGCTTTCTTTTTATTACGCTTTCTTTTTATTCTGCGCACGCGCAATCCAGCAAGGACGCCGTGTATACATAGCGTATATACAGGCAGCGTAGGAATATAAGAAAAGAGTGACTTACGTCCAGTCTTCTAGGGGGAAAACGGAGTTCGTAGTCCTTGACGCATTTCTTGCAAGACAGGACGTCATCGGTCTGCAGAGGAAGAAAAAGAAAAAAAGAGAGAAGTAGATAAAGTGTCTGACAGCCGCAGCATTTATTGCTTTTTTTTTCTTTTTAACATTCCTAACAACGCAAGGTTTATTTATTTTCCTTTTTGTTTCGTGTGTTATTTATTTATTAACCAATTTATTTTATTTTATGTATTGAATCATATTACCACCCGATTCGTGGCCTATACCCCACAGTGGGTTTGTGCCATTAACTGAGGCTTCATCATCATCATCATTTGAGAGATGTTCGTATCGCTCGAAGGGACGCATGACAAGTAATTCCAACTAAAGCGTCCGTAGACTTGCCGCTGGCTCTACGGCCTCGGCGTTCCGTTGCTGAGCCCAAGGTCGCAGGTTCGATCCGTGGCCAGGACAGCTGCATTTTGACATAGACGGAATTCGATAATTTTCCGTGTATTAAGACTGAAAATTAGGATAGAGATCCTGACGGGGTTAAAATGAACGCGGCCAGTCGTCCACTACGCCGGTGCCCTATATAGAAGCCCGTAGGGGCAGCATTGGGAAGCAAACACTCACGTTTAGTTAAGGCGCTCGTTCACTATGACTCTCATATGAATTATCAAAGGTCTAAGTAGTACACAAAATAGTATATGCCACTATAGGCCTTGCGAGAAGGAGGCTGATTGCCTGTGACTATACCAACCGCATCTTTCGTTCGCAAATTGGGAATAGTTACGAATTAGGTCTAAACGATCACTTCAGTTGCAAGCTAGCGAGGAACTTATATTTGGGCTATAGTTGGCACAGATTCATATTGGTGTTTAGAAGAGGACGGACAACGACGCTACTCGCAATTGAAAGACTTGAATAAAACCACACTGATAAATAATTAAGAACAAACCTAATTCAAGTCATGCATGCATGCGCAAAAAAATAAAACACATAAGTTGTAGACAGCAACGCTATAAACCCGTGCCTTCCAAAAGGTCGTCCCTTTAGCGGGCAGTGCAACTGACGAATAGCTGACGCAATCATCTTGAGTTATTGAAACCCACACGGTAGTACGGTCTACCATAACCATAAGCCATAACCATACCATAACCATATACCATGTACGGTAGTACGGTATACCATAACCATATACCATAACCATACCGTGCCATAATGCCGCGCGAAAAGCTACGAAAGCATACATGTCAATATTTACTTTTCGCATTTGGTATATGTGAATGACAACAGGGTGCTAGCTTGGTCAGGAACAACTGCGAACCCCTTCGCTACCACACAAGGTTAACGCGCGTAACTTTTAACGGTAAGCGCAGACGGTGCAGCGTGGTACGCTGACAAGCAAAACTAAAATTAGTGTGGTTGCGAGGCGGAGATAATCTTGGCTGGCATGCGCCTCGCGGACACACCGCTTCCGCCTCGCGTCGAAATGTTCAGGAGAACGATCGGCAAGACACAGTATCGCCCAGCAGGGCGCAGTAGTCCTTTTAATCGTGCCGGGGAAGCTAATACGTTACTGTACTGTGTTCGCGTAAGAACCAGACTCGGTTTTGCATAGAGGAAAATAAGGCTCTGCTCTTTCGAAACTCTTTGCAAGCGCTCGTCGCCGTTCTGGTCTCAGAAGGATTGCTCCTCTGCGACCGGTTCCGTAAAGACAACCGTCGCAGCAACGCATTTCAAGAAAGAAAGAAAGAAGGAAAGAAAGTAAGAAACAAAGAAAGCAAGAGGGATAGAAAGAAAGCAAGAAAGAGGGATAGAAAGAAAGAAAGAAAGAAAGAAAGAAAGAAAGAAAGAAAGAAAGAAAGAAAGAAAGAAAGAAAGAGGGATAGAAAGAAAGGTAGAAAGAAAGGAAGAAAGAATCAATGACCTAATGAGAGAGAACGAATGAGAGAAATATTGAATGAATGAAATAAATCAATATACAAAGAAGGAAATAATGAATGAGACAATGAAAGACAGAAAGAAAACAATCAATGGGTGAAAGAAAGAATCTAGAACGAGACACGTAGATCGACTAAACAGTGCACAGGCCGACAGGCTTTGCGGGGGTCGGTGGCAGATCGGTGCACGCTCAGCTTGGACGTGCAGCGACGACCCGTCCACAGCCGTTGTTGCCTGTCGCATTTGTCTTTTCCGCCTGTCGGCTCTCGAGAGCCACGCGTCGGCTGCATGCACACGACAGAACTGACGAGCTTACGGAACAAGTTCTGCTGGGAAAAAGAAACAAAGATACCGCGAAAACAAAAGTCAGCCAGGAGCCCGATGTATCCCGTTTCATCAACTCGGTCCACTGCAGGAAAGGCTACCGCGTGAGTCCAGCCGGCCAGGAATGAAAACTAGAATAAATGGTTGCGCGTCGTACGTCACCAATACCCTCGCGAATCGTGCCGACTGAATGCAAGAATCGCGCAAGGATTACAGGCGAACGACGGACAAGCCATCGTCATATCTCTGAGACGTGCCTGGATTCTGACTACTGACTGGTTGATACGGACCGTAACTATCGTTACAGTGCACGGAATTGAGGAGCCGCAGTATGTGACGACAATAACCCGGATCTGGTGCCGTGTGTTCGCCCCCGATTCTGCATATTACACTGAATGCTGGTGATACTCGCCGTCATAAGGACGTTAGATTGTCAGGCATACTCGCGGCGTTAGGTATAGTGTACATGGGAGGGGCGTGGCGAATTTGAAAATGAGAGGTGGCGAGCTCGGTGGGAAAGAAAGACAGGTCTACGGTTCGGCGGTAGTGTGTTGAAAACTGCCTACACTGTCTCCCCCTAATTCCGTGCAACATTTCTCAAGCGTCGAGAGACGTGCGCATGCAGACACTTGCACTTCGAAGTGGCGATTTTCGACAGCGTTTGTGCCGAATGTTAGCTGCTTTGCGCTGCGAGCAGTCGTCAGTGCAGGTCACTCGAACACACGGCAAGCGATTAATTTGTGCCTCCTCGAAAAGTAATGTGATATTTATAATTACACTGCAGCGACGCACTAGATAAGTTCATAAAATGAACCTGTTGACTGATTGATTTTATTATTTTTTGTTTAAGATACCTTACAGGCCCCTGACAGGGCATTGAGTAAGGGGGGTAACAAAAGTACAAAGTGTCTCGACACAGTACAAGCATACGTCTCAAATTTGCTATTAACACAAAGAAACGTAGGAATCGATGATAACGTGGTACGACGGCAATATAAGTTTGGGCAATGACTGATAGATAATAAAACGTACCTAACTCGTGAGGCCTACAGTAAAGGCAGCGTAAAGGTTTAAAATAACGAGCCTTGGCGATATATAACTCCTACCCCGGTTTCAAAGCGGAGGGTAATAAATTCATCGTTCCATTCCAAAACGTAGTCACAGTACGTTACAGGGCCGATAGTAAAGTGCGCTTTCCTCGAGAACGTTTATTCACCACAAGAAGAGCCGACATAAGAGCGCCTTTTCGCAACTGATTCGATTAGATCTAGTTCTGAAGCCTACGCGCCGAAATGAAGCATTCGAACGCTTCCTCTCTCGCACGGCTGACGTCAGCTCCGAACCTCCAACAGCACTGCACAGTATTAAGCGGAGCAGTGCATGCGCGGTCGCGCTCTGTCCCACTAAATATAGTGTGGCGACACAAAGCAGGGCGAAGAAAAAAGCGTCGATGCAGGCGGCTGGGCAGCAGCGGCGAGGCGTTGTTGACCATCTCTCGCGCTTACGCATTCAAGCCGGCGGCGGCGGCGGCGGCTCAAAGAGCCACGCTCGTCGCTTCACATTTGCCCCACTCCCCCCCTCCGCGACTATACTCCGGTGTCCATCTCCACGTCGACGCCCTCCCACTGTCTTTTCTCGGGCGCATCGCTCCACCGGGTGAATTGCTCTATATATAGAGGCGTTGGACAGTCGCTCGCCTTCTCGCAAGAAGGGACACCGTTGCTACGCATATAGCCGAGGCCTGAAGGTGTCGAAAAGAACGGGCGTGTTTACCCGAACGACGCTATAGCAGTGCCGAGGCTTGCGCTTTCTAATGTTTCCTTCCTGCCTCCTTTCGTTTCGTTTAGTTTT
The DNA here is from genome assembly GCF_038994185.2 of Dermacentor albipictus. Classification (NCBI taxonomy): domain Eukaryota; kingdom Metazoa; phylum Arthropoda; class Arachnida; order Ixodida; family Ixodidae; genus Dermacentor; species Dermacentor albipictus. The sequence continues at coordinate 17,819,918 of NC_091829.1, forward strand.
CGTTTCTTCCATTTAGGACATAACCCCTCCGAGAACGCTTCTAAACGGTTCTTTCATCCCTCGCCTTTCTTTCTTGGGTTACGTTTGTCTCCTTTAAGGTGTGGAGAAGAACAAAGGCGCGGGCAGCTCGCTTCCCGGTGGCTTCTGGGTTCGTATAGCACGAGACGCGTTACGTCGCGGCGAGCGCCCTCGCCCTGCTTTGACTTTTAAAAACGAGTGCGCTAAGTTCGGCCACTGGAGCTTCTCTTCTTTTTTTTTCTTTTTTTTTTCGGGGTCGGCTGAGGCCCGCGCACACGCTTTCAACTTTTCTAATCCACTGCACTTTTTTTCTTAATGCGTTATCATGTGGACCTCACCCAGTTTTGATGTATCACGTTTCTCTGACAAAGATATGGGCGGGCCCACAGTGTGCTCCATAACGCACCATCTCACAAAGCGCTAGCTGTCAGGAGGGGAAAATGTGAGAAACTGGCAGGAGATCCAGGCGCCGTGCGTCTCAAAAGGCGAGTACTGCACGAGAGAAATGCAACATTTACGATAGTGTCCCAATAGTTAGCATAGCGCTGCTGTGCTGGAAGACGCTGGTTCGATACCGTCATCTTCACGGATTTCCTTATAGCATTTTATATATATATAATATACTTCACTCACTTCTGAGTTATCTAACCGAAAAACTCTCGAGGTGTGTGCAGCGTACGTGAGCACGTCGGAGTGTGTACAAAGTCGCAAGCTTGTAAGAGATACGAGGTATAGAAATGTCACTACGATAAGTGAGAATGTGCGAGGTCGACGGTGACACACACGCGCGCGCACAGCTGTCGAGGCGTCACAATCACGACATCTTAAGTTTGCTATCGCGTATATGCCTAGAGAGTTAGCGGTGCTAAGTTCTGGTCTAGATTTTTTTTTTCCCCGCAAGCATTGCCACATAGCCAGAGACTCCTGCGTTTTGGTGGTCGGATCAGCACTTCCAGGGCCTTTAGGCACAGAGGTTCCTACGAAAATTACTAAAGGAAACGATGGTCGTACGGACACCATATGAATGATGGGTAGCTAGTTGATTTGTATAATCTCTGTGCTTGTGGCTTCAAACGTTCTTCTGATCTTATTTATTACGCATTACACTTTTACATGTCCACGCACTCGGTAGAAGCACAGCAAGGCAACAAGGCCGCCTGGCTGCACGTGCTTATCAATTGAAAATGATTGCGGCCATTACACAATATCTGGCTGAAGACGATCAATTTGCAAAGTCGCAAAGCCGTACGAAGCCAGAAGGACGATGTTTAGGCGAACTACGCGCTGCCAATCATTCATGCTTGCTGAACTGCCCTCACTCGCAGCACCCGCAGACACTACTGTCATAGCTGCCCATAGTGTTTTTTTGTAGGAAACTCTGACGATCACCATGTTGGCTCGTCAAACTTCGTGCCTTACGCAAAAGAAGAAAACGAGAAAAGCTGATCGAGTGATTATTTGATTGATTGCCTTTAGCGTACCGAATAACGTATGGGCTACAAGACTCGCCGTGGGAAACTCCCTTCTTTAATTTTAAGTGATACGAGTGATAAGTACACCGAAAGTGCGATGCACGAGCGTTTTGCATTCCGCCTCCATCAGAATGCGCCAGCTGCGATCGGAATCGAACCTTCGACCTCGTGCTCAGCAATCTTCGCCACCGCAATGTGAGAAACAATTTGGGACGGCACATGCTCCACCTAAAAGGTGCTGTTGGAATATTCCTTTTCCATGACATCAACAATATATATCCGCTTATAACAGTTTACGGAGATCACGAACCTACATTTGTGAAATACGTTTTACGGTTCTTGCTAACTTTCGTGAGTAATGCTTGAGCTGGAAGCAGCCACTTCCGTTCGCACAGTGAACTACACAATAACTGGTACGACCTAGTTATCTTGTAATTATAAGCAAGCAATGCTTACACTTTGCAAAACGAGTCCATTTCTGCGCATGTTGTTTTTAACGTAGTAATCGCGGAAATTAAAAAAAAAACATGAAAACATTTTTATCACTCTCCTCCCACTGACACTTACTTCATTTACGACTCCTTTAGTATTGCTTTCGTCACCGAAGTTACTGCATTTAACAACGCACGGGACAAAGTTTCACTAGCCCTTTGGGCAACTTAAAGAACGGTTCCCTGTTGAGCATTTCTGACAGAAGGGAAGGGGGGATGGAAACGATGGCTGCACAGTCGCAAATATCAAGGTGATACACTCCTCGGTTGCGTTCAACTTCCTGCCGTGCAGGCCGGCATCGAACACGAGGTTTTTCTGCATTCTAACGCCGAAGTTTCGGCGCCCCTTAGGCTAGCCATACCCTGCGCAGCAATGTGGTGCAGTCTGTTGCGATTTAGGAAGAGCTCGCGGCAGGGCAATCATGCATCTCGCGGCGACAACAACCGCGGCAGGGCCTTAATTGCGCTGGCATAGCGGTAGGTCTGGGCAAAATGGCGCCGCCATTGTTGGCAGACCGTGAGCGAGTGTGCGCGTGCGTGTTTGTGGGTTTCGCTAATGGCGCTGTGGCGCGCGGCCCATTTAGCGACCCGCCTCAGTGCCGCCGAGAACAGATCTATAGGGGGGCCGAAACGTCGGCACAGAAAACGGAACGCAGCGGGAAAGAATACAATAGCGAAGGGTGGCCTGGCACGTTGTAGGGAAACTGAAACGGGACACTATCTGGTTGTTTGTGCTGTTGAGTTGAAGTATATATATATATATATATATATATATATATATATATATATATATATATATATATCCATGATAAAAAAATATGGTAATAAAAAAAGAGGTTAAAACAGTGCAAAAAACGACGACGCACAGAAGCAGAAACACATACCACAGGCATTGACTGGCAAGTGAATGTTTATTGGGGTGGAACAATATAAGGAAGGAAGGGGGGGGGGAGCAACCGACACGTGATCAGCAAGCCTTGGTCGCATAGTAAAGTGATACGTGCTTATCGCGCGACCACGGCTTGGTGATCACGTGTCGGTTGTTTTCCCGCCCCCCGTGTTGCTTATATTGTTCCACCACAATAAACCTTGAATTGCCAGTCAGCAGCGCCTATGGTGTGTGTGTCTTCTCACGTACGTCGACGTTTTTTCCGCTGTTTTAACCTCCTTCGTTCTTAATCTTAGTTCTTGGTTGCTTAACCAACTGGCCCAGCGTTGCGCATTTCTGCAATATATACACAACGTGACGCCTTTATACGGATATCTGTTAATGCCTTTAGTTACTGCTTTGTCTCGGAGTGAAGATATACGGCTCAGAGCTAAGAAAATTTGGGCCAGACATGAGCGGAGAAAGTTCCGGGGTCCCGTCGGCTATATATACGGGGTGTCCCAGCTAACTTTAGCCAGAGTTTAAAAATATGCGACCGCCACGTAGTTGGACAGAACCAAGGTAATGTTGTTTTCCGTCGCTTGGAGGTATTCAGATTATTTGTCTCATTCCGCCTAGTTAGATGAGTAGTAATAATCAGTTAATCCAACTTCTCAAGTGTTATGATTAGATGAAAAGTGTCAATGAGACAATTGTAAAGCGACACGAATGATGATGATGATGATGATGATGATGATGATGATGATGATGATGATGATGATGATGATGATGATGATGATGATCTCCCAATACAGATTCCTGTTGCTCAATACGTGCTACATAAAAGTGTTTTTTCGAGCGTGAAAGCAGTCCGCAAATGCGCGCAAAATTGGCCGGTCGAAGCACCTTGCGTGTATTCGCGGGCTTCTTTCACGCTCTGAAAAACACTTTTACGCAGCACGTATTGAGGAACAGCATGCACCGAAGGTTCGGTGTACAGATGCCACTAGAATGCGGCCGATAAGGCAGGGATTCGAACCTGCGGTTTCATCCTGTGCCGTGGTTAACGCAGCACTATAAATACACCACTGTGCCATTTTAGTAGACAACCGGTTATCTCCGTTGCGCATTATACGACCTGCCCAACTCCGCCTCTCCACATTTTTCTTTTAATTTCACTAGAATATCACCTGGGTTCGCTATAGACTATACCAGTGTCTTTTTTTTTCAAATCCGCATTGTCGTTTTTGTTTACTCCTGTACACGTCGATAATGATATTTTCCGTTGCATCAAACGTCGCGCGGTTCCTAGCTACTTCTCAAACTGTTGACGACTCTATACGCGCAGTGACCTCATTGTAGTTTCTTGTGAATAGTGCTACTTGGGTGACGTAATTTTTGCCTCATGGTAACGCCATGATGACTTCGTCGTGTCACTGACAATCTGCGTGCTTTGGTGCGTTGTTCTTTTTTTCATTAGTTTGTTATCATGATACGCTTTCCTCGTGACTTTTTATGCACTTTGCTTCGAACTATTTCGACATGAACAGAGAGTACACTCGCGATTGTGACAGATTTCATGCGGCGACTCTCCATTAACAATGATTTGCATAAACTTGCAGCTTTATGCCAAGTTCTTGCTATGTTTGTAGAGTGCATGTAGTGTGTTTACTTTATAAGCGATGACCAATTTCATTTTTTCAATATATTTATATTGTACTCGCCTCCAGTGCTTTTTGTGTTGTTGAGCTACGATTCTGGGATAGCGGGCTCTTAAGTAGCCAGACTTCACTGTTGCAGTTCGTAAACAACAAACAGCAACAACAACACATTACAAACGGTACCTCGGAAAGCTTACGACATAAGCGGGATATAGTGCACATCAAAATAACTCTAAGTCAGCTAAGCGCCCATAAAATCTGCTGCTGAGAACCGAGGCCACAGTTAAAGGCACAAAGGGAACAAACAGCTCCACCTCAAGAAAACGAATTTTTTTTTCTTTTTTCCCCTCTTCTTCTTTCTCCTTTTATTCCCTTTACCCCTTTCCCCAGCACAGGGTAGCCAGCCGGTACTTACACTGGCTAACCTCCCTGTCTTTCCTCTCCTTTGTCTCCTCCTCTCCTCAAGAAAACGAAACTACACACAAGATCGGGCCTTTACCGCGAGTGGAAGCGATACATGTGAAGTGACACATCTGAATCGTCCGTGCACAAATGCAATGATTCGTGTTGATCGCTGTAGCGGAAAGAGGGAAACAGGTGGCGTACTTACCACGTTTGCGTGCCTATACCTCCACTCGCAGTCCTTGATGACGCGGCCCTTGGGTCCAATAGGAACCTGCGAGTGCGGAGAAGAGGCTTGAACAAAAGCAGTCAACATCTACTAGCTGCGGAAGCGCGCAAACTAGAGCTTGACCTTCTGCAAGGTGTTGCCTTTCCCGCAAAACAACAACAATAACAGAACGAAAAAAAGGAGATAGAAAAAAACAGAAAAGGGTGCCCTTAGTTTATTTAAACGCTTCTTCTACGATAATGATTACGTAGTTAAAAGGCAAACGATGCTTCGCAAATCAAGGTCAAAATGAAGGCTATATATTTGTATACATGAGACAGATACAGTGGGAAGGTGTTATCGGTTTGCTGTTCATTGACTTCTTGGTCTTAATTACAATGGAAATGCTGGCCGCAACATCTCCCGACGTTCTGCAATCGCATATTCAGAGATGGTGAAGCGATAACGAAGTGGGTTGGAAGAGCAAGATTATCAAAAAAATATAATCTACAATTAACACATCTTTAAAATAAGAACCGTACGCGGTGCTCATGCAACTTATTCCTTACGACACGAGATGTAGCAACGCTAAGTCAATGAGATTTGCATCACATTCGGCCCAGCACTAACACTCGCAGAACATTTTCTCCTGTAGCTTAAGCGATTGGTGCAGCAATTATTGTGATGTGCTGTGGCCTTCTCGAAATCAACAAAACAAGTCATCAATCAATTAGGGGGTGCACAATCACGAACGAAACTTCTGAAAATGTTCATTGATAGTAAAATGTCAACTGGCGTATGGGGTACCAGATATCTCTTTTTCGTTAGATGCACCTGCCTGGTAATCAAGATATGTGATTGCTCATTCCAATATCCATCTGCATGAAAATGCCCCGTTGTAGCAGGGGAAAGAACAAACAGAAAAACTAGACCTTGTTGACCAACTCACATGACTAGCACCACTTATCCGGCTGCAATCATGCTAATCTCTCCAACACGGCATTTCTTTGTTCATCGAGCATCGGTACCGTCAGTAATAAACGTCATTTTGTTTCGTAACTTTGATCTCAACAATGCACACTTTCAACAGTCAGGGAGACAAAAACGTTAGCGGTCATATGGCGATCCACATCTGCTTTGATCGCTTATATCTTATATTTTCTGCTATCTGGTTTGATATCTTCTTCTTTAGTCACGTGGACTTCAAATGTCGGTGTTTGATTTTACCTGTTAGGAATGCGTTCATAATATGCGCAATCTAGCACTTAGCGAAATTTCATACCTATTGGTGATACCCGTCGCACCACAAGGTACAACCAACAGGATGCCTTCTGAAATTTACTTCAGGAAGAAAGCAGAGGACGATCAATTGAGAAAGAAAAAAGGAGGGGGAGCGGGGGAGAACGTAAAATAAAGAAGTAAGAAAGAACGCCGATCAATTTAGACCAGTGGCGCCTCATAAGCCTTTAGGACTCCTCGGAGAGGTTGGCCTACTGACAGTGAGCGCTGCGTTTTGCCCGTCAGTCATCCAGGCCATTCGCCAACATCCTACACGGCGGCAAACGCCGCCGGCCGCGGCTGCACTACTTTCGAAAACCGCAAGCCTCGTTGTTATTGCCCACCGTCAATCGGCGGTTCCCGCTTAGTGCTGTCAGTGGAGCCAGGCACTCGCAAATTATCGCCGCCGTAATGCGTCACAGGAGCCCGCCAGGTCGCGCTTGCGCGCGCTTCGATTGTAATTGACGTCAAACGTGTGTGCGACTGTAATTGACGTGCCGGCTCGGAACTGCGCGCGGGCTCTCTCGCCTCTGACTGACACATTGCAAAGACCTTTGGAAATGGGACGGCCGCGCGAATTGACGCTATAGGTCATGCACCATGCACTCAAAGTGTTGTTTCGCGGTTGTGCGCGGTTCGCAATTTTTTCGTTTCGTTTATTGACACGAGTAAACGCCGAGAGACGTTGGCATACAAGATGGGGTACCGGTTGTTGAGTATAGTGAGAGCGCAGCATTATCACGTTCCGTTATATACGTTTTTGCTGTCGTTGTTTAAGAACAGCACACCGATGGGAAAGCATATAGGCGACGTTAGAGCAGGCTACTCCAATACACAGTCGAGATATACGCACACATATTCACAAACGCACAAATATACGTAGTCTAAAAGAAATAACTGCAAACAAGAGAAAAAACTGTGCACTGTGCAATAAAAACACTGCTGTAAGCATAACACACGAATGTCGTTTTCAAGTAACCCGGGCCACGTGTTCGCGTGACCGCCCAAGCGAGAAATAAAAGTAGTCCATCCATTAAACATTCCATTCATGTAGAGTTAATAAAAAATCTGCAATTAACATAGCATTAATCATACTGCTGTCTGCCACAAAATACCGTAGGGTTGTCAAGGCACCCCTCTCTTTAGCAGGGCATGACCATGGGCCAATACTTTTGTAATGGAGAATTCACCACTGTGCAAGTGGATCAACTTATCTCGAAAATGAATTCACTGTTCGTCATGCCGCGGGCAGAATAACAACAAGTTCCTCACACAGGCGTCTGGAGTGTCGCAGCAGGCGTAGCTAAGGGTTCTTTTTGTTTGTTTGTTTGTTTGTTTGTTTGTTTGTTTGCTTGCTTTTTTGTTTGTTTGGCGTTAAAAAGCGAGGTGTGCAGGCCACGTCCAGTGGTAAACGGTGCAGAATGGTATCTAATGTACGGTCAATATTTATGTTCACAGCAAACCGTAGAGTATGGTCGACTCTATACAGCAAATTTTGCTCCTTGAAGCCCATATCTTCAGATAGCGTCCAACCAAGGCTTACGTATAACGCTTCTGGCTTGATTGGAAGTGTTGCAGATGAGTCATCACATTCGAGGATTGAGCACCAGTCGCCAGCCGGTTGGCTGCCTCATTTCCAGTCGTACCAATACGACTGGGAATCTTCTGAAAGTGAAATCTATGCCAAGCGATGACCAATGTCTTTGCGACCGCGTACGGTTGTGAGACGGAATCGGCATAAAAGCAATATTTAATTCATGAGCTCCTGAGGAAACATTCTGGTATAGGGCACCTCGACAGCTCCGTTTCTCTATGGCATATATAGGAAGAAAATAAATAAATAATAATAAAATAAAACAATAGCTTAACAGTGCTATAACGAAACTAATAAGCATAACATCACTGTAATGGAGAGTTTCCTGGACTTCGGTCAGAGCCGCAAACTAAATGGCATTCAGAGTTCCTAGTCCTCACCTACTGGTGCAAAGAGTCCTCTACGTATACTAAATTCACGCACGGTCCAAACGTACAGTACAGCTCACTTCTAGCCCCGTCCACAATACAAAGCATAAGGGCGTCATTTAACGCATGATTGTACAGGACTACATATCGCAAGCGTTTAGCTACTCCTGCGTCTACATTTAAAAAAAAGAAATAAAAACGTTTGTTAAAGGGTATGCTCGCCTTTCTCCGCACATGAATTGTTGACCACAGTGCAAGTAATTTTTGCATTGTAAATAAGATTACAAACAAACCTAACACACAACACTTTGGCGTAGTTATCGGGCAAAGCTTATGCGCGAAACCAACGTAAACTTAGAGCATCCCGTCAACTCGCCGCTACGCGTTATCAGTCAGATAGAAAATTATTTTATGTCTTGTTTGAACCAACCCACTTTTAAGCTCCATTTTAAGGCTAAGCATGCCCAGGCAGCACCCTCAACAGGCGGTGGCGCCTAAAACATGGCGTCTATGACGTCGTTTCCGTCCTCTGAATCGATTTCGCTGTATGCGATCAGCAAAAGCATATTCTTCGAGTTCTGGCTCTGTTATCCAGAGAAAGTCGTTACTGGGGCGTGGATTCGGCCGCTTGTTTACCGACTAGATAAATCGTCCCTTTACAAACGCGACAACGCGTGCTGAGTGTCCAGAGCTCTCATGGAGCTGTCGATCGGACCATCGAGCGCCTGCATAATAAATTCGACGTTTACTATAGGACGCCGAAATTAAATTTCGCCAGTCCGTGATCGTAGAGAAGGGATCATGTACTACGTCCGAATCTCGGAAACATTATTCACCGTTCTCTGGGAACTTGCCACAAGACCCCATTCCACAATCTACCTGGCCACTGAATACATCATAGGAAATGAATGGCCTCGATGACGCAGCGACTTGTTGCACTTATGAGGGAGGGCAACCTGTTTCAAGCCTATATAATATACACTAGACAAAACTGTAAATGAAGTTGCCAGGCAACTTGGCTCAACTTGGCTAGAAACTACGTACAAAATAGGATGTTGTTAGAAAACTGTGCGCACTATATACACGTGTGTACAGAATTTTGCAATCCAGGAGTGCGCCAGTGCGGCACAGGTCGAAAGGGCAAAGGCTGACGGTGCGTGCGATTTGCTTCGGCGGTCTGGCATGGGAGTGCGACAGTAGACGAGGTCTTGGTGGCACATGATTAACGGATCGGGTCGTGGCGACTCCGATGCAGCAGAAGGCACAAGAAGCATGACGGTCGCACTGTGTGCAGCTGTCGCAGGCTTACAGTAAGGCCATTCAGACCTGTTTGTTGAACCTGTGGAGATGAGAACGCGTCCCACATCTACTCCAATGGGGCGTAATTATTTGACGAACGGATAGAGTTCTTAATCGGTGAAAGTACACCTGGCTGCTCCTGTCTATGCACTCTTATCAATACGCGTCTCACGCTACGGACAATACAAACAGGCCACCGTGTGGGAGTAGGTCCTGCGACAGTATCCCACCACCAATGCAAGCGACACAAAGTGATCGGGCCTCGATGAACGGCTGACCGTACATTAACGACGACGAAATACCAGTGTTGCAAAGGCTACCTAGCAAACAAAGCGAAAGCATTCACCGCGCGGTGGCAATTAAAGATCAGACAATGACAACGCGCAACCCCGAAGCGTTGAAACACGGCCGCCAGCGGATGGGTTAGCCCCGTCTCGGGTTGCACCCGCATACGCATAATTTACAATTATCGGCAATTAGCTCCCTGTCTCACAGCAGAGGACGCAAGGTTATGCCCGCGACGACCCACATCGAGGCGTTGGAACGCAGTCGAACAACTTTTACCCTACCGGGTCGCACGGCGGCGGCTCCTGCGTCGTTCCGGTGGATGCTAATTATTCTCCGCCCGCTTGAGCCTGACGTCTCACATTGAAGCTCCGCGGGGAGGTTTAGCACATGCCGGCAGCTTAACGTTGTATACGCTCGGTCAGTCAAGTTCACTGCAGTGCTGTCACAGCTTGAAAGAACCTGTGGCTCCGTGTAGTCAGCACAAAGAAAGAGAGATAGGAACACTGCACACTTTAATCACTCGAGTCGTAAACTTGAGGGTCGTGGACACAAACCGCACACAACACAAGAGTGCGACCGGGTCACGGACTAATACCAAATTTCAAGGAAATGCTTTTGTTACACTGGGAGACATCGTAGCGTAAGTGGATGCAGCCTTGTGGCAGTTTATCCGAGCTGGCTTGCCTTTTCGAAACGTCACTTAAATCCCGAGAAGCACGAGGCACTGTATGCGTCCATGAGCCTTTGAATAGACGCCTCAAGTCGATTACTTTGTGCATTCAAAATACCCCCTCCCCCCAATCACACTTTTTCTGTTTTGCCTACGCTCAACTACTGTGCTGCACGTATATAAGGACGTATAGAGACAGATAGGGGGAGAGGGAAGAAACGAGTCTTTCGTGAGCCGTGCGGAGTCATAGCCAAGTCACAAAAGGGTCGTCACGACGAAGGCGCCACATACAAAGCGTGGCTGGCGATTACCCCGGCAGCTAGCTTACTCGCGGTACTTGTAACGGGAACGCGAGACTCGATGCCACACTTGGCGTTGAATGAGTCAAGGCTGCTACGGATGAGCTAGCCCGTCGCTTGCTTTCGCCGGCTTGTTGCATAGCAAATCGATCTCTCATATCGGTGCCGCAGCCAGGGTGTGGTTCTCGTAGACATTATTCTCAGAAAGACAGCCGACGTTCAGCAGAGAAAGAACACCAGATTTGCGTACGAAACTATTCGCATATGCTGCTTGGAGTTTGACGTTGTTTCCTTCCTTGAAAAGGGGGGGGGGGGGCGAAAGTGTCGTGAATGCTATGCAAGGGCGTCGTACGTGCGAGCTTCGCACAAGGGAAAGGGATCTTGAGGTAGGAGTTATTTGGTTGCTACTAAAGTGTCTGGCAAGTGTTTCTGCCGACGATCTTACGCGGCATTCTATGAGGGACAATCATGCACGCCCCTCTCCCCTCCTTTCTTTATCCGTTCGTCGCTGTCCCTGTAGCCCGCGTATTCTACCATACAAAGAGAGCAAGTAAAAAAAAAACACGAACGCGCGACCTTTATATATGAAACGGAATCAGGACAGCCATTCTTAAAACGTGCCTAAGAAAAGACCATTCAGCGCTACGGCAGCACGAGGTTTTCTGGACGGAGTTCTGCGCATATGCCGCTCGACGTAAAAGTATTCGTGCGCATCCTGGAAAATGAGATGAAATATGCGAATAAATGAAAGCCAAGTTTTATGTAGTGCTTTGCATACATGACAAAGGCAGGAGGGCCGAAAACCAAATCAGCGACCTACATGTTAGTGACGTCACCAGCATATCCAATCGTACCGGAAAAGGAGTAGCGACTTTGTACGGAACGACCAGGACGTTTCTTGAACTAAGTCACTACGTATAAGTGCTTCTGGAAGATTGATCATTGTTATATTTCTCGGGAAAGAAACACAAGGAAAGTTACGGAAACTTCTTTCATGTAGTTATGGAAGCTTCTCGCATTTTCGCATTTTTCGAACTTTGGAGAAAAGTGCGACTCATTAAATGAGTTCCCCAGCAGAGGGTGCATCAATCAAGAGAACCGGCACACTTGCCCCCCCCCCCCCCTCCCCCAAACGTATTCCTCTCAAAGGGTAGCAACCGTTGGTGTTCAACAGGCTGTGACGTTATTGCCGGTTGATCGCTTCCTGGACAGCGAACGATGGGGACGACGGAAAGCAAGCGAACAAAAACGAAATTGTAGGGATCCACCTGAAGGTCGACAAGAACACGAGGCCGCTAGCGTTGCGAATCGGTTCCAGTGGCATCAACGCTCGAGTGGATGCAGATTCTGCCCGTTCGCCGAATACATTCCCGCAAAACTACTCTGTCATGGCGCCTCGGACCTGCTCTGCGCGTGAAAGAAACATGAGACGAATGGCAACGAGCTTCCTCCATGTGAAACCTGCAGCTTCGACACCGAGGGGACGCAAGGAAAAAAAATAAATTTGGCTCACTCCAGGAGAGAACAGGTAAACAAGGAAAAGAAGAACGGATACGCCCTTCTTTTTTCTTGTCGGCGACAGCGCCCGCTCGTTCAAGCTTTGCGATAGAACGCGGGGATTATAACTGCAGTGTCTGCGAGACCACCTTTCCCCGTACACTGCTGCGGGTTTCCTGTGCGCCCCTGCTGTTCCATCTCACGTAGACGACAAGCGAGACGTCCAAAGTGTGTCCCTCGGCAAGAGTACGTACAGAAGCGGCAGCAATTAGGTAAAAACTCCCAAGGAATAGCTTCTGCACCGGTTTCTCGTGGAATCGTTCACGTTAGGTCCTGGTGCTCTCCGTTGAAGATATTCGCACAGCGAAGTTTTCATCTTTTGGCAGTTCAGTATTCTACTTGCCGAATCCCAGATCTGAAGGGCCTGTCGACAAGCTTCTTGTGGACGAGTGCGCTGCATCTCCTATCGTCTGTGAGCAGGCCGTCGAAAAAGACGTGTTTGCGACGCCTTGACAACAACACCTGTGGCTCATTGAGTTGGCAATCCCATGCCTTGAAAGGTCTTAGGCCCGCCACCAGGTTTCTTGGGAAGGAGCACGTTACACTTGCTATCGTCCTTCTGCGGCTGTAGGATACCTTTAAACAACCGGTGTTATAATTGATACACTGAAATCTAGTGTCACGAAAAAATAGAAAAGCACCTTTGCGAGCGACTTCGTTAAGCTTGCCACTTGCGTGGAGTAAGCCGTTGTCTCTATATAAGGGACGCCAAAGTTCGATGTCCTTAAGACTAGCTTCCTAGGCCTGTCGTCAGGCGCGTTGGCTTGCCAGGGTTCTGCGATGAGGGTCGCAGTCATCGGGGCCGGATGCGCGGGCATCACCGCCGTCAAGGCGTGCCTCGAAGAGAACCTCGACGTCGTGTGCTTCGAAGCGGCCTCGAACTCCGGAGGTCTGTGGTGGTACCGCGACGAAGAACACGAGGATGTCTTCGACGCCGGCACAGTGATGCGGTTCACGGTCTGCAATACCAGCAAGGAGATGTGCGTCTACAGCGACTTTCCGCCGAACAAGGACTGGCCGATCTTCCTGGGGCACAAGAGAATGCTCCAGTACATCCGGGACTATGCGGACCACTTCAGGGTGACGCCTCGAATCCGTTTCAGGCACAAGGTCGTCGACCTGAGCGAAGACCTGACGTTGAGGGTGCGCAATTTGGAGACAGGCGAGGAGTTCGAAGAGAGCTTCGACAGGGTGATGATCTGCACAGGACACCACGCGATACCGTCGGTGCCTGTGATTGCGGGAAGGAGCAAGTTCAAGGGCCGGGTAATGCACTCGAGAGAATACAAGTACACCGACGAAAGCATTCGCGGAAAGAGGGTGGTGATTGTCGGGTTCGGCAACTCGGCAGTTGACATCGCCGTTGACGTGGCCGACGTCGCTGAAGTGGTAAGGAACCTTTGAATTTATCTGTAGGGATAACTTTAGGCAGCATGGAGGTCATGTATCTATGTAAGAGTCGTAGCCATGTAGCCAGGGTTTTTCAGCAAGCTGTCACAGAATTCGTGTTTGAGGGTGAGTGTCGTTTTGAACTGAACCAAATAATGAGAACATCGGCAGACATGACTGCCATGCAGAGATCTATATAATTCCACGCTTTCTTACTTCAACAAAGAGAAATAATAATACTCAATTAAAATTATTATTATAATACTGCATTTATCGATGTCAGAACAGCAGTGTCCGTGCGAATAAGCTTTATCAAGTTAATGAATGTTCATTTAGGTTGCCAGTCACTTGAGTTACAAAATTTTCCGCGACAAAATTTTTATTCACCACAGCTGCGAAATTATTTACGAGCACTATTTGGCTGAGCGGGAAGGGGCTGACGCTTAGTCATACTATAGCGCAGTGCTAGGCACCGGCGAACAAAAGCTAAATGTTGCCACTTGACCATCACTACCCTATATAATCGTTTCGCCAATTCTTTTCTCTGACAAATAATGCTATTTATTCTTGGCAGGTCTTTCTCAGCATACGAAGAGCCAACTGGGTCGTGCCACGTCACCACGGTGGCGTTCCCATCGACGTCGTCTTCTCGAACCAGCTGCACATGTTCATGTACGAGTACCTACCGACGAGACTGAGCTCGTGGTTCATGCAGTCAATCGCGAACAGTGCCTTCAACCATAAGGCCCTGGGCCTCGAGCCGCAGCACCAATTACTGGCTCAGTACGTGGTCATCAACAGCACTTTGCCGGAGAAGGTGCTGAGCGGACAAGTCAAGTTCCGCGGAGAGATCGAAGCCTTCACGGAGCATGGCGTCATCATGGACAACGCCGAGGAGCCTGCGGACCTAGTGATCTTCGCCACGGGTACAAGAACGAAGTACCTTTCGCCTCGAGCGTGCTTACTAGAGACAAGAACTTTCCCTTGCTCTATCACCGAATATTTCCCCCCCGAATACCCTCGCGTCGCATTCATCGGGTTCGTTGACGTCAACGCGTGCGTGTTGATGATTTCCGAGATGCAGGCCCGCTACGCCGTCCAGGTCTTCACCGACAAGCTGACGCTGCCTACGTCGAACACCATGCTCGCCGAACTCGTGATGAAAATGAAGAACGACCAGAGATTCTTCGTGCCTTCGCCTCGTCACGCGATGATGGTCGACCCGGTCACCTACATAGGGGACCTCGCGACCACGATAGGCGTTAGGCCTAACTTCCGTCGCATGCTCTACACTGACCCGTGGCTGTTCTTCGCCGCGGTCCGGGCTCCCACGCTTAACTACAAGTACCGCCTCGAAGGCCCGCATGCCTGGCCAGGAGCGAGAGACGCCATATTGGGGTACGAGACCCGGATGAAGGCGCCGCTCAAGCCACCCGCAATACTGGTTCGCTCTGATCGCAAGCGCCTACAGATCACCCTCGTCACGGTTGTGCTCCTCATAGTGGTGCTCTGTCTGGCCGTCATGCTCACTTCAGAGTTCCCGCTGTTTAGCGCAGTCATCTGGTGCGCAGGCGCACTGGTGCTTTAGAATCAATCAATGAACTGAACACATTTGCAGTTAGGCTGGAAGCATTGCACTTATGCAATTGATAATCCTTAGGTTATTTAATTTGCTCCATCGCGAGATGTTAACGGCCTTGTAATGGTGTGGCTACCTGCGTTACAGCTACTGTATGTGTAAAAGGTATCTGGGCCACTTCGCGGATTACCAGGGGGCGGGGGTATTCTGTAAGAGTCCACCCAGTGGACTGTCCATTTCGGCCGCTGCTGATTGGATGCAGCTGTACGAGAGAGGAGAAGACGAGAGGCCCTAGCCAATCATCAGCGGCCGAAATGGACAGTCCACTAGGTGGACTCTTACAGAATACCCTCCCTAAGCTGCTGTTGGGCCGAATGGCGGAGGCAGTCAGTACTCTCAACGGCGATGGACGTCACAATCAATTTTTCTTTTTGAGTTCGCGCGTAAGCTAAAGTTGTGAAAAAAAAGGGAAAATGAAGAAAACAAAAATAAATAACATCGTTTGGATGCAATTAAGAAAGCGTCAACGTGGTCCTTTGTTTCATAGGTTTGGATAGGTTGTGATGTGCGCCGGTGATGAAGTTATGCGACAAAGATGACATCAACGGAAGCAAAATAGAAGCTCCAGAACAAGGCATTCTGTCCATTTCAGTCACGCGCCACACAAAAGGCTTGGCAACCATTGACAAGGAAGGTAGTTGTGTGAACTACGGTCAGACAGAAACGTCTGCTGACGACAATCTGTTGCGATGGGAACGACGTGTGCAGTTCTACATTTTTCCTTTCGTACTTTCGTAAGGACGGTTGTTGTTTTACAAAGTCGTTGACTTTCATATGCTTCCAGAGTGTTGGAATGGAGGTAACCGATTTGCAACGCTGACTCTGTACAGGGACGCTATTGAATGCTGCCTAATAAAATTCGGCAGTGCCACGGCATGAGTTCCGTGAGTTTACCTTGAAGAGACACAAAAACATTCACGAGTGGTGGCAACAGTAGCCACAACGAATGGCAGAGTAGCATCGCGTCAGATTGCGTACAACCATGTACAGAAAATGTAATCGCTCTTATAGTTACTAACACTTTCCCACAATATTTGCATTCCCTCATATAGTAACCCAGGTTATCGTCCCATCGGCTACTACAATTGATAAAGTAAAACTGCATAGGATAATTCAGGCGTGTACACGGATTGAGACAACGAAAGCGTCCACAGTGGTAACTCAAGATTGGTAACTCAAGATAACTTTCATTGCGGTAGCTACTATATATACGGACACTCCAGGCGAATTTCCGCCGTCGCCGTGATGTTCCATGTGAAGTCCAAGGTACGCCGTGCATGTGCTGGGGTTGCAAGGCGAAAGCGTGCGAGGGTGATTCGAGAAAAATGTTGACTTCATGCGCGCAGTCTTCCCGCTCGTCCAAAGTTGGAGGTAACGCAATTAAGCGCGCGCTAAGTGAGCACGCGTCTTATATCCTAGCGTGCCGATGCGTCCTATAGTAGCTCTGTCCGCGCGGCTTGGCCTACGCGTCGTATGGCGTAAGTGATCTGCGGCGGGTACAAAGGCCAAGGCCAAGCTGAGACGGTTGGCGGAAGCTATGTCGGCCGGTTTCACCTTTAGGACATCATCTCCGCTGCAGAGTTAGTGGGACGCGTTCTCTGCCAAACGCCACTACCTCCTTAACTGACGCCGACGGTCATGGATGTTTGAGACACACGTGGTGTCCACAGATCCAACCGTTACACATGTGCTGGTTGATGCATACACGGAAACACGCGACGAAACAACAAACACAACTTAAATGTCCTCACTGAAGCAAACCACGTGTCGTAACGCGCACGATTTCTTTGACAAAGCGAATTCTTTTCTTCAAGCGTTCGGCTACTCGCTCACGTTCACGATAATTGTGGATATTTCCCGCACGATTTCTTTCTTGGGCAAGTCGCTTGATACTTACTGAAGCCATTTTAGCACACGTTAAACAGACACAAAGAACAGAACGCCGGAGGCACCTGGTCTTCTGTTCTTTGTGTTCGGTTAATTTGCGCTACATTGGCGTCACCACGTTCAGAGTGAGATATCTTGTTTCCCGATTATGCGACCACTCTTTGCCGTTTCACAGTGTTTGAACCTTTGTACTAGGCTCGTTGCAAATTTTATTGCACTGCATGTGGAGATTGCTCTTGATTAACAGTATGACCACAAAACGGTGGCTGACGCGACGAACTTGCGGATTTTCACAGAGCGATGACTTGAAACGACGCTTGGCTGGTGTGACGCAGCAACGTTATGAAACGGAACAAACGATGAATCGCTTCTTTCTTGCATTAGGACACACAGCGATATAATTTATGAATAAAAACTAGCGTATTTCTAATTAATAAATTTAAACACAGTAACATAATTTTAAGGACAAGTGCAGTTATTCATGAGCTTTCCTAAAATTCTAGAATGCTTACGGGGGAAGTCAATATATATTTCTGTGGGGAGGGGGGGGGGGGGGGGGCGAGGGGTAGAAGGGGGAGAATCATCACGAAACATTTGTTTACGTCAAAACCACCGTAATTACGAATGGCCCTTTTTTAATTTAACGCAAGTGCCCTTGCGGCCACTTTATCACTGAGGAAAACGCCCGGAATAAACTTGGGAAATATTTTTCCCGGAGACACCTTAAAGAAAAGAAAGAAGGGTGAGAACTTTAGGTGGCGCGCCGAATTCTATAACATTACAACCAAGTGAAGTCGAGCTTTTGATTGAAGCCACTCTGGTCGGGAAATATCAGGAAAATACGCGATAAAGCATGCCGACCACTGAAGAAATTGAAGTGATGACGTTTCGGCTACCGAGTACGTGAGCCTTGTTCCCAACAAATAAAGGCTCCCGAGAACAATGCTGCCGTGGGAGGTGCCGAAACGTCTTTCTCGCAATCTCTTTTCTAGTCGGCGTCGCTTATTACTTGCTTTCATTGCGCCCAGATTCTTCAGACGACCTGCATGCCTTCGCTATCGCCTGGCGAAGCCGCGAGAAGCATAAAACGTTTCCTCGAGCACTTCGAAAAGACGTGCAAATAAGTTTGACGGCTTAAAGAAACACGCACGCGACGCTATGCAGACGGACACAAGCATGAACAAAGCACATAACGCTTGTGTTTTGCCACTCTGCTCAACGTTCCAAAAAAGCAACGCTGACGCGGAATGTTCGTTGCTGAAGCCCGCGGCGTTGTGATGTGATGCGCTGTGGCGGAAAGCGATCTCCTCTCAAGGTTTTCTCATCCAATAGAATAGCGGGCTGTCGTGAATGCGCGGAGTGTGGAGATTACGAGCTTCTCATTCGATGTGCGTGCCTGAGCGAGCAACAGGGTTAACCCCGGTTTCAGGTGTGGTTTTCTGCAAATGCGATACCAGTTTATCACGCCACCTATGTTTTGCAAACTAAGTTCTACACAGATAAGTATTACAGCTTGAACACTGCAGAAGAGAAAAAAAAAACCACGAGGCCGTATTCATTCAGGTGCACAATTACTGCTTGCCTCTGCAACAGATCGTTTTACAAGCGGTCTTAAATGTCCAACACAAGAGGGAAGTTCACGGGAAGGTGGAGGCTAGAAGTGGCGTATACAGTGGTATAGAACAAAGGATGTCGCTGCAGGAGCCAACGTTTCGATAAAGGAGAAAGACAAGTCCCATTGACGAAACGTAATAGGCTTCAGCGACATTCCTCGTCCTGCCACTATTGATGACATATAAGCTGATTCGCATTCTTAACCAAAGGCACGTACTGAGATACGCCGGATTTCACCCTGAGACAGCGTAAGGTGCGAAAGGATTTTCGGGCGTTACTACAAACGGAAATTCAGAAAAAGAGGACACTATATGTATTTCGCTTTCAGATATTCGGGCCGTAAACAGCGAAGCGACAAAAGCACAAAATACGCGCATTCACCTCGTTTCCTGCAGCGGAAATGCCAAAATATAGTACAACAATTTGGTCCTCGTAGCTACGGTGTTCTATGCTGCGGAGCACGAGGTCGGTGGCTCGATTTCCACAAGGGGCGGCCGAATTTCGGTGGAGGCGAACTACGAGAACGCTCGCGTACCTAGGTTTATGTGCACGTTAAAGAAACGCTGCAGGTGGTCGTAGTCCGGAGATCTTCACTAAGGTGTCCCTCGTAACCCACAGTGTGGTTTCGGGACGTTAAACCATCTAATTTGATTAACCTGATGCCCGTATAATTAATGAAACATCCGAAAGAAGAAGGGAGAGGAGGAAATGCGTTGGCCACAACCCTTGCGCGGTGTCAGCACTATTTCCTCTCCTCTCTGCTGAATCCTGCCCTGCCCCAGCCCCCAGACTCCTTTTTCGTCGCTTCAATAGCTTTCAGTTCACGAGTATAGCGGTCCCTCAGCTGCTTCCATAGTTTCAGGCACTCTTCGACTGAAACAGGGAAAACAAGACAAACAAACAGGCGCTGAGTGCATAGCATGTCCGGAGACGTATACGCACACGTGCGTGACATTGACGCTCCTGTTGAGAGGCCGGAGTACATGCGCATCTGCTCCCACGCGTTGTTTTTCCGCTCCGCATATTAGTAGTCCATTGTTTTGGTGCCGCAGATACAATGTGTTTGCTGGACGGCGTCCAGAAACTTTTCGATTTCGGAGCCGCACAGGTCGGGCACGCTTTCTTGCGAAGAGGCCACCTCGTTCTGGCTCAGCATGCTGAGTAGCGAGTCTCTACCTCGACAAGAGAGGGCGCTAGGCGCTAACTTGCTCTAGAGTCACTGTATATGCTACCGTAGGTAGCTGTATGTGCTACCTGCGGTAGCACATGCAGCTACCTAGCACATACAGCTACCTAGCACATACAGCTACCTAGCACATACAGCTACCTGCGGTAGCACATACAGCTATACTAGAGCAAGTTAGAGTTACTGTATGTGCTACCTGCGGTAGCACATACAGTAACTCCAACTTGCTCTAGTGTTCCTGAAACAGGAACACTAACTTGCTCGGCGCGGTCGGCACGAAATGCAGTCGGTTGCATTCGGCGCCGGACGACGTCCGAACGCGCTGAATGCCGCCGGTCGCGCAGGCGCCAGCTGCCGCCGGACTGTAGAGGATAGTGCTTTCGCCAACGTAACGTCGCCGGAGTGTATTGCCCCCATTAACATCCGTGTACGCAGCCGAATGGCGGGAGAAACGCAAGCGCGAACAGTTGCCTGGGCGGAAACACAAGCAGGAAGGTCGACGTCCTTTCCTTCCAAGCGGCGAGATTTGCAGACCGTCAGCCTCGGCATATAGCAACACATGCACCGACATTCCTCAAGTCGGATAGCCTAGGTTCAGGCGAACTACACCAAAGGACCGCCCGGTCGGCACGTTTGTTCAAGCGAAGTGAAAACTACGTAACGAGGTTCGACCGTGAGTACTGGATAGAATAGAACATTTCAGGCACGTACCCAGGGGGGGGCCCGGGGGGGCCCGGGCCCCCCCCGAAATCAAATGGCATACTCCCCCCCCCCCCCCACTCCCCACCCACGCCACCACTCCTCACATATTCCTAAAGCGCCGCCAGATCGATGTTGAGACTTGGCAGCTGTTCATCGGTCAGCATTATGCTGCCTTTTTCACTCCTTTTAGATGGCGGTAGTTATCGGCATCTCTTGTAATGTGAAGGACAGTTTTCTCATAGATTCCGCACCCGCACGATTAACTCGAGATGCGTTCAGTTGTCACCATCTATTCAATCGTGACGCGCATAGCTATTGCTTTTGTTAGTTCAACCTTCTTTGTTTAGGCTGATCCTGGGACCAGGAGAGGGATGCGGCTGTTACTCAGCTGGTCTGTACTCTCATGGAACGAGTTGCGGCCGGAGGAAACGCCAATTGCGTTTAACTTTTCCCTTTGCTTCATTATTTCCTTGAGTTACGGCTCGCCGCGACGCTGACAGATGCCCGGAACCATATACACGTGATGTGGGTTAGATAAGATGGAAATAAGAGCGTCCATCATGAAACCCTGCAATAACCCTTAAACCCATATGCAAGATGACGGTCGCCCGTTATCTCGTCTGTTTTTCCGTAATTGTATAGCAGTTTTCGTGCAAAGTTGGCAATTGGAAACAAAAATCGCAAGGAGTTGAGAAATTAAGCGATCTACTAAGGGAGAGAGCCAAGGCAAGAACCAAACTGCAAGCAACAGCGAATAAAAAGAAAAGGTAACCTTTGTTTATGAGAATATTTATGGATCAACGTCTTTTTGTTTAAAAAGGAAGTAGAGAAAACGCCGCGCCGGAAGTGTAGAATAATTACTTGTTTGAATGACGCTTCTACAGTTATCGGTCGAACCGCCTCACGTAGCCACTTCTCTGCTGTGCTCATGTGGGTGTTTTTCTAACCTTTCGCGGTGAGCGCAGTACGTCTAGAATCGCAGAGTCCTGCGCTCTACGCGGTTGTATGGGAATGGCGGCCGCACAGCGCTACGCAATTCGCAGAACTGTCAAAACTGAACCACAAGGCGAAAATAACTGATATTCGAAACAATAACATGAGAAAGACTGAAGAAGCCGTATAAAAATGAACGCAGCCTGAAATCAGTAAAAAGGAAACCTGACATAGGACAAACCATGATGCATGCACTAAAAGATAAGAAGGATAATATCATAAGCAATCTCGAAGATATAGTAAAAACAGCGGAAAAATTCTAAGCTGTCCTGTATACAGTACCCAGAGGAGTCACGATACCTCACTTAGAAACAGTAATGAACAGGATACAGAAACTCTCCTATAACTAGCGATGTCAGAAGGGCCCTGCAAGACATGAAACGATGAAGAGCGGGGGGAGAAGATGGAATAACAGTCGATTTAATCAAAGATGGAGGAGACATAATGCTCAGAAAACTGGCGGCTCTTTATACGAAGTGTCTTTCGACTGCAAGGGTCCCAGAAAACTGGAAGAATGCAGACATTATACTAATCCACAAAAAAGGAGATGTTAAAGAATTGCAAAATTATAGGACCATTAGCTTGTTCCCAGTATTATATAAGATATTTACCAAAATAATATCCTATAGATTAAGGGCAACACTGGATTTTGTCAACCAAGGGAACAGGCTGGCTCAGGAAGAGATACCTTACAATGGATCACATCCATGTCATCAATCAGGTTATCGCGAAATCTGCAGAGTACAATAAGCCTCTCTATGTGGCTTATATAGATTGCGAAAATGCATTTTATTCAGTAGAGATACCAGCAGTCATAGAGGCACTACGTAATCAAGGACTACAGAACGCTTACTTAAAAAGCTTGAAAAATGTTGCTACGTGTGTGTGGTATTTGTTTGTTTGAACGAGGTGCGTGGGTGCCATCACTCCAGAAAAGAGGAGGAAGAACGAACTGGGCTCGCACTGTGAATCTAACCGGTCAGCGCTGCAACCGTTGTTGTAAATATAATCTGTAAATAGTTTCTCGTCTTACTGACTTGTCCTTCGCGTAAGAATATCTACAGAGGTTCTACAGCTACCTTAATTCTACACAAGAAAGGCAGGGAGATACCTATAGGGAGAGGGGTCAGACAGGGAGACATAATTTCTCCAAAGCTATTCACTGCGTGCTTAGAAGAATTCAAACTATTAAACTGGGAAGGCTTAGGAGTAAAGATCGACGACAAATATCTCAGCAGCCTTCGGTTTGCCGATGACATTGTTCCATTGTACAACAATGCAGACAAGTTACAACAAATGATTGGAGACCTTAACAGAGAGAGTGTAAGAGTGGGGTTGAATATGCAGAAGATGAAGATAATGATAAATAGCCGGGCAAAGGAACAAGAGATCAGGATCGCCAGTCGGCCACTAGAGACTGCGAAGGAGTAGGTTTACCTAGGTCAATTAATCACAGGGAACCCTGATCATGAGAAGGAAATTCACAGAAGAATAAAAATAGGTTGGATCGCATACGGCAGACATTGCCAGCTCCTGACTGGAAGCTTACCATTATTATTGAAAACTAAGGTGTGCAATCAGTGCAATTTGCCAGTGCTGACATATGGGGCAGAGACTTGAGAATAAGTTAAGGACCGCGCAAAGAGCGATCGAACGAGGATTGCTAGCTATAACGTTAAGAGAGAGAAAGAGAGCGGTTTGGATCAGAGAGCGAACGGGTATAGACGATATTCTAATTGACATCAAGAGGAAAAAATGTAGCTGGGCAGGTCATGTAATGCGCCGGTTAGATAACCGTTGGACAATTAGGGTTACAGAATAGCTACCAAGAGAAGGAAAACGCAATCGAGGACGACAAAATACTAAGTGGAGTGATGAAATTAGGAAATTCGCGGGCGCAAGTTGGAATCGGTTGGCGCAGGACAGGGGTAAATGGAGATCGCAGGGAGAGGCCTTCGTCCTGCAGTGGACATAAAGCATGATGATGATGATGATGATGATGATGATGATGGAGGAGGTGGTGGCCCCCCCCCCCCCCCCGAAAAAATATTCTGGGTACGTGCCTGGAACATTTCTTTCTTCCGCGAAACGACTGCAAAGTTTCTTCGAGAGGGTCGCTTGCTTTATACTGCATGTATAGCGAAAACGTGTTATATAGCATAATTGTTGATATTTTCGCAATCATACTACTCACACAACTCACTTTTGTATTGCTGCGTAGTGGAAAGAAGCCCTTACTCGACCATGCATGTGTCGCGCGCTCAGACGACGCTGTTGTGGTCGCACCACGCATGCCACGGTCCGAGCCACATTTAGCCTCTTGCTCGCCGTAGTAGTAGTAGTGATTTTGAAGATGAAAGGAAGAGAAAAGTGCAGTGCCGTAACTGTCTCTCAAGGGAGGGCACCTCAACAGCACTGCACAGGGTAAGGGGAGTGGGGAGAAAAAAGTTTAGAGAGAGAATGAAAGAGAGCGGTAAAAAAGAAAAAAAACAAGAAGGTTAATCTTGTTCTTGCGCGCCGTTCAGAGAGGCATAGCTCGGCAGTACGGTTGTCGATCCGAGCGGAAGTGATCGCGTTTGAGAGAGCTCGTTCCTCCTCAGCCATGGTAGGCGCCCTCCATCAAACCAGTGCTGATCAATGAGGCCTACAAGTATGCAAATGTATGCAGAAATTTCCCGCTTGCTTGGTTACGGCGCCTCCACGTTCGACACCCAGGACCCTGAAATGGCCTGCAGAGGCTTGGGCGACAAGACAGAGTGATATATGCCAATTGACGCCAACCACCTCTGACCACAGTGGGCCCATTACAATTAGGGAATGAGCACGGTTGCAAAATTAGACCGCAAGACACCCACTATAGCTGCAACATAAGTTAGGCGTAGAAGGTTTCAAGTGTGTCCTGCGCATTCGGGGCCACGTTAAAGATCCCCTGGTATGGTATGGTATGGTATGGTATGGTATGGTATGGTATGGTATGGTATGGTATGGAGAATTTTATTGGGTCCTGAAGGTCAACCCTACGTTGAGGCGGGCCGCTCCCACGTTGGGACTGTCAGGCCGAGCTCTTCAGCCACATCGCGGGCCTTCTGGACTGCCCGTAATTGGTCAGAGAGTGATTCACTGTGTAGCATTTGCCGCCACCATTCTTGTTCCTTGTCACAGTCTGTGAAGACCGCGGGGCACTGCCAAAGCATGTGGTCAAGAGTAATGATGCCATTTCACCTACTACAGTTGGTTTGAGTTTCCCTCTCCGGATAGATCCTGTTAATAAAATCTGGACTTGGGTATGTTCTTGTCTGTAGCAAACTGGTGGTTTAAATTAATCCAGAGTCCCTCACTTAGGCGTGCGTCAAAATCAAATCGTGCTTTTGGCACGCGAAACTTCGGAACTCAATTCGAGGTTTCAAATGCGTGATGATGATATCTGGTGTTTAGTGGCGCAAGGGCCAGATATGGCCAGAAAGCGCCATGCAAGTGGTGGTGCGGTGTCAGCGAATTACCGGTGAGATGAAAAGATGAATATATATAGTTCTTGGTCCCTTGTTTTAACGCGCTGTTATATACATTAGGCATTTTTTAACCCACAGTGGCACGTCTACGATCCATCGCGTTGTGAAGAGGCTACGATGTTGTGTTGCTGGAGACGAGTTTGCGGGTTTTATTGCCGACAACGGCGGCCCCGTTCAGACGAGGCCGAAGTGCAAACATGAACGCTCGTGTATATACCATCACCATCTCTGTAATCTCTTATCACTGGTCCTCTTGTCTCTTGCCATCTTGTCTCGACGATCTTTATTTGGTTGTCACGCGGGATGGCTGGATTCGGTCGTCCGGGTCACCAATTTGTGGAAGGCGGCGCGAAGAGGTACCCGCCGTGGCCACGCTTTATTTAGGCCTGCCAGCCATGGTGCAGCGTGATCTCAGGGGCATCCGACTCCGCGGTCGCTCAAGTCCAGCGCGCTAGCACCTTCTATTGTCGCGCTACCTGCACGTGAGCCCATCTCCTTCGCCTCCTTTGGAGGCGATAGTCGCGTCGCTACAGTCATTTTATCATATCCGTGTGCCTTGTTTTTCTTACCAGGACATCTCTTACTTGGGTGAGAATGACTCGCACTACGTACAAATGAAAAAAAAAAACTATTTCTGAAGTCTGCGCCTTCTTTAACAACAGACGGATCTTATCACGGACAGTTGTTGACATTTCCTTCAATTCCAGATTTCCCTATCTGATCGCTATAACTAGGCCACAGAGTCGTGAGTTTCTTGGTCTATTAAAAAAAGAAGAAAACAAGGAAGAATTTATCGTCTGAAGCGCGATCACATGTGCACACCAAGGCACTTTGATTTGAACGGAACTATTTGAACATGAATGTTGGCTACTTGTTAATTGTCACAGGTCACGCGCCAACTCTGCATTACGCATTTGCATACATTTGCACCTTTGTGTGAAGTTCCTTATATTGTTATCTCGTGCAGCGCTTCTTCTTTTTTTGTGCGTGTGCGCGTGCGCGTGTGCATGTGAGTGTGGGGGGGGGGGGAGGGAGGATTGCGATTTTGATATCGTCGGGCTCTTCAGTAAATAATATATCCATAGTGTCGCAGCTAACAAAAAAAGAAAGAAAATACACAGTACGAGCGCTTATCTTGTCTTGGTTATGGTGCTGTTGTACTGGCTTCAAAGCACAACTACCTACGAGCTGTCTAACTTATTCATCCGCCTACAAACAGAGAGGCAGATAGAAATATTTCGGTTTGCTTTCTTCCACAGAGTCGCAGACTTTCCCCAAAATGCGGGTTGCGGTGATCGGCGCCGGCTGCTGCGGCATTACGGCCGTCAAGGCATGCCTCGAAGAAGGACTGGACGTGGTGTGCTTCGAGAAGGCGTCAAACTGTGGCGGGCTGTGGTGGTACCGAGAGGAGACGCCCGAGACCGGCACCGGTACCGTGATGCGATTCACCGTGGCCAACACCAGCAAGGAGATGTCCTGCTACAGCGACTTCCCGCCGGACAGGGAGGTGCCGCTGTTCATGACGCACTGGCAGACGCTCCGTTACATCAGAAGCTACGCGGACCACTTCGGCGTCACGCCGAGGTAGGGCTTCACAGATTAGTTGGTGTTGCACCTTTGATGGCAAGCATCAAACGAGTTCAGAGGAGACACTATCGTCGATATACCCTATTAACTCTGGAAGAAATATTGTGGTAAATAACCGAAACGCTAATATCAATCGCGCTGCCTCAACTTATAACTTAAAGAGAGTGTAAACAGGTAGGGTATTATTACTGTACTACGTTAGAAGAATTATATCTGTGTTCATTCTGCAAATGCAGCTGAATGCATGCATCTATGTGAACTCAGTTTGGGACGGTCACAAATTGCAAGATCAAGGTGGTTGCAAACACCTTACATGCACGTTGCGTATACACCTTAACGTTGGAATAAGCTTGAAACGCACGCACACACGCGTGTTGAAATGCTTCACTGCTGAATGCAGTTGCTAAAACGCATGCGAACACATGCCCATAGTTTAGATAGGATAGGATAGTTTAGTTTGACAGATTTTAAAAGATACAAAGTAGCAGACAATATATGTCCACTGAAATCAGCTCAAACACTTCTGCCAAGGAATGAAGTTCAAGGCGACTTGATGCCGCCTGACTGGGCTTCATCTCTCCAGGCTGTACGGCAGGTAACAGCACAAACTGTAGGCTTTTTCAACTATCTCTGGTTGTAGGTTCAAATGTTCTACAGCTTAATAATGTATTGCCTTCATGGCATAGTTCTAGTTTTTGTCTGTATGTAACCTGCGTGCCTCAATTTATAACCACACTCTGAACGTCTGTACATTTCCAGAAATGCTGCATTGTCGTCTTTTGTGATTTTAAATATTCATGTTGCAAGACGTTCATGGAATGCATGATAGACAGTCAAAATTTTGTTGCTAAGAAAATAAGGTTATGTGTGACCACAGTAACCTACACTTTCTATAAACCTGATGGCCTTCTTCTGGAGAAGAAGCTGCTTGCCTTTGGTGCCCGGAACTAAAATACAATGGCTTAATCTAAAGAAAATCATGACGTAAATACAACTGGCACTTAAACCATTTTGGAAGCAAAGTTCTCACTTGTTCAAAAGGCCCATTGTTCTTGATACGTTATTTGTTCGGTTTGACACCTTGACGTGTTTCATTGTATCAACCTTCACATAGACTGCTAGTGCTGGCAGCCTGATAGGGGCCTGTTTCTAATCCTTCGGAGGTGTGATCGCATACGGAATAGATAAATTTTTCTTACGGTGTTGCGGCGTCAGAACAGCTCCCTTTCACACCTCCTCGTGCTCTCGCACACACACAGTCATGCTTCACGACTCCATCGCGTAGGACTGCTGCAGCCCGTTTATCATCATCATCATCATCATCATCATCAATAATAGTAGTAGTTGCAGCAGCAGCAGCAGCAGCAGCAGTAGTAGTAGTAGTAGTAGTAGTCTCTGTGTGTCTGTTTCTACGCCCTTGTTGAGTCACGCTTACATATTCTATCATTGTTAATTTAGTTAGCAAGTGAAAGATTACAAGTTTGTACGGCCGATAAAACTACTATCCTTACTTCGTACAGCTATCTACTAATTTGCTACCGCAATGGGTGCTTCGACTTTCGGGTGGAATTGGGAATATATATATATATATATATATATATATATATATATATATATATATATATATATATATATATATATATATATATATATATATATATATATATATATATATATATATATTATATAGGTGTTTCGTGGTTTCAAACCCAGCGCTGCGATCGTTATACTCTCAGGATACGGTTCAACCACGAGGTGCTCAGACTCGACAAGGACGGCACAGTCAGGATCCGCGACACAGCGGCGGACCGCGAGTGGGAAGGGACCTTCGACGCCGTGCTGGTGTGCTGCGGACACCACGGGACTCCGCTGATGCCTGACGTCCCGGGTCGGGAGCTGTTCCGCGGACGGGTGATGCACTCCCGCGACTACAAGGACGTCGACGAGAGGGTCCGGGACAAGAACGCGGTCGTCGTGGGCTGCGCCAACTCCGCGATCGATGTGGCGGTCAACCTGGCCTCCGTTGCGCGGCAGGTTAGTTTTTACTGCGGCCACGTCAGCTGAGAGCTCGGGACAGGGCTTACTCTATGCATCCGTACATTCCTTTGCGCTGTGGCGCGCACCTTTGTGCCTTGTGCTGTTATTGTGGCTTGATTTTTATAACTGTAGATAAGTGGGAGGGTAGGCTACATTAGAGCCTGTTTACTTAAGACACGGTGGAGAAATTGGAGCTACCCTGTTCCTTATATCGCACGCACGCACATTACAAACACAAACATACAAGCCTACAAAAAAGAACGCAAATTTAAACATGTCAACGAGTCCAGAAGAAGCGATCTACAGTATATGCACCCTCGTAACCTAACAGAATTTCGTGGCCTCTTTGTGCCAATGCATTGTTTACTTCGAATTGAATTCCGGGGCTTTACGCGCCAAACCCACGATTTGATTATGAGGCACGTCGAAATGGGGGACTCCGGATCCGTTTTGATCAGCGTGGAATCTTTAACGTGTTCCTAATGCACGGGACACGCTTTTTGCATTTCGCCCCCCATCGGAACGCGGCCGCGTCGGCCGGGATTTGATCCCTCGACCTCGTGCTTAGCAGCGCAACAGCCCAGCCGCTAAGCCACATCGGCGGGTTCGTTTACTTTGCATAAGATACAGATACCACATGCAACGTTTTACTGCGACGGCGCTGGAGAGCTCGATACAATGGTTTGCCCTGTCCAATCCACTACTCTATAGAAAGGGTCATCGATTCGTCATCGTCGTCGTCATCATCATTGTGTCCACGTTACGCCATTGTAGTCATCATCACACCGCAGGCGTCGTTCTCTGCATTCAATGTCGTCATCTTTTTCGTCGTTGTACATAGTTCGGGGAGATAGCACTGAATTCCGCGAGCTCTGCCCAAATTCAAGTATAAGTTTGGTTGGGAAAGCAACTGTTGCCGCAGTGAATGAGTTCAGAGCCACGAGAATTGCTGGTCAGCTGCTTCGTCGTCGTCGCTGTTGTGGTCATTGCTGTAGTTGTTGTTGCTGTTGATATGGTACAATCAGTTATATCCGAGCGAAAAATAAGCGCTCCCCCTTTATGATCTTGTGACCTTGTGATCGTTCTTTAACGTGCATTAGGTGCACGTTAAAAACCCGAGGAGGTCCAAATGTATCCGGAGCCCCCCACCCCCACCCCCCTACGGCATGCCTCAAATCATACTTTAGTTTTGGTACGCAAAACCACAGAATTCAATTTTAACGTTCCATGTTACCATAACAATACATTTATGAATTGAATTTGGTGAGGAACAGTCCACTGATTACACGATTTGAAAAAAAAAGTTCTTTATATAATGAACATATTTGCATATTCAGGAAGCGCTGGTGCTCCGAGCTGATATAAGAACCAGAACCATAGCTTAACAGTTGGCAGAACACAAACACGTTTTTCGTTAGGTACTGAGTACTCAATACATCGTTGCTCTCTGTCTGCAGGTCTTTCTGAGCACCAGGAGGGTGAACTGGATACTCCCGAACCACTACCGAGGAACTCCATTAGACGAGTACGCCTTCAAACAGCTGAGACTGTGGCTGTACAGCTGGCTGCCCCGCTCCTACTACTCGCGCTTTCTCACCGCCGTCGCCAACGAAACCTGGGACCACAAAATGTTCGGCCTCGAACCAAGCCACGACATCCTCACTCAGGGTCTCGTCGTCAACAACTACATCCAGGGCAAGTTGCTGGACGGCACCGTCAAACCCCGAGGCGCGCCCGAACGATTCACCGAAACAGGCGTGGTCATGGACGGCGTCGAAGAGGAAGTGGACACCGTCGTCTTCGCCACGGGCTTCAAGGCAGACTTGCCTTTCCCGACGGACGCGTTGCCGCGGAACGGAGAGAGGTTCCTCCTGTACAAGATGATCGTTCCTCCGGATAACCCTAACGTGGCGTTCTTGGGCTTCATCGACGCCAGCTCCAACATGCTGCAGGCCTTCGAGATGCAAGGCCGCTACATGGCCCTGGTGCTGTCCGGCAAACTGCGCCTCCCGTCCAGGGAAGCGATGAAGGCTGACGTAGAAGCGACGCAAAACAAGATATCCTCCGCCTTCATCCCCACGACCAGGCATGCTCTGATGATAGACCGGGTGCGCTACGTCGACGACCTAGCTGGCATCATCGGCGTGAGGCCTAGCTTTTTTAAACTCTTGATCACGGACCCCAAGTTATACTGGACGCTGATTACATCGCCACTGCTGAATTATAAGTACAGGCTACGGGGACCTCACTCTTGGGGTGGAGCTCGCGATGCCATATTGGGATACAAGGACCGCATGCGCGCACCGCTGACTCGTCCTGAAGCGGACCGGAAGAGGCCGTTCTATAAGCACCACTTCACCGCCGGGATGGTCGCGTTTGTGGCAGCAGCGACATACCTGGGAGCGTGGTACCTCGGAGCGTTTTGAAGTGCAGCAGACAGTGAAAAACGGCAACGTGCCCTTTTGAGAAGTGTGTGTATTCGTACAAAGACAAAAACATGCCTGCTTCGCGACGTATACGGAAAAAAAAACTCAGTGCCCTTCCACTCTGTGAAAGATGACCAGCGAAGCTGTGTATGCGGGCCCCTTAATGGCAAACTGCACCTCCGCCGCCGGTCGGCCCGGCATTTCACAATCTTCGGGACCGGCTCACGTATGCGGACTGTTTACGCCTGCTTCGCTTCCGCCGCGGGTCGGCCCGGTATTGTACTATCTTCGGGATCGGCCCACGTATATATGGGGAGTGCTTAACAAATGCGTCACCTCCGCCGCGGGTCGGCCCGGCATTGCCCTATCTTCAAGGATTTTTTTTTTCTACACGCGGACACGATAGTGGGGAAAGTAGCCCTTAACAGCTTCACTGTAAAAAAGAAAGAAGAAGGAAAACACGATATGTCTGAATTGTGGTCGTTGATGTGGGCATCAGTTGAAGCAGCAGGCACATGTAACTGACTGCAGCTTTGATTACAGAACGTCATTCTGACTAACTTCCCTGCCTTCTACTTTTTTCTTTCCTCCTCCTCCTCCTTGATTACTGCATTATCCAGGTTGACGAATACGCTCAGATGCAGCGTGAAATACGTCGAACATACGAGCCACGTGGTCCGCGCTTTGTCTTTGTTCGTATCACCATTCTCTGCTTCATTGTAAAGTTCCCTGTGCCGAGTTGTGTACTTGTCTTGTTGGCGCACCTATTTCTCTACTTGTGTTTGTCGCGCATGCTCAACGATTCCAGTACCGTCTAAAGCACTAGAAAAAAATATTAATTACAGGTTGGCTAACTTTCTAAGTAAGTATTCTGTTCTTTCTGACTACCAGTTCGGATTTAGAAAACAGAGATCCACTGAGATGGCATTGACTAAACAAAGAGAAATTATAATTGCCGCCTTTGAAGAAAAGCTTCTTGTTCTCGGTTTAGATATAGACGCATCCAAAGCATTTGATCTAATTGACCACTTTCTATTATTTCAGAAAGTCTGTCACTATGGCATCAGGGCCATCAGTCTTGCTTTAATACAGTCTTACCTAAAGTACCGTAAACAAATGGCGTGTTTAAATGAAACCTCATCAGATGTTGAGCCAGTCTTGTCTGGTGTACCTCAGGGAAGCATTTTAGGGCCTTTGTTGTTTTTAGTGTACATAAATGCCATTTTTCATACCCCCTTTCCGGTTCATCTCGTAGCTTACGCTGATGATATTACAATCCTCGCCACAGGAAACACACAAGCTGAGTTATCCCTCCGTGGCAACCAATTTTTGGAAAATTTGCGTCACTGGCGTAATAAAAATTGTCTTAAAGTTAATACGAACAAGACAAAGGCTGTGGTATATAGGACAAAAAATAAAGTAGGAAGTGGTGATATCGAACTATTATTAGGTAATGACAAGATTGATATTGTACCCAGTATAAAATCTCTTGGTATTGTATTCTCTGAGATGCTCAGTTGGGACCTACACATTCAAAATATTCGTGCTAAAATGAACAGGTTAAATAGCGTGTTAAGTAAACATAGGTTAACCCTTCCCACACAGGTTAAACTCCTCATTTATAATTCATATATAGCGCCAGTGATTACTTATTGCCACACAGTTTGGGGTACGACGACACAGCACAATATACAGCGCTTTCTTATTGCACAAAAGCGTGCAATAAGACTGATAGCTAATGTTCCGTGGAATGCTCGCACCAGACAATATTTCAGGCAGTTCGATACTTTAAGAATAACTACCTTGTATGTGTTCAAACTACTTTGCACGTAGAAAACTGCTATAGCAACGAACAATAACCTTATGCTAACAACGCTTCAGCTACGATGAGCAAAACGTGAACAAGGTGAATGCAGGAGCCAACGTTTCGACAAGTGTACTTGTCTTCTTCAAGGCGACGTATGCTTTCCTCGCCACAGTATATATAAAACGTGAACAAGGTGAATGAAGGAGCCAACGTTGCGACAAGTGGACTTGTCTTCTTCAAGGTAACGCATGCTTTTCTCGCCACAGTATATATACATGCTTCAGCTAGTACGCCATGAACCTACATATGGATGTACGTCACTCTATCATGGACCCTACCATTAAGTCGCACCAAATACCGCACACAATCTTTGTCCTACAATGTGCAAAGGTACCTAAATGTTCTCGAAGATAATCGTTTTTTTGTTAGGTTGCTTTCTACACAAACTTTCATGGAATTGATAAATCTTTTCGAGCCGTCGACCGAATAGCTCACCTGTGTAACTGTTTGACAATGCATTGGAAGGTGCTTGAATGAATTCTATTTATCTATATTTTTGTTCTATGTTGGCGTTAGAATTGTATAATGGGAATTGGCGAGAAATTGTGTGATTGCGTTAATTGTGTAAAATCACAATAACGTATTAGATTACGTGTAAAATTTCGATTAAGCAATAGATTACGGGTATTGTGATTTTGAACTCTGTTGTATATACTTTGCGAACTGTCGCATTGCCTTTGCTTTTCACCCCACTGCTGCTCTGTGGGGCATAATGGGTCCTCAAGCTGCATTTGGCAGCTTTTTCCCTTCCGTCTTCTCTCATTTCTGTACTTTGTTTAGAGAGAAATAAATCTATCTATCTATACGTATTGTTCGTGCTACCCCATTTGCGGCGTAAAGCAGAACAAGAAAATGTTTATTTGCATTCCCCTATTTATTCCTCGCGTATATATTCATGTTACTTTGCTAGGTACGCATCATAAAATAATACTGAACTCATCGTCTACATATGTTTTATAGTGGCGACACCTTTCTCTAGTTCTACAATACGTGCATGGTAATCTTTGAAGCTGCAGTATTTATCTAGTTTTAAATTACACTGAAGAGAAAAATATTTCATGTGCTTAGTAACTTACCCTTCTGCAACGCCAAAAAACATGATCCTTACTGTAAGACGCTTGGTAAGTAAGTCTAGTTAATTTTTCATTGGTAAAGATTTACTTCAGTTTGTTCTCATACAGGCAAAGACCACACTGAATAAGTTTAAGAACTTTTAATCACTTTTGCATTACGAACATTTGCCTTAAATCGGGACAATAATACCTGGACATGAATCACGCGTACACCCGTGAGCAAAAGTATACGGACCACAGGGTAGGTAAAAAAAACAAGAAACATAATTTCTTCGTAATTAACGCGCACAAACGGAAACTGATGAGTGCACTATAAAATTCGTAATACCAAGTTTGGACTTCAGTCTTTACTTTCAAGTTGTATTCACAGACAGAGGGGGAAATGGGTTTTATCGCGCAATCCCTGGTCCGTATGCGTTTTCTCACGGGTGTACATCCTGCTTCTCACCTCTTTACGGCGGACAAGAAATGCAAAGCGCAAGTATCTAAGCAGAAACTTGCTCACGGCAAGCGCGGTCGCATTGAGAGTTCTTTTAGTATGTTGCGAGCCCTATATAATCAAAAGCAATTCTCAATAACAAAGGTTGACTCTCTCTTACTGTACTACTGTATTATACTGTATATTACTGTATTACTGCAGTTACCGTGCTATATTTCAGTGTGAGAGATTCCCAGTAGAGCGAGTATAATTTAACTCGTTTCACTGACTGCCGAGGAAAACCATAGCCTTTCCTATTTACAGATGCAGTTGAATATCAGCTTTTGTGCTGAAGCTGCGCCTTAATAGGAAGCGTTGGCTCCGGGCGAACTCTGACTCTGTAAGGAGCTCCATATGTAAAACCCAAATAATGATTTTATGAGACAGCCACGGGACAAATTATTAAAAAGATTGCCGCAGTTAGGGGAGAAAGTGAAATTCTAGTGACTCAAGAAAGCAGAATTTTAGCTGAACACCAACATTTCTCTTGCACAAAAATTCTCGAAAATTCGTACGTGTAAACACGAATTCGAAGCAAGAGGTATACAAATCCGTAAGTCTACACCAAACATAGATACTGCAGTTTTATAAGCTGAATATGTTAGAGCGCCTACAGCGGACGAGTTTGTACATAAATATATAGCTTATGTACACTTTTACGATGTTTACGAGGTCTTGGCAAATGTCCAACTAAAAAATTCGTGCTATATTTCAAGGTGCTATATACTACCTGATTTTTTTCCACATTATCTATATTGAGAAGTGAAGTTCGCAAAATTGTGATACGATTATTTATTACCGAGTTACAGAGTTGGAAACACGTTAATCGAGTTTATTTCGATTCTGCAATTTCCAAGAATGTTTCTATAAAAATAAATTACAGCCTAAATAACATTCTGCTTATACAGTCACTATATGTGAACTTCTCCTTTTAAGCGTAACAAACTTCATCAAGATCGACGCAGTGATTGCCGTGAAAAACAATTTCTCCGTTCTCGTGTATTTATATACGAGCTGCTAAGAAAGTTCCAGGGACTGCTGCGTCCAGGGATTACGTTCCAGGGACTGCGTTGAGGACTTTCCCATTTAGTTTACTAGTCACCGGCGTCTGGGACCGACTGTTAGAGCAAGGCACGGACTCCCAGCACGAGTGGCATTCCCTGAGCAAAAGCACTGGAGAGAGAGAGAGAGAGAGAGAGAGAGAGAGAGAGAGAGAGAGAGAGACAAGGATAGGAAAGGCAGGGAAGTCAACCAGAAGAGCATCCGGTTTGCTACCCTACACTGGGGATGGGGGAAAAGGGAATGATTGACCCACTAGAAAGCGCTGGAGAGGATGGCCTACTATAGCGTCCCTCCTCATCACTACAATTTTTCCCGCTACGGCGCATTCCTTGCTCTCACAATACCGTATCGTTTGCTGAACTATGACCCGAAAGCTGGCAGTACGGGACCATGTGCATGACTCGGCACATGTGCCGAGGAATGTCACCACACACTGGCCTGTGGGCAGCTAACAGAAAAGAGACATGCATTCACAGTTGTATTATTTTATACTTATTCATGTACGACTCGCAGTGACATTAAGTCACTATTGCAGGGGGCAAATCGCCGCAAAACACATCAATATTGTTGCGGTACACCGCACCCGCAAGTAGAGAATACCTAGCGACAATGGTTGGCGGAAACAAGCGACAATGGTTGGCGGAAATAAAGATTAAGCGGTCCTAGAAAGGTACGGCCTAACTTATTCACTAAAACAACTTACGGCGTATTCTGCTTCGCCGTTCAAACAAAGGGATCCAACTAAGTTCTTTTTTCATTGCTGTTTGCACTTAAAAAGCGGACGTTCGAAAGAGGAGGCATCTGTCCAGGATAATCCTTTATCGGGCAAGCCATAGATAAGCACGCGCTATTTCTCGCTATTGCGAAATGGATCGCTCAAACAGATATGTCTTTGAAGTCAAGCGAGTGGGGAAAATGCAGTATTAGCACGATTCTCCATCCACTATCAATGCCGGTGCTGCTCTCCTGAGAACTCATCCGTATGTCCGCTGTTTACCGCGCACACCTGCTATATTACACGTGTCTTATTTATAAAGCGGACCACGTCCCCAGCTGCCGATGGGAGAGGCCGTTGACTCTTGGTCCTATCATTTGTTTTTCGCACAAACATATACATATATACACGGTGTTCGTCCATTCCCCGCATTCAAGGTTCATGCAGCGCCTTGCAGGCCATGAGAGTAGCGGTGATAGGCGCCGGCTGCTGCGGCATTACTGCCGTCAAAGCGTGCCTCGAGGAAGGGCTGGACGTGGTCTGCTTCGAGAAGGCCTCCGACTGCGGCGGGCTGTGGTGGTACCGAGAAGAGACGCCCGAGGCCGGAGCCGGCACCGTGATGCGATTCACGGTCGCCAACAGTAGCAAGGAGATGTCCTCATACAGCGACTTCCCGCCGGAAAAGGACGCGCCGCCGTTCCTGACACACTGGCAGACCCTCAAGTACATCCGAAGCTACGCGGAGCACTTCGATGTGATCCCGAAGATTCGCTTTAGCCACGAAGTACTCAGGCTCGACAGAGGGACCCTCGAGATCCGAGACTCGAAGACCGGTCGAGAGTGGGAGGACGTCTTCGACGGCGTCCTGGTCTGCACGGGCCATCACGGATCGCCCTCCGTTCCGGACATTGCAGGACGCGAGCTCTTTCGAGGACGTGTGATGCACTCGCGCGACTTCAAGTACGCCGATGATTCATTTAGAGACAAAACCGCAGTCGTTGTGGGGTTTGGCAACTCGGCTCTGGACATAGCCGTGAACCTCAGTAGTGTGACACGGCAGGTAAGAAACTGATAGTATCAAACGGCTGACGGAACAATTGCGGGTTTTCCTTGCTTACGGTCTTTCTTGTAATCCTTGTGCCCATTCTTGATACGACATCGCCACTTTGAGCCTGTCTCGCATGTCTCTGTCCTCTGAAAAATGTTCATATAATTGTGCTTCTTTTTGCTGTGCTCGATTCCACGTCCACATATATCGAGTAGCTTGACCACTACTTGGTTGCTGGCAGCTGCCAGCGCCGATCGAGTACATTAGATTATTATTCACTCTTCTTTTGTCTTTTCCACAAAGCGCCATTTGACAACGTGCCGTAGTGCCGACGGCTCAGACAAAGATTCGTTGATAACCCTTTCTTTCTGAATGTCGTCATAAATCTCCGAATAGTTCGCTATCCTAATGTGCTCGAGAGCATGCCGGTAGCAATCCCACTTAACCTACCTTGCTTTCCTGTTATCTGCATCATTCAGTCTCTCTGAAAATAATTTATTAAGATCCGAAGCGATGGCTATATACTTGCAGCAAGTTTACTAATGTACAAAAGCCACGCGCACTTTCCTAGTCTCGGGGTATTAAGCGCTACATTTCCTGTCGATCCACGCAGGTCTTCCTGAGCACAAGGAGAATCAACTGGGTCATACCGAGTCACCACAAGTCCGTGCCCACAGACGTGTACGTACTGAACCAGTTGAGACTTTGGCTCTTTAGCTGGATGTCTCTGGCGAGCTTCGGTCGTTTCCTTCTCGGAATGATAAAGAATGCCTGGGACCCAAAAAAGCTTGGTCTCGAAGCCGACCACGACATCATGACTCAAGGTCTGGTCGTCAACCAGTACATTGACGGGAAGCTTCTTGACGGGACCGTCAAGATTCGCGGCCCACCGCAACGTTTCACCGAGAGAGGGCTCGTCATGAACGACTTCGAGGAAGACGTCGACGCGGTGGTCTTCGCCACCGGCTTCACACCTGCTCTGCCGTTTCCCACAGACACCCTGCCCAGAGACGGAGAGCGACTCTTGCTCTACAAGATGATGATTCCTCCAGCGAACCCCAACGTAGCGTTTCTAGGCTTTGTGGATGCCAATGGCAGCATCACGCCGGCGTTCGAGATGCAGGCTAGGTACATGGCACAAGTGTTTTCGGGCCAAGTGAACCTGCCTTCCAGAGAGGCTATGGAAGCTGAGGTCACCACTACGCAAGATAAGATCAAGTCCTGCTTCGTCCCTACGCCGAGACACTCGCTGATGATCGACAAAGTCGCCTACGTCGAGGACCTTGCGAAGGTTATCGGTGTTAAGCCCAACTACCTGAAACTCCTCTTCACGGATCCAAAGCTATACTATACGCTAGTGACCTCTCCTGTCCTCGCCTACCAGTACAGGCTAGAGGGCCCTCATTCTTGGAGCGGAGCTAGGAATGCGATCATGGGATTCGAGGAAAGAATGAGAGCCCCATTATTACGTTGGAAAAACGGTGACTAGAAGAAATAATTGCTATTACAATAATAAACCAGGGCACACAAAGACGCATATACAAGGAAAAGAGGCGGTGCGAACGGCACAAACGGTAATGACTCTCCTGTTGGTTGGCGTGTTAAATGTGCGCGCAAAACGGGAGCTTCGCATGATATGTTCTCATGGCGGCCGGCTATCAATGCGACTGTACGCTGACTTTAATTGAGAGTTAGAAAAACAAGGCAGACAATAAGTAGGACATGGGCACCGACGCTGTTTTTACAGCTAGATGAGATTCGGCCAAGCGACCACCACCATGCCCTGTGAGCGATCCCGTTCGATTACTGCGGATGGCCTTAGAGTGCGAAAAGCTTGCAGCCGATATGGCGTAATGCGCTTCTTTACTTGTGCAATAACACTCGAAGCACATTTGTCGTTCTCACGCTAATCTTCTTTCCTTTTGTCTGCATTGCTTCATCCGCGCAGTCAGACCGTTCTTTCAAAAATTTTTTATTGTTATACCTGTGTCTAGCAGAACAAGCAATACGATACACAGAGAGACGAGAAGGGCGACACATGCGAGCGCTATCTTCGTGTGTTCGGTAGCCGCTATCGCTTTTTCTAAAGCGAAACTTTCTTTGCCTACGCTCCCGAGTTCGGAGTGGCTGCTGCCTGGTGTCTCTGTCAGCGTGTTCGGGGACATATTTGTGGATACATATACAAAGCGTATGCGTGCGGCGAATGAAAGTACCAGCGAACGGGCTTACACGTATAAACACTGTATGCCGATTGACAATGTAGTGCAGCTAAGCGCACCTCCGTTCTACGTAACAATAACAACGACAAAAATGCACTCTTACATATGAACTGAAGTAACGATGCCGGCTCATAGGTATATCTCAAGCACATTAGCCTGTTAATGGAACTGTGGATTATATGTATTTAACGGATACATTTGGTACGCGCCACTAAGTCGTCAGACTGGCATCCATCTGTGAATAATTTGCCATTTTGCGAACGATCACTTCTCGGTTGAACCGGTGGACCCAATCCGAGAGCGCTGCCTAAATAAATAATGCAAACACCTCCACCGCATCCGTCTCCATCAAAGGCGCACAATACAGGGTAGTCTTCAACTATCCTCCATTGCATTGTCTTTGGTTGTCCTCATTGTTAATTAATTTCGACCAAAATGAAAAGTTTGGCCTTTCGAATAGAGCCCCCTATTTCAATGTTGGAGCTAGAAGGAAAGCAATAAACAAGACAAAACGAACAACATCAACAAGAGAAATGAACTTTGAATTAGAACAAGACTCCGTCCTAAAACAATCAGCATGCGTTGTGCTTCCTTTGGCATGATTCTCTGTTCTCCCGATACAGAACTGAAGTTTCGAAGTTTATTTACACACGTAAGTACACTGATTTACATAAGCGTTAGGGATGGCAGGGTAAAAGCTGCATCACGGCAGCTTGACTGCTCCTACATTCCCGTGATGTTTAACGAACAGTATGTTTAACTAACAAATAAGTGCCCAGCGAGGGCGTCCAATCTAGCAGCCTTGCCGCCACGAAGTAGTACATACGAGAGTTTACTGGCCAGTTGCCTGCTGTTAAAAAGGTGTTCCCCATCCACTGACGTGACCGGAAGCGGCGTTGGCTAACACTTCCAAGTCTAATCTTGTGCACATAGACAAATAGCAAAAAAATTTGACTGGATGATGTCCGCCTGGATAGCGTAATTGGTAAAGCAGCGCACCCATTGTGTGTAATGCGTGGGGTTTGAGTTCCTAACTGCGGCAAGTTCTATTTTCGTGCGCTTTCATTTCCATTTTACCTAATATATTTTTTAATATTACAATAAAACAATCATTTACTCCTACGTTCTTTGTGGCGTCATTGTCTGTTTTCCTCATGCTTAGCCTCTTTAGTGAAACTGAGGGCCTGACGGCTCATCACACCTTTTCCCTCTTATGTCTTTGTTCTTGGAGTACAGTATATGCGAAGCCATTGCAAGATTTGGAAAACTCTCGTAGACCCTGATGGTTAATAATAATAATACTTTATTGATGACTTCAGAAACATACAGTGCAAGAATCGGGCCTGCCAAAGCCACAGTGGGCTTGAACGGCAGTGCCTGGCAGACAGCGACAGAGCCATCAGTAACTAGTTATTAAACAACAGTGAAAAAAAAAACACACACACACTCACATGACAGGCTTCCAATCACGCATTCATGTGTCTAAGAGCCTTTCTAAGACCATATTTTGTTTTGACATCTTGTATGCTTTGAGGAAGTAGATTAAACATTGCTGGGACATAATAGTTACGAAGTCTTCGACCATATCTCGTCTTACAGCGGGGTGTAATGTAAGGATTCTTTGGTCTCAGGGAACGGACAGGCACATAAGGAATTTTATACTGACTTAACCAAAAATGTTTTAAGATAACAGTTTCAAGCAGCAAAGAATTGAAATCAGGTAAAGACAAAGTTTTGAACACATCAGATTTGGGGGAGACATCATAAGCGACATGCTTCAGAATGCCACGAAGGACGGAGTTGACCCGGCTTACCAAATGTTGAGCGCCATGACCATATGTAGATATCCCATACCGGATTACACTGTAGCATAAGGCATGTACTACAAGCTTTCGGACAGACAATGGCATGTAAAATTTTATGTTATACAAAACACAAGACACTGCGCGAAGTTTTTGACAAATATATGCGAAATGAGAGTTCCAGGATAAATCACTGTCAAAAAAGACCCCAAGGTATTTAATTGAACAAGCGTATTGCACAGGGGCACACGAACAGGGATTGCAATGTGATGTGTGCAAATATAACGGGGAGGATAGGGTAACTTGCTGATGTAACTAACTAACTAACGGGTAACTAACTTGATGTGCTGCTGTTGCTTCTGTGGCCTTTATTTAGTTTTATTTCCTAATCCGAGACTTCATTTACGGACATTTTTCACGGAGAAAAGTATTCCTTAGAGGTACCTCTCAAACTTATAACATATAATTTTTCTGTGTTCAGTCCTAAGGGTTTCTTTCTTTTACGATTCGTCATGGGCTCTCTTGTTCTTCGTAAAATTTGGGATGATTGAGACAACTTCGTGCGACTGTTGCAAGTGCGAGGAGTCTACCGAACAACTCTGCATTTGTTCCCACTGTGACAACCTGCACCACCTTAGGTCACCTGGGCTCACCATAATTTACGGTCACAAAAGTGTTTGCACAGTGGTCACGTATCTCACAAGCCCAGGGTGTGATGCGTGCATTACTGCACTTCTAGCAGTCGAGGGACCTCAGTAAGCGACTGTTCCGATGTGCACCTACGGATGAAACGACACTCTTAGTCTTTTTTTTTTACCTTTAACCCCCTTTCCTCTGCGTAGGGTGGCAAATTGAACGTGCATCGACAGTTTCTTTTCTCTTTCCCTCGTTGCATCATTAGGTAAAGCCAAATTGGAGTTACATGGAGATAACTGTTGCAGTTGACTGTTGCAGATAACTAGATGACTTTAAGAGAAAAATATGGAGCTGGGCAGGTCATTTAATTCGTGGGGTAGATAACTCGTAGACCATTAGAGTTACAGAGTGGGCGCCAAAGGAAGGGAAGGGCAGGCGAGGACGGCAGAAAGCTAGGTGGGGTGATGAAATTAGGAAATTTCAAGGTGCAAGTTGGAATCAGCTAGCGCAAAGACAGGGGTAATTGGAGGTCGACGGGGGACGCCTTCGCCCTACAGTGGACACAAAATTATGATGATGATGATGATGATGATGATGATGATGATGATGATTATGATGAACTGTTGCAGCGTAAGCGTGAAGAGCAAAGCGCGGAGCAAACTGATGAACTGCACACGGCACTGTGTGGCGTCACTGCTGGGTATGGAAGCGCCGCGCTGATTGACAATATGTTAAGGCTTTTCCTTCTGGACTGCCTTGCTTGGCCGACGCTATTTCAATAACCAAACCGTATTTAGCTGCCATAATACCTGAGTCGTTTCAAGGCACCTCCGTCCCGGTTTTTGCGAAAACAAGAACAAGTGACTGCTTTCACTCGACTTTAAGAAGTACAATACTGTTTGCTAAGTTGCATGCTAAATGAATTTGTTAATAGTGCATAAACCGCAACCATATATCAGAAAGCATACATGGCATATACGACACGCCGTTGGTTTGTAATGAAAGATTCGTTAGTTTTACTTTGCACTCTACACAGGTGGAGAACAGTAAGTTTAGTAGATGTCGCAAATAATGGGTGTTTTTTTTTTTTTACTGAGGTGAATACAGATAGCAGAGTCATCGCCGTTTGCTGGTGATGGCAACCCCTTTTCACTTGGTTAATAACATGAAAACGTAAAAACGCGTAACTTCGACTTTATTCGGCCAATCGTTTGGGGAAGACTGAGGGATTGTGTACATGAAAGACTCGATGTCCATAAAATTTGCTAAATTAAAAATTTAAAAAATGCGGATCCCACGCACTATGGGAATCGATGCAGGCGAAGTTTTCTCTGCTGTTTGCGTTGACTGGACATTATTTGACGGTGATGTTGACGGCACACGACAGTCATGAGGTGATGGTTTGCGCACATCACTTGTGTTTGTCTAGTGGTAAACACAAAGCACAGTGAGAACCGTTTGCTCGAGGCGTAATTGTGTCCATTGTTCGTAGTCTGCGAGGAGGATAGCACTGTCACTACATCACACAGCCCATCGCATCGTGGCTGAAATGTTGGATTTCTGTACGGCTGCTTGCGCAGTGTCGTTTTGACACAGCGGCGCTTTAATGCAGCTCTTCGTCTGCACGTCCTTCGTCAGTTGTTCGGACGGACAGTGTTCGGATGTTTATGCGTCAT
Organism: Dermacentor albipictus; assembly: GCF_038994185.2. NCBI lineage: Eukaryota > Metazoa > Arthropoda > Arachnida > Ixodida > Ixodidae > Dermacentor > Dermacentor albipictus. The sequence continues at coordinate 17,863,936 of NC_091829.1, forward strand.
AAATGGCAGAGACGTTCCGCATAGCATACATATAATTAAAATTGTTGCAGTTCGTGCCCCACTTTAGCCCTGTCTAGTAATAGCGTTTTATATATGACACCCCGAACGAGCCATGCCTTCTGACAGCGTCCTTCCCCTATCACGCGATTCTCCCATTTATACAAGGAACCAAGAGTGGCAACGTTGTTATCACCCGTTGGGTGACGACGTTGACTTTATCCATTCTCTGTCTCCTCTCTCTACCTGGTCTACCATTCTGTCTATTATTTCTCAGGACTGTTGCGCGTGAGCAAAAAGGTAAGCTCTGCAGCTTCTGCAGTGCTTTTGCGGGGCGCTCACGCCTAATTACAGCCGCCCAGAGGGTAGTGTGTTGACGGCCAGGGAGTTCCAGTGGACATTGTGGCAACGTCCAGAAAGCTCTCGTTAGACAGGTCGCATTGACTCCTCTCCCGCGACCCTGCCGTGTACATTACACACGCTCTCAACCAACCACAGACGCGGCATGCCAGACAGCAGCAGCAGTGGAAAAGTCGAAAGAGGAGGCAAAGAAAGCTTCCCCTTAGAAATTGTGCGCGATAAGGCAGTATCGACACCTCTTTAATACTGCATCAAGTGCGATGCTTTCGGGACCTTATCCTCCACTGTCACCAAGTACGCCCTTTCGGTCTGACTCTGCTTTCGAGTGTCGTGTAGGGACGGCGACACCCTGAAGTCAGGCGTCCAACGCCGCCTTATCGCAAGCCGCGTAGCCTCGATCTCCATTTATGGGCTGGCAGAGCACATTAGTGCCCACTCAACACTTCTCGATTGTGCGTTTATTTCCAGTTCCTAGCATGTGACAGACGATCTTGCAACAGGCAGCAGGCTTCACCCGTAATCGCCCGTAACTCGAGTGTACACAGTCCTGCAGATGATAAACAAGTCGTAAGGAAAGAATGAGCGCAGTATAGGCTTCCGAAAGTTATCTAATCGTGCACATCCTCAGGCAGTGACGCAACAACCCGCTCTGCCTCGCGAAGAATGTCTCGCACCGCTTCTAGTCCGCGTTGGTCAAACGACTGCGTAGCGCGCGCGAGATGAGGGTCGCCGTGGTAGGCGCCGGCTGCTGCGGGATCACGGCCGTCAAGGCATGCCTCGAAGAAGGGCTGGACGTGGTGTGCTTCGAGAAGGCCTCCGACTGCGGCGGGCTGTGGTGGTACCGGGACGAGACGCCCGAGTCCGGCACCGGTACCGTGATGCGCTTCACCGTGGCCAACACGAGCAAGGAGATGTCGTGCTACAGCGACTTCCCGCCGGACAAGGACGCGCCAGTGTTCATGCCCCACTGGCAGACCCTCAGGTACATCCGCAGCTACGCAGACCACTTCGGAGTGACCCCGAAGATTCGATTCAACCACGACGTGCTCAGGCTCGACAGGGACGGCACGCTGAGGATTCGCGACTCGAAGACCGGTCGGGAGTGGGAGGACGTCTTCGACGGCGTCCTGGTCTGCACCGGTCATCACGGATCGCCCTCGGTCCCGGACATTCCTGGCCGAGAGCTCTTCCGAGGACGTGTGATGCACTCGCGCGAGTACAAGTACGCCGACGACTCGTTTAGGGATAAGACCGTGGTCGTCGTGGGATTCGCGAACTCTGCTCTGGACGTCGCTGTGAACCTGAGCAGCGTAGCGAGACAGGTAAGAATCCGTATTATTTACCCTGTGATGCCCCAAGAACTGTTCCACATCAAGGCAAATTAGGGCTGCTCATTATTTTGATTTCTGGCCATGGAGAGTAAGTTTCTACAGAAAAAAAAATTAATTTACACGAGGGCGAACCAGAAAGTCTTTGCCCCCATTTTTTATTAGCCAAAATTAGGTACAAAGAGGTAATTACAAATATACCTACTATTCTACGTACCTTACACTTTTTTCTGTATAGTCCCCACACCGGTTCTAATATTCGTCCCATTGCAGCGATAAGTTTGAGATGCCCCTGTGGTAGAATTTGTTCGGCTGACTCTGGAACCACCGTTGGGCTGCTGTCTTCGCTTCATCGTCGCACGTGAATCCGCACGCGTGCCCTACCAGGAACTTCTTCAGCGGACCGAAAACGCGGAACACCTTTCTCCATAAGTGCACGGCTGCATTTCACTGTGAATTTCGATGGGCGTTTGTCCCTTCCTCGATAGAAAACGAATCACACTTCGTTGCTCGTACGCCGTGGACGTGTGAAGCACAACCGCCATCTTCAACAACTGACAGCAGCGCCTTGCCGCGGAGCTACCGGCAGAATATTAGTTCCAAGATATTAAAAAGTACCATTTCTATATCCAGTAACATCCTGTACCATATATTCAAGCAGTCTTTGTCATCGGGACAGCTGCCCAATGACTGGAAAATGGCCAAAATCATACCCATATTTAAAGCTGGGAATAAACACTCCCCGGAAAATTACCGCCCAATTTCATTGACCTGCATTTGCTGCAAGATGCTCGAACATATAATTGCTTCTCATATTTATAATCACCTAGAGTCCAATAATTTCTTTTTTCGCCATCAACATGGTTTCAGGAAAGGATTATCATGTGAGACACAGTTACTCGAACTCACGACTGACCTGCACCTTAACATGAACAATAACCAGCAGACCGATTGCATTTTCCTTGACTTTTCCAAAGCATTTGATCGTGTAGCTCATTGTCGCCTTATTGCTAAATTAACTGCACTTCGAATTGACTCCTTCACTTTAACATGGCTTCGTAATTTTCTTTCGAATCGTCAACAATTCACAGTAGTTAATAATATTGCCTCGTCTCCTACTTACGTTACTTCTGGTGTGCCTCAGGGCAGCGTTTTGGGCCCTTTACTCTTCCTAATTTACTTAAATGACTTGCCACTTAATGTTTCTTCTCGCTTACGTATTTTCGCTGATGACTGCATTATTTACAGATCAATTAACAGTACTGATGATCACCTGGCCCTTCAAAATGACCTTAGCCTAATTCATAATTGGTGTAACACCTGGTTAATGGCTTTAAATGTATCAAAATGTAAGGTAATTTCTTTTAGTCGTAAGCGTGACAACTCACATTTTTTATACAACGTCAATAATAAAGAATTGTTACATACAGTATCGTACAAATATTTGGGTGTTCACCTAACCGAAAACCTCTCCTGGACAGACCATATTGCAGCCGTTTGCGCAAAGGCTTCAAGGACTTTAGGTTACCTACGTCGTAATCTGGGTAATTCACCTTCAAACATCCGCAAATTGGCCTATCAGACATTTGTTCGTCCACAGCTCGAGTATGCATCATCCATTTGGTCCCCACATCCTACATACTTAATCGACATGCTTGAATCAGTCCAGAACCGAGCTGCCCGTTTCATTTCACGTAACTATAGCCATCACTCCAGCGTAACGCAAATGGAACTCGATCATTCCATACAGTCTTTAGTTATTCGCCGTAATATCGCTCTGTTATCCTTGTTTCACAAATATGTTTATAATGCCACACAGTCCACACTACATATCCAGACCACCTTGAGCACGTCTCGTCGATTAAATAACCACTTAAGTTTTGCGCGCATGTACGGTACGACACATGCTTTTAACTTTTCCGCACTCCCTACGGCCATTCGCTTGTGGAACAATCTGCCTGATCACATTGCTTCCCAGTCAGATCAAGAAAAATTTCGTCATCTTCTACACGAGCATTTTTCATAATAGCACTTACAAATCACTTTATCTTGTTTCTAACACTTGGCAATCTGCTTCGAACTTCTTGTGATAATTTTTTTTTGATGCATTGCTATCTCGCTCTTGTGAATTGCTCTGTTATGCTGTGTCGTGTGTTCACTTGTATGCCCTGTATATATTATTGCTTTTTTGCGTCTTTTTCCCTGAATATCACTTCAAGAATTGTACTCCCTAATATGTTCATTTTTTGTGTACTTTACTTTCTAGTATTAATGTCTTACGTTAAGTTTTACTCAAGTTATTTCCTTAAGTGTGCCTTTGTGGCCTTTCATTGCTTCAGTTGTTTGTTTCATGTTTCAAATGTTGGTGAGCCCTGTATTGAGGTGTATCTCTTGTTTACCACCTTAGAAGGCTGCTTACTCTGTAACCCCCCTTACACAATGTCCCCATGGGGCCTGTAAGGTATTTTAAATAAATAAATAAATAAAAATAAGGCCGGGCCGGTACAAGAAATATCCACCGCTGGGAATGGATATGTTGACTTCGCATTTACAGTCATAATTTGGCTAAAAAAATAGGGGCATAGACTTGCTGATTCGCCCTCGTAATTTAGTTAATATAGCAAATCGCGCCAGCGCGTCAAAAATGCTACTAGTCTATACTACAATGCAACGATTGTCGGCAAGTCCAACGACAGACTGGTGAGGGAAATCACCGAAGTTGGTCAGATAAGCGCACGATTAGCCATTTGCGTTAGTGTCCCGTCAGTAGCGCTGACGGATAAATAAATAGGCTATTTTAGTGGGCGTTAGTTTTTTTTTCGGGAACTCTTATGTGAAAATCTGTATGAGCCTTGTATTTACCTTGTGTCTCCGCATGCGCGCCGCCCCCGTTTCCTTCGAAACTATTCATTACACTTTAGTTGTAAGTGTAATGAATAGTTCCGTCCACAACGTTTCCTTCCGCCCTTAATCTGCTCAACGACACAACATGATACACCAACTGTCACAACACTCAAGGATTCTGCTACTGTCAGCTTTGCGATAAGTTTCCGGTGCTTAAATGAAAATTTGGAGGTATCCAACTCAGCCTAGCACGTATTTCAATGTTAGGCGATTCACAGGATTAAACTTTGCCTGAGAAGTTCATTCAAATAACGCAAATATTTATACGTAGCGACGATGACGGCAAAAGTATACCGCGTCTGTTGGCGTAAGGTTTCTCCCGCAATTTGTACGATAACAGCAAGAGAGCCTGAAAAAAAAAAAGAAAGAAAGCTGAGGAACGGCAAATGTCCTGTGCCCGGTAGCCAGATTCCAACATCACCCTTACAAGTCAAGTTGCAGTGCGAGCTATTGAGTGACCTTCACAAGCGTTTCCAGAAGAAAATAAACTACTAGGCCATACCAAAGCGGTTTCGGAGCAGTCAGCTCATGAGACTCATGGGAATTGATTAATGAGAGACGAGCCGTGAGAAACATAAAAGATGGCGGGAAAAGGCAAGGAGGTCTTCGCTACGGAAGACTTTGCCATGAAAAGTTTTTAGCTTCACAAGTAATGAAAGGTAAAAGGAAATGAGTCATCTATTACGGAATGTACGGTTCTAAGGATGCGAGAAAAGAAAGGTGCGACTGGAAAACGGACAGAATATTTCAGATCGCATCTCATCGGTGAGACAAAAATTGGTAGATGGCTGAGAAACAGCTTCTGGCACAATTTAAATCTTGTTTCTTTTTTCACAAGTGCTAGTGCGCGCTAGCAATAGCCTGTGGTCTGTTAAAGGTTCTGACGAGACGATTGTGGGAAACGTAGGAATGAGCGGTTGTATTTTAGCCCCACAAAAAACCATGGCATCATTTTTTACACGCCGAGTTTGACAGCTCAAATGCTAATCTAATGGCGGGAAACTTAACACAAAATCTATAGCAGCGCTCTTGCAAGATGCTAAACCAAGACATTAAACTATATAACTACTATAGTAATTATAATTTACTCAGTCTTAGAAATTATAATTTCAGTCTCCATAAACATCTGCTTTCCCCGCCCAGAAATAAAGGTGACCAAGTCGTTCTAGTTGTCTCTCACGTCTAATGGCGTTTGTGCTTTGGAGAGTTAATATAAAAAGTAGCCGTTCGCACATAATTAAGGATGACAGCGCCTTTTGCTTCTTCGTGCGCCCGCACATCAGCGACAGTCTGGACACCGTCACGCACGTTTGCGGCGCGTGCTTTGCATTGTGCAGCTGCGGTAGCCCGTTCGCGGAAACGCCAGTGAAGCACGTGTCGGAGCACGCACAAATGGGCTTGCTGCACAAGCACAGCAACAACGATGGCGATGGAGCCCGTTACGAAATCGCACCTCCCGCGAAGAGGCAGCCACGCTTTTACCTTGCCCCCCCCCCTCCCCCACACTCGTCTTTGTTCGCACAGACACTGCTGCCGCATTCACGTTCACAGGCATTCGTCGGAATGAAGCGTGATCCCAGAACTTGCATTCTGTTTTCTTTTGCGCGAGCCTTTTTTTTTTCGCACTGTAGTATGCGTCGCACCCGGCACGGAGCTCAGTGGCTATGGCGCTGGGCTGCCGACGTCGCGGGTGCGATTCCGGACGCGCGGCGGTCGCATTTCTGTGGGGGGCAAAATGAAAAAAAAAAAAAAACGCTCGCGTACGATTGCTTAGTGCTTAGTGTTAGGTGCACGGTAAAGAACCCAAGATGGTCAGAATTATTTTGGAGTCTCTCCAGTACGGTGTGCCTCAATCTCGCGTGTTAGGCACGCAAAGCCTCAGAATTTATTTTAACGCGACAGCGTTAAGAAACTCGTGTCGCAGAAAAGCCGGTGTCGTCGGCGTCGGCGTCAGTGGCGTTGGCCGTGAGCGATAAATACCGGGAGGCACTTCATGAATAAAAATGGCTGTGGCTTAGGTAAGGTTAAGCCCAGGATGCGAAGCATACTAGCCTTTATTTTAGTTGTTGAACCACTGTTTAGCCTGGTGAACTGCTGTTGCTTGGCTATATTTGGTTCGGCTAGACGAAGAAACAACTCATGCATGACTTCTTCGCCTTCAAGAGTGGAACGCGACAGCGTTCCCGTCGACCCGCCAAGGGGTGTAAGACAATGGGCTACAGGGCAGCGACTACGCGCCCCGCATTGGACGCGGTGAGCGTCGAGCAAAGCAGCGTTCGGCGCGGCAACGAAATGTGCGCCTGAGCAAGAGACGCACGCCTTAGAAACAGCGCGTTTCTAAGGCAACACCGCATTCACTAGAGGCGCTTTTGTACCGCTTTGAAGCGTTGTACTCGTGGCTCAGTGGTAGCGTCTCCGTCCCACACTCCGGAGACCCTGGTTCTATTCCCACCCAGCCCGTCTTGCAAGAGTTGAGCCAAAGCCACTTCTCCTCTGTCGTGACGTCACGGTGTCACGTGATTTCATGGTCACCGCCGCGCCTGAGGAGCTGGGTTGAGCCCTCGTAATATGCTTCGCATAAAAAACAACTTGCAATATGGGTTTGGTGAGAATCGAACCAGGGTCTCCGGAGTGTGAGACGGGTTTTTTACTTTTAACTTTCTCATGCATCACAGCAGAAACAATGACACGCAATTTCAAATGACCTGTCATCAACAAGGAAAAATACTTGTTAAAGTGCAGATCGGTCCCTCTTTGATAATGAAGGGTAAAAACTGCATTACGAAAAGTGGCAAGTGCGCCTGCTATCAAGGGTTTCTCTGAATTAAATGCTGTGCGTTAATGTGTCGGTGTTAGCGGTAAGGTGCTTTGGGGCAGGACAGATTCTGATATCAGAGATACCGCTCGCAGAACTGTCTGTAAATGTACCAGCGCAGTGAATCCCAGGAACAACAAGTTCATGACCTTCCACATTTCATTTTGGTCAAATTAACACAGGCATGTCGAAAAGTTGCTGGGGCGAGGAGTGTACGAACGTTTCATCGTACAAAGTTTGTCTATTTCGATTTCCTCAGTAGCAGTAACTTTCGGTAAAGCTTACGCTCAATTACAGCAGTACGCCATTTTTACACAATCCCTCGCGCCATATGTTAAAGGGGTGTACTTCATCACAATCATCATCATCACCGACCTATTTTTATGTCCAGTGCAGGTCCAAGGCCTCCCAGCAATCTATACAATTAGCTCTGTCCTGCGCTAGCTGATTCCGACTTGCTTGCCACGTATCGAATTCCCACACGAATCCATCGGACTAGGCAAGTAACTGTACTGACATTTTCTTGTGCGCTCAAACGCAGGTGTTCGTGAGCACGAGACGAATCAACTGGGTCCTGCCATGCCACTACAAGTCCATCCCCATAGACGCGTACCTGTACAACCAAACTCGACTCTGGCTGTTCAGCTGGCTTCCCCTATCCTGGTATGGCCGCTTCGTAGCAAGAGTGGTCAACGACGCGTGGGACCACAAGGCCCTCGGCGTCCAACCCAGTCACGACACGCTGAGCCAGGCCCTGGTCATCAACCAGTACATCGACGGCAAAATCCTGGACGGCACGGTGAAAATTCGTGGACCGCCGCAAAGATTCACGGAAAACGGGCTCGTCATGAACTACGTCGAAGAAGACGTGGATGCCGTCGTTTTCGCCACGGGCTTTACGACCGGTTTGCCCTTCCAGACCGACGCCCTCTCAAGAGACGGAGAACGACTTCTGCTTTACAAGATGATGATTCCACCGGCGAACCCCAACGTCGCGTTCCTGGGTTTCGTCGACGGCAACGCCAACCTCCTGCAGGCGTTCGAGATGCAGGCTCGCTACATGGCACGAGTTTTCTCAGGTAAAGTCAAGCTGCCTTCCAGGGAGGCCATGGAAGCCGACGTGGCAGCCACGCAACAGAAGATGAAATCATTCTACGTCCCAACGTCCAGACACTCCTTGATGATAGACAAGATTGCCTACGTCGAAGAACTCGCAAAAATCATCGGCGTTAAGCCCAACTACTTCAAGCTGCTCCTCACGGACCCGAAGGTGTACTACGCCCTCGTGACGTCTCCTGTCCTCAACTACCAGTACAGGCTGGAAGGACCGCACTCCTGGAAAGGAGCTCGCGACGCAATCCTGGGATTCCAGGACAGGATGCGAGCTCCGCTGAGGCGCAGAAACGGCGAGAACGGCCGCCCGTCCTCGGCGAAGAACTGCATTACCGTGGGGAAGCTGTCCACATTACTCGTTGCCGTTGGAGTCTCAGTCTACCTGATTAGCGGTTCGCTGAGAAGCGCGCAGCAAAACGCTTCCCTCGCATGTGAAATGGCAGCGAAGCATTTGCCCCTATTCGCTGCTACCCCCCTGCTCTACATAGCGAATCGGGTGGCACCTACGTAGTGTAAGCGTTTCTTTTTTCACAGAACAAGGCGCCCCTCGTCGGTGTTTGTATACTTCAGCTGCAAGTTTGTGTCCACCTATCGGGCATAGGAAGTGCTTACGGATTGCCTTCGATGAACTAAGGATACCCACTGCAACGTATGTAACTGCAAGAGTGTATAGACTATAGAAACTGTGCTGTACAGCTTTCGTCTATATCTATTCGGGCCCCTTCTCGCACGCGTGTGCTTACGGTAACACTTCGCTATAACACTCGTATGGCTGACAGCTTCAATGAAACAATGTCCATTATTTGTATACTGTCTTCCGAGACCCGAAAAATAAATAGAGTCACTGATTCATATGGCCTCAATTACAAATTGTTTCTTTCTTTTCTTCAGCAGGCGAGTCGCCAGTTTCAAAGACTATATATAGTTATGATTATCTCGCACTTGTCAAGGAAATGGCGTTATTTTGCCATCTTTCGCAACTTTAAATGACAAGTTGACGCAAGACATAACCAACAGTGACGTTGTTTGTGGCTGTGAAAGAAAGTACCTAGTTAATTTCGCCAAGGAACAGACTCTAGCAGGGTCTGTGCGTTTTCATGAACTGCAGTGAGTCGTTGTCGCAGGCTCCTCACACGAGCTCACGTAGTGGGGGATAACGTTATCTTTTATGACAATATATTCCTTCTGCCCATATGAAGCCGCTTTGTTAGGAGAAGCATTGCTATTACGACATATTTTCTTTTCTTGCTTTGCCGAAACGTCATGTACACAACAAGAATAGTTGCCCAGAGAAAGAAAACGAAAAAGAACACGAAAAAAAAACAAGACAGCAGGAAATACCCAACGTACACCAAAGTAGTTTCACTTTGGACACGTTAACATGTCTAAAAATCAGGGTGATGCGGACTAGGCTGCTTGTTCAGTGGCTGCCACGCTATTGTTGCTCGGAGCAAATGTCACTGGCTAACTTGAACATTTATAACCAGAACTTTATAAATTATAATTTAGCTACGCGGTATTTCGTGTTTCTTTCCGTATTGTCTCTTCAACACAAGTACACATCGTACCGCACAGCGGTGCGTGAATTCGAGAACGAAGGAAATAAAGACGCGCTGGAATACAAATCTCAAGTCGGCAAGCAACAGTGGCATTCCAGCAGGAACGCTTCACCAAAACAGCACTCACTCTTCCCTGCTGAGCTTCCGCAGGCAGCGCCGACAGAAGGACGAAAGCGGCGCAGATCACCCACGGAGACGCCAGCACAAGGAGTCCGGTCGAAGATGCCACCATCGTCGCCGACGGCGCAGAATCCAAGCGCCTCCTCATCACTCGGCCACGCCGTACAACAGGGCGACACGTACGGGAAGATGAAAGAACGCGTCTCGCTTCTCCAATCGACAGGCGGAAATGTGAGCGAGTCGCACGCGCGCGCCGAACGCCTTTCACGACGTTCTTTATATAACGGTCGTCGAGTCGACGTCGACGTCGTCGTCACAGCCGGCGTCGTCGTCGGACGGACACACACGCGAGCACGCGGATCCCAGCTGAGCAGACTGACCGACCGTGCGCAAACACCGGGTAGCGGTCACTCTCTGGCCGGCCGGGACCACGGAGGGGAAGGACGTCGTGGCGGTCGGTCATCTTCATCTTCGTTTTTCCGACCTCCCTCACCCCCCGTCCACCCGCGCTCTCACCTTTTTCCCTTTCGCCGAGGAAGAAGAGCGAAGGTGTTGCCGCTGCCAGGAGAGAAGAGGTACGGGCTTCTCGAACCTTTCTTGCTGCTTTCGCGTTGCCTCTCAAACTCGGGTGATGGAAACTGGTCCAACGGGACTTCTTTTAAAGAAGGGGGGGTAGCGTCCGAAAGGGAGGGTTGTCTGCGATGGTCGCTTCTTCGTTGTCTCGGTTTTCGCTGGAAAGAATAACCCTCCTAGCAGCGTCCCGTTACTCTTTCTTTCCAGGCGAACTTGGTGTGGTCGCGAGGGCCTCTTTGATGCGGGTGACAATGTAAGGTTTCGGGTGGAGGCCATTTCTTCTAAGTCGATGATCCTCCCCTATAGAAAAAGAAAGACGCCTTTTGTCGAGGGGTTGAATTGTCTTGGCAGAGATTATTGTTCAGGGTCGCGTATTTGGAAAGAGCGCGAATCGAAGTTCGATATTCAATTTCTATTGTATTTACGCCGGTTCAAACCATTTTTTTTCTTCGCCCTACGCGAAGAAGGTCCCGCCTAAAGAACAAAGCTGTATACGCCCATGTCTTTGTGATCTAGCGACGAAACTGCTATGATTGGTGGTTTCCTTTTGACGATGATAACAGGAACGGCAGGTTGGGAGCCAGTCGTATAGGACACGAACTCCTCGGGCTGATGTTCTTGCTTTCTTTTTCTTCTTGCTAATAAAAATAACAGTAGCTAAAAGGCGACACCATTCTGACGCTCGTATTGTTGTAAACTATCAACAAGCCTCACTCGAGTACAGCGTGCTAGTTACATGGGAAGCTTAAATGTGCCAATGCCGCCTCCTACCGCTCTGTAGTGTACGCGCTTTGTTTGTGCTTCTCTCCCTTTCTATCTCCCCACTCTACTCTGTTTCTCTTTTTCTCCCTCTTAACCCTTCCCCCTGCGCAGGGTAGCCAACCGGAACTACCTCTGGTTAACCTCCCTGCCTTTCTCTGCATTATTTTCTCTCTCTCTTTTCTAAATGTGCCATTTGCAACCAATCACAAAGATGAGTGTCGTTTTTATGCTTTTTTTCGTCTTTAGTTACACTAAATGTTCATTAGTCAATTACATGGGAAAGACGTTACGATAAATGAAAGAAAACATAACGGGATATTTAAGAAACAATATGCGAACAGAATGCTGCAAGAATCCTGTAGAAGCAAACGAAAAACTTCACCAATTAACTACACGAAAGTTTAGATCGATTTATCCATTATGGATTGAAAACGCTGGCAACAAGCATGCAGTATGTCCTAACCACGTCTGACTTGACTGACGGTCTCGGAAGGTGATACAAACGAGTACAGCAAAGAATCTCGCGATGTCGCGTCACCTGCGGACAGCGGATGGTGACAGGCACGAAAGTGTTGCGTAAGCTTCGCGCGACGAATCTCTGTCGCGATGCCGTGTGAGGGCAGCTTCCGTCGTTGACGCGAAATTGGTTTCGAGAACTCTTGTCGCGCGTGTATTCGCGATACACTGTATCGTCTCTGTAGAGCAAAGGTACACTGCTCATGTATACACCATTGTCATGTACACTGTCATTGCCCAAATTACTTTAGGTGTGGCCGGATAAAGACACCACCGACCAACGCATCAGCGCCGCGAACTGCTGAGAGGTCTTCTGTATTTTCGAGAAGCATGCAGCTAATCTATACTGTTTCACTTGAAGCGCATGCTCCTTTGACTTAGCGTTCGGATTCATTTTGACCCAGTGGAGTTCTTTAACGAGGACCTAAATGTATGCGCATGCGAGCGCTTTCGAATTTAGCCCTCACCCAAATGCGACCTCCGGTAATCGAACCAGAAATCACGTGCTTGTTGCAGAACGCAATAGACACTGAGCCGACACATGTTATTCGTGCGTCCTTGCTTTTTCGTGTACGACTGACCGCCCCACCCACCCACCCAGCTGTTCGTCCGTCCATCCATCCCTTTCTATCAATTTGTCAGTCTTCCTTGCTTTTGCAAGATAAACTGAGGGTGGCAAAAATTTGTAACAGAAGCATTCTTATCACTGCAATGAGTTCTCTTCGACTGAAGTAATCATTCTTCATCGTTCTGGGACGTCACTTAGTTCGACACGCTTACGTAAGTTGTGCCGTGTGTCCACATCGCTTGACATTCGTCTGTGCAAGCTGTACGAGTCAGTTGAACTTATAGCCACATACAGTCGGCGACACCCTTGTGTAGAGCGCGGGAACGGCGGCTGCCGGGGCGCTCAGGAGCCAGCCAGCGACGTCTCACGGTGGCTGATGGGCCCAACATTGAACCCATAGGGTTCAGTGTTGTCATCAACTCGAATTAACGAAACCAACTCGGCCGAACTCGATTTAACGAAGTTTTTCCTGAAATAAATGAGTAAAAAAAGCAGTGATTTCTTTCTAATTTTGACACAGACTGGCGTTTCTTCGAGCGTGCACACTAAAGCTAACGCGTTAAAGCATCTAGGCGCCCTAGTCCCGGCCCTAGCTTTATTTTGACGAGGCTGCGCGCCGCGCCCATGCGCGGAACTCCGGACTCAACACCACCTCGGCAGGAGCGGCGGTGGTTGCTTTTGTTATTTTATGGTTTGTGCAACAGATGCTGGAGTGGCGGCAAATACGATGCCGGGGTAGCTTTTGCGTGACGCTGTTAGCGTTGGCGTCTGACACCACGTCGCGACAGGAATTTCGCCCGATCTTCTACCAGGATTCGTCGAAAAGAGGGTTGACTTCTCCTGCGAGGGTCAACGTCAGGCACCTTGCGCACAAAGGGCCTTCTACCAGGATTCGTCGAAATGAGGGTTGACTTCTCCTTTCCTTGCTCGGTAATGCAGGAGGAGGGGCCCTCTCTCTGTGCCTGTCACGTGACATCGACGGAAGCAAGATCCCGCCCACTCTTGTAGAGAGCCTATTTAGGGGCTCCGAAATGTACTTTAAGATACTTCATGCTTTTCTTATTTTCTTTCAACTACCTTTGAATAAACCGTGCAAGTTTCGCACAAGCAAATCGTCTCGCCCTTGCTCGGTCGCCATGGTCTACCGGATGCCTGCAGCCCGCCGACAACGCCACGCTACCCAATAAGTAACGTCGGTCGAGCTTCGATAGGCAGGCGCCGGTACTTCTCGGCAGCAGTACGATACGCTACCCTGGAGTATGCAACAACGCTAAGTTACAATTCTGGATTTCGAAGGACCGAAAGCTTCCTTTCTGGAATTTGCAAACTTCCTGGTTTAACGAAATTCGAGCGCGGTCATCACTTCGTTAAACCGAGTTTCAACTGTACGCATAACCTTTCGCGTGTCCTGCCCTGCATGCGCCTTTCCATTGTACTCGCAATGCCAGTAGCCAACTCAACTGTCCGCTGGCATAATTAGAAGGTGCTCAGTGCACCCCACATTTTGTACAGCAAACATGGGCACTCAGACGGCGATTGTGTAATGGCGCCCGGCACACCAACCCCGCATCTACGACAAGCGTCATTACTGTTCTGTCTCGTCTGAGTCAGATGCGCAATCAATCCGGATTTAGTCTCAATCACTCCCTACCACAAGCGCTGATAAGTCCAATCCTGTATAATCAAGACGAACATTAATTACCCACCTGTATGTCAACGCCGTCTCCGGTGTCAGCGGAACGTAAATAAATGACTACGACATAGCTGGTTGGGCTCTCTTCAAACGTGTACGCCTATTTCCGCCTGAAAGAAAACCACTGCGTATAAATTGTGCAGTCGATCTCAAGAACGTTTTGTACAGTTATATGGTTATGTAGTTGCGAGAATTGAAGGGGAGTTATTATATCAAACGAGGTCCCAGACATCAGCCCAACTGTACCCCGCTGGATACACCTCCTTTCGAAGCCCGGCGTTTGCTTTCCCACCGACGCGCGCTCATTTGGGTGCCTGATTACACGCTGTCCTCTTAAAGAGTGCGATGCTTTCGCCTCTCCTATCGTTCGCCTTTCAGTTTCTCTCGACTGATGGAAGCCGGCGCGGCCGGGCTGTTAGGGGGGAGAACGCGATCGTGCCGAAGCAATGCGTACCTGCCACAGGCTTTCCCCGACTTCCGCTTCGAAAGGCGGCATGACCAACCCTCCCGCCGATTCTTCCCGCCACCCCGGTTGCGTTTCTTCTTCTTTTCTTTTTCTTCATTTTGCTTCTTTGTTTTGACATCATTCGCCGGCCGCCGCGGGGCGCATGAACGCGCGTCGACGCATCGCGGTTTGCTCGTCCAATTACACCGTCCTCTTCCGAATGAGCCGGGGCCGGTTGCTGCAGACGACGTGAACGTTTGTTGTTGCAGACCACGCGCGCCTATGCGGTCGCCATTTTTGCTCTGCGCTGCGTGCCAAGGACCGCTAGAGTGCACACAGAGACTAATGGTTTGTCTTCTCTTCACTTTTTCTTTCTCTCTTGTCATCCGGTGTCTCGAGCAAGAAGCGGTCGAAATAAAGGGCAATACCTTTCTTCTTTTTTTTTCTGCCCAACAATTCGGCCTCGGCGACCACCTAGGCTGCTTCCCAACAATCTTCCTACTCCGACGTTTATGTTTATTGGACGAAGGGTTCGGGTGTTTTTTTGTTTGGACGGATGACTGAAGCGGAACGTTTCAGTTTGGTTATTACGGCCGGTGAGGCGCTTCCTTCTTCCGAATAAGCCGCGATTCCCGCAGGCCTACCTACCGGCGTTGACCGACCTTTCGCTTGACCTGCATTCTATCCTTGGACAGCAGCCACTGCTTCCGTCCAAGAAGCCTCTGCAAAAGGCATCGTTTAAAGTGAACGTGCTTTTGTTTGTCCAGCTTGCTGAATCTGTCATCGCTATATTTCCGTCCGGTCTCAGGTCAATACATCAATGACAGGCGCGTTGAGAAGCGAATTGCCTTGGCATCCGCTTTCGCTGAAGCCGATGATGGGCTGGCGTGACTCACGCGGAAGTTTGATCCAATCACTCCGGAGTGCACTATTGCAAGCTAGAACGTTTGAAACATTGTCGACGTTAACGATGCACCGTAAAAGTACTGCAATTTAACCCGGTGCTGGGTTACTTGAGTCATACTTGCAGAGTTAACAAGCGCACACCTTAGACGGGACAAAAGAAGGCAACACAGGATAGTACCTGTCCTCTGTCTGCCTCCGTTAATTCTGGTGACGCGATGACTTGAAAGCTCAACGCTAATAATAAAAACAGGCACACAGGTTTTCAGGACAAACCTATCTGTCTCGATTACGCCTGTTGTGATTTCAAATCGGCGTGTTCTCAAAGTTACCGTTAACCAATTAGCCCCATTTATTGCTCTGCTGCCTTATTTTACCCCACTTAAGACCTGCGTTTGTTTAACCTGCGAACAATAAAGGTGGAGTGCAGATCTGATACACACAACACAGTAAGGGACATTAGGACAAAAGACGCGGAATGTAAGACGAAGACCTGCAGAAAGAAAGGCGCTGATGGAGAGGAGAATGTAGATAGGTATTTCTAAACGTATTTTTTGTCCTGCATTTCTTTTTCTTGCCCAGTCACTCCGCCATGCATCGGAGCCAGTGGTACACCACAGCCACACTACACTCCCAGTCGTTTTATTCCTTCTCTTGCTAGAGCATTGAGAACTTTCGCTGAGCGCTGTTGCCACTCCGTATTCGCTCCTTGGCTTCCGCATGACGTACTATGAAGGATAGTTGACGTGACCCTAACCGTACCCCATAAACTGTGATTACCTACTGGGAAACATGCGCCCTCGCAGTGATCCCCGGTTTGGATGTCACTGGGCTGGCACTGAAAAAATACACGAGGCTACGCTGCACGACTTAAAATATGCAATCAACAAGGGGGCGCTTGCAACTGAAGACCATGACAAACTTCGCCCCACTTTCCTTTACACTAATGGTAACAATGTGGACACGGGGGTGCTCGCGAACAACGTGTACACCGACGTTTTGGACTAAGAGTAAACATGGGTGTGAACGCCTTTCTTTTCTTCAGCATTATTGGAGGCGCAGACCAGGGCACATTCGTGGACAGAGGTACCAATATCCTTTTTTGTGAGTTTTACTTATGAAGGACTGCCGCTATAATTTTCCACACACCTTATATTTATCAAAGGCGTATCACAGGCGTGTAAACACGGATCTGACACGATTGGAAAGAAGCGGATAAATAACAGGCCCCTGTCCAATGTTGGAGTTCCGACTAATGACTCGTCATCTCTACAGGGCCTATTCAATGTCGAAAGAGTGGCACTAAACTGAGGTTGTACGCTTCGTTGATTTGCAGTCTTGCTGAGACTAAGTGCGTGGCTGCGGAAAACCTTGAAGACGTTAAAGACTGCAGCTGCTCCGAAATGTTTACAGCTGTTCCGCATAGTGTCACTGAAATTGGAGTTTCCCGCAGGTCGGACGAACAAAACAAAGTTCGATGAAAACTCGTTTGGTGAGGTAGCGCTTGTTAGAAAAAAATACAAGGGTTTTTGGGGTCACCGACCAAGACAAAAGCTAATTGACGTTTCGAAACCTACACGCGTTGCTTATTCCCCATAACAAGACGTCAATGCCAAACATCAACCCTTCACAATACCTAAACGTGTATTAACTTTTGACTAGGTGAGTGGCCAGAAGCCTTTAAGTGTCTTTTTTTTTTTCGGGAACTGAGAATGAATAATCCAAGCTAAACCCCCGCAAATGTTGTTGGAGAATCGTGGACATGTCCTGCTACTACTGGTTGTCCCTTATTACGTGATTCGCTTTTGTTTGTGGCAACGTAACAATCCACCGATGTTTTACAGGATTCCGGCCAACGAAGAATAACCGTGCATGCCTTCCTCGTCTTCATGCGTGCAAGAACGATTTGGCGCGCTCGTGGGCTGGCTGCCGAGACCACCCGAGAAGTCAGGACAGAGAAGAAGAAGAAGAAGAAACTTTAGTATAGAATAGTCCGGCAGTTCTTGATGTGGTGGCCTCAGGTGACGGCTCGAAGTTCTTGGACTCGAGCGGCACCTTCGGCTTGCCGGACGGCCCAGAGCTGGTCTGCCAGCTCTGAACTTCTGATAGCCGCCTCCCAGCGGCGGCGACGCCTACGGAGAAGGTCCCCGGCGGCTCCCGCATCCGGGGCGGCGTCGGGAAGAACGGAGCTCGAGCCTTCTACTCTGGCAACAGCCGCGATTATGGACGCGTCGCCAACGGAGCTGCTTTGATTACCGTTGTTGCCGGTACACTCCCAGAGCATGTGTCGCAGCGTTGCTCTGCGTCCGCATGTTTTACACGCGTCTGTTGGGTACAAACGCGGATAGCAGTGGTGTAAGATAGCGGGGCTAGGGTAGGTGTGTGTCTGGAGCAAGCGTAACGTCACGGCCTCGTTCCTGTTCAGTTTATCGTGTGGTGGCGGGAATCTGCGTCTTTCGAGTCTGTAGTGTTGGGCGAGGTCTCTGAACGTGGTTAGGCGATCGCCCCACGCCCAGTGTGTTTCTTGTTGCTGTGTTTCTGTTGTAGTGTCCCGATCCGGCAGATCCGATGCCCCGCTCTCGGGGGCGGAGGCGGCCACATAATCAGCAGCGGCTCGGCGTGTGAGACCTCGAGCCGTGGCGTGGGCCGCCTCGTTTCCCACTAGCGGAACATCGGTGTGTGCCGGGGTCCAGAGGAGGAAGACCGTAGAATTTTGGGGTTGCGAGGGCGATGACGAGTCGCCGTCGTCAGAAATTTGGAGTATGCGGGCCGCTTCCCGCGAGACACGACCGCGCGCGAAGCCGCGGATTGCCGCCTGCGAGTCGCTGATCACGATCGCAGCGTTCGGCACCGCGACGAGCGCTAGGGCTATCGCGGCTTCTTCGGCCGCTTCCGTGTGTCCCGTGGTCACCGTGGCGCTCGCGAGGCACCTACCCGAGCGGTCTACAACCGCTATCGCGTGCGCGCTTCTCCCTCCTCCATATCGCGCCGCGTCTACGTACACCGCCTCGTTGCTGTTACCAAACTTCTTCTCAAGGTCGCTTGCTCGTTTGTTGCGTCTCCCGGCGTGGTGCGTCGGGTGCATGTTCTTGGGAAGCGGCGGGATGATCAGGCGGTCGCGAACAGAGGCGGGAACCGCCATCTTTTCTCCATGCTGAGTGTGGTACGCGATGCTGAGCGACTCGAGGATGCATCGACCTGCCTTTGACCTGGATAATCGTTCGTATTGCGCAATGTCGTGCGCCTCGATTAACTCGTTGAGAGAGTTGTGAACTCCGAGCTCTAGAAACTTGTCGGTGCTCGCGTTGAGTGGAACGCCGACCGCCCTCTTGAAAGCCTTTCGGATCATGCATTCGACTTTGTTTTTTTCGGACCCGATCCACCTCAGGTAGGGGGCAACATACGTTATGCGGCTTATCGCGTACGCCTGCACGAGACGGATCGCGCACTCTTCACGCATACCATTGCGTCTGTTCGTGATGCGACGCAAGAGTCGGATGGTGTCATCTACCGAACGACGAAGTATTCGCACCGTCTCTCCGTTATGGCCGTTTGCCTGCAGGTGTAACCCTAGGATTCTAATTTTCTCTACGTGCGGTACGGGAGTACCATCTGCCAATGTAATGCGTATTTTGGAATATTCCCGTTCCTGTTCGCGCAGGGTTTTACGACCTCTCCTTGTGGGTTTGTAGAGTAAGAGTTCGGACTTGGTAGCCGAGCACTCGAGGCCCGTTCCACGCAAGTAATTCTGAACCGCATCTACTCCTGCCTGTAGCGTTCGCTCAACGTGACCGTCACATCCCCCTCCGGGAACCCAGAGGGTGATGTCATCCGCGTAGAGACTGTGATGTAATCCTTCTATTTCTGTTAATTTCTCGGGTAGACCAAGTAGAACTAAATTAAAGAGTAATGGTGATATGACGGATCCTTGCGGCGTGCCGCACGGACCCGTCTGAAATTCCGGTGATTCCTCGTCACCGACGACGACGCATGCGCGCCTGCCCGTGAGGAAGTCTCTAACGTAATTATACATTCTTTGGCCTAGTCCTAATGTTCTAATTGTTTTTAAGATCGCTTCGTGCTTAACACTGTCAAAGGCCTTTTTAATATCTAAGCCTAGAATTGCCTTAGTGGAGCTGGTAGTGTCGTCTACGATCTGGTGTTTAAGTTGAAGCAATACGTCCTGTGCGGAGAGGTTGCGGCGGAATCCTAGCATGGTGTGCGGGAACGCGTCATGATCTTCGAGAAAGTCGGTCACGCGGGTGAGAACTGCGTGTTCCATGACTTTGCCGACGCAAGACGTAAGCGAAATCGGTCTTAGATTATCGAGCGTAACTTGCTTGCCAGGTTTAGGAATCATGATAACGCGGGCCCGTTTCCACGCTTCGGGAAGGGAACCCTCTCGCCAGCACTCATTGACGTAGGCCGCGAGTCGGGAGATTGACTCGTCGTCTAGGTTTCGGAGAGTCTTGTTGGTAACCCGGTCCGGGCCGGGCGCCGATCGAGTGTTGAGTTCAACCAGGACTAACCGAATTTCCGATTCGCTAAATTCCGCGTCCAGTTTCTTGTTTGTGACGCCGTCGTACTCAGCGTACTGGATGCTTTCGGCTTTCTTAAAGTAACGGTCACGTATGGCGTCAAGGAAGTTATCGCCTTTATAATCTCTTAGGAGTCTACGAGTCTTGTGGCCTTGAGCGGCCCGAGTCTCCTCCGGATCTAATAGGTGTCTAAAAAGGCGCCAAGCGCTCGCCCCGGTCATCTGCCTCTCGAGGCCGTTGCACGTCTCTTCCCATTGTGCCCTGCATACCTGAAGTGCGTGTTCTTCGATGTCTCTGTCTAACTGCGCTATGCGTTTGCGCAACGCCTTATTATGTCTTTGGCATTTCCATCTCTTTAGGAGGGCTCGCTTTGCTTCCCACATGTGTAGGAGCCTGCTGTCAATTATTTCGAGGTTCGCCTCGGGCGGAACCTCGCTCGTTGCTGCACCTACGTCCCTTCTGAGCATCTCGGTCCACTCGTCTATGTCCGTAATCGGCTTATCGCCTCGCCCCGCTTCTTTTCGTTTCTTGCGGAACGTGTCCCACTTCACGAGCTTGAGCTTACGACCTTTGCCCTCAGGGTAAGTACCACGACCGCTCGGGCCCGTGCCTATCGTTATCTCAATCAGCGCATGGTCGCTCCCCAAATCTTCCTGCGTGTTTTGCCAGTGCGCTGTTGTTACATTTGAAACAAACGCAAGGTCTGGTAACGTATCGGCACTCACGCTGTTCCCTCTGCGTGTAGGATCGGCGGGATTCGCGATCAGTGCAAGCCTTTGGTCTTGCGAGTCTTCCCAAAGGTGTTTGCCCTTGGGTGTTTCTCGGGTGTAGCCCCAGGCTCCGTGGGGCGCGTTAAAGTCGCCCGTAACAAGTAGAGGCTCGCCGCCGGAAGCCGCGCGCGCGGCCCGCAGTAGGTCCCCGAATCTGTGCTGCAGTGTGGGTTTACTATACACGTTAAGGACGAATAGTCCTCGGCCGCTCTTAGGGATTAATTCTACGAACACGTGAGGGATATTTACGCAGGCAAGTTCTCGCTGCGCCACAGTGACATTACGCCGAACGAGCACGGCGGCGACCGGCAACGGGCGTGGCGGGGGAGACGGCCGGCGCGGCATCATCGCCCCCGGCCCAGCGCCGCCCGCCACGCGGGGTGTAGCCCGTTTCCTTCTTTGCCTGCTCTCCGTCGCGGTCGCGTCTATGGCTTTGTAGCCAGCTAGTTTAACCGGATGGTTTGTCTCCTGTAAAAGGATCACGTCTGGTTTTGTCTCGCGGCTGCGTATGAATTGCTGGAGATTCCCCCGCTTCCTCCTGTAGCCCCGGCAGTTCCACTGCCAGATTGTGTATTGTTGTTTCCCAGTGTTAGTGTGCTTCGTTGCGTGTGTAGCCATGGTGATGCCTGTATTTAATTTAACCCGTCACTATCGAGGCGACTTGGTTGCTGCTGCGGTTGCAGCTGCGGTTGCGTCTCTACGTCTGTGAGCGTGTTTTGCTGCTGCTGATTGTGTTGTTGCTGTCTAGCGTATGGCTTGCTCATTGTTCTGATTGGTCTGCCTGCAGCTGGCGACAGCCTCGTTTCTATGTCGTCTATGCGCACCAAGTGCGCAGCGAACATTTGTGTTATTTGGTCAGAGAGCTTAGCTAGCGCGGTATTGAACATTTCGTTCATAAGAGCCGTCTGTGTTGTAAAACGTTCCTCGAGGCTCTTCTCAATATTGTCCACACGTTTCTGTAGTTTCTCATAACGGCCGCATCCCTGTTTGCTGTCGGGTCTTGCGGGATCTAGTGCGATCCTTTTCGCGGTAACTGGTCGATCATCGCGTTCATCCGCCGTCTCCCTCGAGCTGCCCTCGTTGTCCGTGTCCATCCCGGCCGGCTCAGGCCGTGATGGAGTCGGTGATCGAGGCGCTGAGGTCGGCGGCATCGTCGTTTGACGTTGCGATGGTTGCTGCGGTTGTGGAGCCTCGCCTTTCAATTTGATATTCTCCTCTCTAAGGAGCGCATTTTCGCGTTTAAGCTCTGCAATTATCAATTCTAATGGCTCTAGACGTTGTTTTAGGACTCGCTCTATCGCTCGCTCGAGCTCGTTCCCACCGCCGCCGCCAACAGCGGGCCCGCCAGAGCGGCCCGCCGAAGCGCCTCCGCCGCCGGGAGAAGCGGCGACAGCCGCCCAGCTCACCTGTTGCGCAGTGCTCTTGTGAACTTGCTGCTGCCATGGCTGCTGCTGCTGACTTTGTTGGTTGATGTGGCCCACAGCTGCGGTGCCCAGACCGCCGCCACCGCGCGTCATCGACGTACTTCCCGGCCTCTGTGCTCGGTTGCGAGAGCGGGATCGAGATCGGGATGTTCCCGCACGGCCCTTCCCGCCGCGGCTAGTCGAGCGTCCTCTTCGGTTGTCGGTGACTGAATGGCAGTCTATCTTTGGAAAATTGAGGTAGTAGCTGTCGTTGCCATTACAGTCGCTGCTGCTGTTGTAACCGCTGCCGTACGCTGTGGCTGCTTCTTCCTCTTCTAGTCTTTTTCGCTCTAGTTGGCGACGCTTGACTACGTATGGGGTCTTGTACCTCGCCTTGCACCTGCGGTCTCCCGTGAAGTGTCCCTTGCCGCACAGTCGACACCGCGGCTCGCATTGATGGTCAGGTGACGGATTGTTGCGTCCGCATCCACGGCAAATCTTGTCGTTGGGATTGGGGCACACGTCGGCGCGGTGTCCCAGCCTGCCGCACTCGTAGCACACGTCAATCTGCTTCCTGTAGAGGGAGCATCTGACGAGCATAGGTCCGTAATATACGTATCTCGGTACGTGGAATCCGTCGAACAAAACGATTATGTTGTCGGTGTTGCTCATGCGTTTCGCGTGCAGCACTCCGGGGTTGCGCTGCGTCACTAGATTAGCGATGATGTCTGCCGGGCTCTCGCTCTTGGAAATGTTCCTAATCAGGCCCTTGGAAGTGTTCTCCGGGGCGGCTTGATAGCTATTCGCCTCGAACTCTCGGTCTCCGATGCACAGCTTGCTAATGGCTCCGTAGCGTTTGGCTCTGTCTTCAGACGGCGTGCTGAGCACCACCACGTTCTGTTTAACGTTGAGGCAGATGCTATCTTCGCCGGCCGCTTCTCTGCCAACACCCGCCGCGTTACGTAGGCAGCAGTAGATGCGATCCGTGCCGTAATCGCGCACGTTGAAGCCGCCTCGAGGGCGTACGACGATTTTGTAATCGTCCGGCGGTAACTGTGGCATGCGGCTTGCCATGGCAACCTGCTGCACTTGACGGGCGTACTTCCTTTTGTACTGCGCTGTGGTGACTCCCGTAGTCGATGTGGCTACCGTCCGTGGCTGCATGTGCACATGCTGGTTATGCGCCGACTCGGTCGCACCGTCGGCCTGTTTCTTCCTCTTGACATCGCACCACCCCGCTCCCTTGCCGAAATCTTCCGGCCTAATATCTGTTCCTTCGACCTGTACAACTTCCATTGAACGTCAGGAAAGGCCTGGCACCTTGCCGTCGGAGTCTGGGAGCTCCAATGAGGTCCGGCGGCACGGTAGGCTTGGCACGCCCCGCCGCCGCGGCGGCCGGGCAATAGTAGCCTACGTGGAGATAGGCTTAGCTCGCCCCGCCTGCGTGGCGGGACAAAAGGCGCTGCTTATCGGCCAGAAGATGGGCCCACCTGGCGAAACTTGGTGTCGGGGGAGTCCTGAAGAGTCCGCCGATCGCTGGTAAGAAGAATTACCAAGAGAAGCTCGATAATCCGCCAAAAACATAGGAAAATAGAGGAGCCGACACGAAGCACGCCTGCACTCCGTGGTCTTCTTCTTCTTCCTTTTTTTTTTTTCGAGTTCGCCAGAATCAGCGTCCAGTGGTAAACCACGCGCACTCTGGTTACGTGTTGTTAGTTCAACGTTTTTCTTTTTTTCATACGTTTTGTCCTCACAGGACTAGGCTGAATGAGTTTAGAGTCGAATAATGTCCGCCACCAAAGCGTTCGAAATTAGAAAAGGCGCGGTCGATGTCTTAAGCCTAATGCGATAGGTACTGTTTCCACACATTACGTGGCTAAAGAAAATTTTCACTTTATCGTTGTCCTTTGCCATGACTTACTGGGAAGAGTTACGACCCGACATCTGTACTTTTTTTCTGCACTGCACATTGAAGATATCTTCTATATGAAGCCTGAAGGTGCAGCGTGCAAAGGCAAACAGAAATAAACAGACAAGGCATAGTGCATTTCTACCATCGTACACACATGCATCACAAACCATCCGGGACCAACGCTTTGATCAGTTACGTCAGCTTAGTCGAAAATTTCTCAAAGCAGTCGGCAATAGAAAACAGTTAGATATGACACGTTCACAGAATTCATCCTTGTCTCAATCTGTTCCAGGAACTCCTGCAGCCTATCGGACGTCGACCCGGGCTGATATATGCTTGCAAATCCGTTCACAGACTCTCCGAGGGTCCATACGCTTGGCTACTATGCCTGTACTATTACGCCTATACTATACTATTATGCCTATGCTATACTATTATGCCACATTTACGATGAACTGAAGTTTGAGGACGCGCCAACCCTATTAAAATGCCTGAACGGTTATGGTGTTCAGCCCTGCTCGGAGCAAGTGAGCGGGATCAGTTTTTCTTCCGCGGCAACCGCTCTCCGACGGGCACAGTATCCATGAGACACCCGTTTATCAAGCATTACGAGGCACGTTAACAAAACCCAGGTGCTCAAAACTATACCGGCGTACTCCTCTCTCATAGCTTCTCTACAAATAAAATAAGAATCTTCAGCCCCACATCCGATCATCTCTCAGAAACATACACGAGTGCCTCACGTAAAAACTAGTATACATGTGACCCCCCTACATATACGGAACTACCATACGATTATATGGCATTATTATAAACAGGTATACGGTGCATATTGGTTTTTTTGATAGGAGTGAACCGCTTCGGGTCTTTAAATCTCAATCAATCGATCATGTTTGATGAAATTCGATAACTAAGACCTGCATTTTACGCCCGTCACCTACCAATTTCTTCGACTGAGCAGCCAAGGATAGCTAGGCCTTGCACGCCTTGCACTTAAACCAGATACACGCTTTAGATGTGGCCTAGTTTGGGGGCGACAGATTGGGCCCCTATAGCAGTCCCCTCTGCGACGTCGGAGAGTGTAGAACAACTGCAGAACCGCATCGCGCTGGTCTCCATTGACGTGTGACTCCTATAGCTTGTTGTACCTTGGCGTTCTCTCCTGCTCTCTCTCTCTCTCTCTCTTTCTCTCTCTCTCTCTGTATGCTCCAGCGTCATATTACAGCACACGCGCATTTTTTGTTCGTGTCAAACGAGTGCCCGTCCCCTTGCTCTTTAACGCCCGCGCGCCCCTGTTCTTTTTCGGCGGGTTGGAGGCCGCCCGCGTTCCCCGCGTTGAAGCTTGATGGACGTGCATGATACGAGGTCGGCCAAGGCTATGCAGCCGCCCCAGATGCCCGGACGGACGGACACCGTTGACCGGTCCGCGCCGTAATGAAACATTTTTGCCCGAAAAAAAAGAAAAGAAAGAAAACGAAAAAAAAGTTGTTTCTCACGCACGCCTTCTCCTTTTAAGGGGGGGGGGGGGGAGCCCGAATCCACGCCGCGCATGCCATAATAACCGAGCGTCTCGGACGCTCAGGAACCGTGGCATCGAGATACACGCGCACCAAATGATGCGGCCAAATTTCGCAACGCAGCCTGTTCGTGGAGCGTTTAGAGGGAGAGGAGGAAAGAACAAAAGAGTTCGCGCGCTCCGTCTCACGTGACCGCGGCCGGCTGTCCACGTGTTGAGGATCTCAGCTGTACACGTGTATATAGATACGCTACCCTGTGGGAAAATGTACATGCCAGCAAAGTGAGCGGCGACGCACGCTTTGGATGCAGGTAATTTCGAGGGCCTCTCGTGGTGGAACAGGCAGCTACGGAGAGCGATCCTTTCGAAGCGCGGTTTTTAGGTGCCCGAAGGAAGTCGAGCGTGTCTTTGAGGACGTGCACATGTATTGCGAATATTTCAAGTGCCGAGTGAAATGATGATGACAGAAATCGCGGAGGTAGCTAAGTCACGGATACGGCATTATGCACTACTGAGCACGTGGTCGCAGGTTCGATTTACTGCGGCGTATCGACCTCATTTCTAGAGAGGAATGTCTTTTTCTCTCATCATCATCATAAAACCTTTATTGTGAGACTGAGGAGTTTGGAGCACGCAGGCTCCTGGGCCCCCCGCACGACCCCACTGCACTCAAGCGTTTATGTTGCTTCGCTCCATAACGCTGGCAGCCCGATCAGTAGCCATCTCTGCGCTGAAAAAAATATATAGAGAGTATAGGTGTCGCCGTTTGCTGTCGATGGCCACTGATTTTCACTTGGTTAGTACATATAACAAAATCGCTATACGAGAATCGTCGTATACCGAGGGTGGACGCTTAGGAAAACGTGAATAGTCAAAATTATTCGGGACCCTCCGCTAAGGCGACATGGGTTCACGACGTGAAGCACGAATAATTACTGTTAAACGCTAGAAATGTGTTCGAATACAGTGTTTTTCTTCGCGTTTTCTGGCTAAAGTATGCTGTCATACTTTATGTGGAGATAAAATGCCTCAGCGGTTATTCTTTTTTCTTTGACTACGCGATTTTCATCCGAACTCATCTGATTCAGTGTGCTGGATGATTTGAAGGCGAAGCCGGTGCCGTTTACAAGAAACAAACGCAGACGTTAGTGAGATGATATTAAAACCGCACAGGTGTGAATTCACATTTTCCGATTTGAGCGGTCCGTGAATGGCGAGCCCCAATAATTTTCTGGTGTGATTCTGCTCGCTACATCCTTGCCTTAAACTAAAACACATTACTGTTGCAGATTACACTGCATATTTGCAGAGAATACATTACATACATTCACCTGTCGCGGACGTTGCTATTGTTGAACATTGTTTGCCTTCGTTTTTCTCACGGCTCATTGCACCTGGCTACTGGGGTCGTTATTGTTTTTATTTTTTGATTGATTGATTAAAATTTCCACATCTTTGTCTGCGGCACTTCTAAATACGTATCTTTATACCTAAGCCAAGAGAAACGACACGAGAGCCTTTCAGAGCCGGCACACCTGAATATCAAGCACAAAGCGCTCCGAGCATCGGAACACTTTCTAAAATGATGGCAAGAATGTACAGCTAAACGCAGCAAGCAAACGACACAACAAGTATATAATATACAAAAAGCAAGAGCAAAAGACGAAAGTATTTGTTGATATCGCAACGTAGCTACCCGCTACGAAGCCTATCAACAATGCAACTATCGTTTCTGACGCTTTTTAACTTACACCAGGCCCTGGATGCGAGACCGCGGCTGCCGAACACCCAGCATCCCCCTAAAGTCTAGTCACACAAATTACGACCAGCGATACAAACTAGTCCAGAGCCGTGAGCGTATTGCTTTATTGCTTCTTTGTATTGCACGAGAAAAATATTCCACGCGCAGCCGCATCGTACACTCGCTTTACAGCGTCTCCCGAACGTTCCGCTCCAGCGATCCGCGTGTTCCGTGCGCCTCACCAGCAGAGCATGCGAGCGCGGAAGCTCGTTCCCCCGCGAAGTGGGCGCGTCGCTGGAAGCAAAACAAAAGGGGGCCGAACAAAGCGGACCGCGCGTCGCCGATGCGCCCGGACTGGGGCCCCACTTACCCCTCCCGCCGCCTTGTGACGCGACGACGCCACTACTGCGCTGACCCCCGCGGACACGCCGAGGCAGAGACAGAGGCGGTCGCCGGGGCGCAAACGGGACATCTTATTTTGTTATAGCGCAAGCTTGACACGGACAACAGAAGGCACATCTGACACACACAGCGCTTGTGCCTTCTGTTGATGTGCCTTCTGTTGTCCTTGTCAAGCTTGCGCTATTTAACAAAATAAGATATGCCGTACCAACAAGCCCCTATTGCTATCCGCAAACGGGACGTCCCGTCCAGGGGAGCGTAGTTTTCAACACGTGCGGAGGAAACGAAGATCGAACGGGAGGAAGAAGTCAAGCGACGCGCTTGCGGGGCGGGTTGGACGGCTGTCGCAAACTGCACGCCGATGCTGCTGCTGCTGCCCCTATGCTCGGTGCGGAGTGACGGCCGAAATCTTTCCGGCGCAGGACACGTTGACGGGCGGACTTTGCGCGCAGTTTTTTATTACGTCGCGGAGAGGAAGCGCTTCGTTGTGCACGCATTGCGCGCTTCTCATGTTTCGGCGTTTCGTTATGGGAGGTGGTAGCCATCTTGCCGGGGACTGCGGGAATGGCTGAATGAACCACGGAGATAGCGGCCCCTGCCAGTTGTTATCGCATGCTTGCCGGACGTTCACAATCGCAAGTCAAGTGAACAGACCCTGCGCGAGCATCGTCAATAGTTGGTGACGAAGGTCGACATTAAGTGTTCTCGATCTAAACGGGAATGATATTAAGGGTTCCCTTTCTGTGCATAGCCAAATTCCACCTTATTGTCGAATTCTGCAGTGGTGGCATTTAGAGCTAATCAGGGAGGCCGCAGCAGCCCTCTGGACCAATCAGAGCCGACAAGGTGGCGGATTCGACAATGCGGCGGAATTTGGCTTGTCCAGAATAGCACTCCATAAGCACTTGTGCGAGAGGAAAAGAGTATGGACAAGACCATTCTCTCAAGCGCCGGCTTACGCTCAAACCGCACATAGTGCGGTTGTGGGAAAGAACTTCAGGTGCCGCACACAGGTGCACTAATTTCGGTGTACACTGGGGCCGCACGAGTAGCGTATACCAAAATTTGTGCACATCCGTGCCACATGCACAATTTCTCGCATGAACGCACGCGTGCGTCAGCCATGTGGTGCGGCGTACGGCTTGAGCGTAGGCGCTGTCGCACCTGCGTTTAGCGCACCCGCACCTAATCTCAACCTCGGTCACGACCTGTCTTCAGGGCCCGTGCAGGGGTTGTGGATTTGTGACGGGGCAGCTGACGACACAGCTATTACGAGCGAAGCAATGTACAACGAAAAAAAAAATACGGCACTAGAAGGTGCTGAAATATGGTTGTAACTCTGGCAAGAAAATTATTAGTGTAATTATGCTTTAGAAATGCACAGGTAACTCAAAATAGTGCGTTAAATACACCAAGGAAAAAAAAGAGGAGAAGTAGCAAGAATTAGTGATGCTGCGGCGAAGGTGTTTCCGCGTAGGATGATTTAAGAGGTTCGTTGCGAAATTCTGAGCTACCTTCGCAGGATGCAATGATATCAAAGAATGACTTCCGCCGTGTTATAGCGGCGGCATATTGAATGGCGTCTTTTTCTGCTGTTTCGACAGTTAAGCTTTGTGGCTTGTGTGTGTAGAGAAGGGGGAAGGCAGGGAGGTTATAACTCTATGCGAGTTTTCGGTTTGCCACTCTGCACAGCAATGAGAGAATAGGGGCTGCAAAGGAACGAAAGAGTGCAAATTCCAAAACAGCAGGTCTGGTTTGCTACGCTGCATTGGCTAAAGGGATGTATAGGAACGAAAAGAGAGAGAGAGAGAGGAGATGCAGATAGAGCACTGGTTGGAGCGCGCACCTGAAGTTTCACCGCAAACCCTCGCACTTCCCTTCCAGTAGCGCGCTCCGAGTATCAACGAGCTCGGAAGATGTTGTACATCTATACGCTGCGATATCCTCTGCCTGCGTCTACATTGCGCCGGCCGGCGACATCTTACGCGGCGTGCCCAATGGCCGCGCACAACGACGTCAGTCACGGACCCACGACGCTGCTTCCTCGGCGAGAGCACGATGCGACCGGAGAGGGGGGCCGCCTTAATTTAGACGCAACCGGATTTCACCGCGCAGCTGCCGAAGGTCTCAACCAGGAAGGAAGGAAGCAAGCACGCACTGCCGAGACCGCCGTGAGCCCCGTCTGAGATAATCTCTTGAAGGGCTGCAGTGCGCGGTTGTGTATGCGTGTGTGTATACACGGGCACACGTAACTCTTCTTTCCGACGGGGGCGGCCGAAGGTGTTCTCTGGAGCACCTTTTGTGTAGCACGCCGATTGGCTTTGGATGAGCGCGGAAGGGGTACCGCGTTCGCGCGAATGTAAGTGCCCTGCTGCATATGCATGTCTCACATGCTTCCTTTCATTGTCAATCTTCCAGAAAAGGAGGGGAAATCGCACTGAAGTCTGAACGGACCTTAACTTCCAAAAGCATTTTTTTTTTGCTTTAGATAAGTAAGACACATTTTGTAGTAAGGTGATTGTATTTCTAAACGGCGGAAACGCGTATGCCACACGAATTTCATCGTGTTACGTACCCGAAGATTAAACAAAAGAAAATGAAAGAAAGAAAAGGGCTTCCGCCCGTGATGAACTGAAAGCTACTTGAATCGTACAGTGCAGTGATCCATCGGTCCTCGGCTAAGACATTACGAAAAAGCTTGTCGGGTTGCTCTTGTCAATATTAGCCGTCTTTTTTTTTTTTTGCCGTCGGCAACACCGCAAAAGCTAATGTCATTCGAGCACTCATAAGAGAAGAAAAGTACACGATCATTAACGTTTCACAAACACACACGCACGCACGCACGCACACACACACACACACACACACACACGCGCGCGCGCGCGCGCACACACACACACAGACACACACACCAGTACGTGCTTGTTCGCTTGATAACTGTACTATAACAAAATGTCCCGACTACTTTACCTGTTGCTTCCCAAAATTTCCCACGAACCCGAATGGCAACAAGTGGAATGATCTACTTTCCGCGCACCACGGCTATACAGAGACTGGCAGTTATGCCTCTGCGAACAGTAATGAGAAAGCGTTAAGATCGCGCCAATGCGGTAGTATGCCGGGAAAGAGCCGCGATAAAAGAATCGAGCGCCAGCGAGGGGCCATATAGCGTGCCTTCCTTCGAGGTGCAAAACCCGTGGGAAAGAGGGCGCCGGTTCACGCGGACGCCTCGCAGGGGAGGCCACCTGTTGTCGTCGCTCGTGGATCGAAGCAACGCGGTCAGATCGGCGGCGGTGGCGCGGAATCAGTTTACTGCGGGTCGCTTGGCCCCGCGGAAGCCCACTCGCCCAAATAACCCCCAACACGTACATGTGTCGCGTGCTTGTCGTAAGCACGATTTGATCCCGATGGTTTCAATTTCCGTAGGCTATCAGAAGCGGCCTCGTGTCGCGTTGCATTGTACACACACCGGGGCGGCAACGAAAGAAACGAACCAGTGCAAATGGGACTCTCGGGTATTACTTCCTATTCCGCCCGGGTCATCAAAAGGCACTGCTGTAGATGTGCGTGACCGCGTGCACGCACAGTAGGCACTGTTACAGATCCGGGAAGCGCGTTCCAGAATGCCAGATTCGGTCGCTATCAGAGACCAGAGACGACAGAAACCCTTGCGCCTGAATACGCGCCACGAAGGGGCCTAATCTGTAGATTAGTATTGCAGTGCCGATTACGCGGTCCCGACGCGCGGTAAATGAATACAGATATCTGCGCTGATATCCGTTGTCAGCACAACTTTCTCGAGCATTCTGTATTCCCTGAACAGTGCGTGATTGCTATGCACCACCATTAGCTGAAACTGCATTGCCGTATAGACAGGAGTCAGTCTTGAATGCGCGTAATCGAGTTAACCGGATTGCACTTTTCCTGTTGACTCTATTGCAAAACAAGTTTGTCACACTTCATTTTTTAAAATATTTTCTTGCTTATTGTGGGGCTGTACTAATGTCACATCATGTTATCATCCTCTAACCATTGTGAAATTCAGAGTTAGCGGGAGAACTAGCCACCAAATAGTTGCCAACATTTCCCGCAACATCCGAATAAGGTAACCAATCTTCCTTCCTACTGTCTTGTCCCCTATGCTCAGATCTACCTCGTTTTCTCTTGCAACGGCATTGAATACATTGTCTTTTGCCCGATTGTAACATCTACATATTTATCATTCAAATGAAAGGAAAACGTAACCTTACACAGCGTTGACCAACACTTACAGTCACTTCACACGAAATGTTGAATAACAGTAATAAAAGCTTAATATGAGCACGAGAAGTCTTCCCGTGGCACTCAACGCAAATTCCCAAAACAGAATGTCCACGCGCACACCTGCGCAGACGTCTAGGTCCATGCACAGAAAAACGCGATTGGATAAGTCGGCACAGTGCTACACGAAGCTGACCTTACGTATGCCACAATCCAGGTTTACCAATGCACAATAATGGATGTCAACGTAAAACTGTCCTCTATCGTGATTGCGTCGCCAAGCCACCTCGGCCTTCTCTCGAGAACCTAAATAAAGCACAATGAAAATGAATAAGGCTACTCCTCGAATCTCATTCCTCCGCCGAACCACATTTCATCACGCGTTGATCGTGTTAATGTAAGGTAGGTATTGACGCATTTATTACTAAGTCATCTATTCAGTCATTCCTGCCTCGCATGTCGGAAGAGTGGAACAATCTTACCGCTGATATTGTAACGACCAGTAGCAATGAACATTTTTATGGTGTATTAGCTAACAGTGTATTAGCAGGGAGGCTGGAAGTGTGCTCCTAATCAAGCTGCACTCCTAATTTATCCTTGTATTTGTTTGTTCTTTATTATTTTTTGTACCAACACTGTACCCACTTTAATGCCCTTGCGCACTGAGAGTAACTGAAATAATAATAAAATAATAATGAAAC
Organism: Dermacentor albipictus; assembly: GCF_038994185.2. Taxonomy (NCBI): domain Eukaryota; kingdom Metazoa; phylum Arthropoda; class Arachnida; order Ixodida; family Ixodidae; genus Dermacentor; species Dermacentor albipictus. Next base: position 17,896,835 of record NC_091829.1, read on the forward strand.
TATTAGCTCCTGACTACGCATATTGAGATTAGTAACCTACAACGTCTGAGTTCGGGCTATAAGTATGTGTAGATCCGGGATCGCGCTTGCGTTGGGTTTCCATTCCTTCTTTTTTTTTTTCTGAAAGTAATCATGAATACTATTAGGCGAACAGGGTCTGGTAAGTGATTTGCCACATTTCCTAGCCGTATGCTGTGGGTTGAGATTAATGAAACGTCATTCCAGCGCACAATTGAACACGGACGAGAAGAGAAGGACAACACGAACGTGTTGTCCTTCTCTTCTCGTCCGTGTTAAATTGTGCGCTGGAACGATGTTTCATAATATCAATTACAACCAACTAGCCCAGCTGTCCATACTTAGCGTTGAGATTAATGTTTGGAGCTACTCTGCTTTGAGTAAAACCTACAAAACACTAGTTATTATTGCAATTTTTCAACGTGTATGTGCGTTTGCTTTCCTTTAGTTTGATGTAATGAGGTTCTAGCGCACACTGCCTACTTTCGACGGGGAGGCCACAATCTCTTGTCTCTCGGTCACACACAATCCCTCGTGTTCGTTTGTCTCGCTTATTTCTTCGCGTTATACGCCCTTGCAAACAAAAAAAATAATGAAATACGACCTATAGACCAATCATCCCCGCCACAATCACCTCGCGATATGACTTACAATGGCACCGCATCCTCACAATCCGCTTAACACGACGGCGTCGTTTCTCTTCTATAATAAAGTCGCCTGCAGATGAAGCAGTCGTGTGAATGCTTCCGTTAATAAGTGGCTCAGCTCAATGCCAATCACACTGAGCCGCCTATTTCACAGGGTCTTCGTCAGCCTTATCGCAGATGCGAATTCTGCACGTCTCTTTCCCGCGGCCATTTTCTCACTGCCTCGAAGATCCGCCGTGCCCGAGCCGCTGCGCTTTCATCCTTAGCACATCGTCCTCGGTAATCGTATACCGGCACAGCACGCATAGGGCGGCAGTTTAGACGCGAACGATCGTGCACGCATAAAATCGTGCGCAACGAAACATCTCCAAGAGAAGAAAGAAGACAGAAAGAAGAGATGCCGGGACAAGAGGAACACGAAGCCCCGGCCGATCGCCGTCTGCAACGAGGAAAGAACAAGCTTTTTTGTCTGCCAGCCCAGGCCTCGACACCGTATGCTGCATCGTTCCGCTCGGCTCCCTTAAAGGTCCCGGCGTGTTCGACCGCTTGACGCATACGTCGGCAGCGGAAAGGCTTTCTGGTCGCCGATATTGGGTAATCGCGGCGCGGATAAGGGTGAAGGGAAATGATGAAGAGGCAAGCAGATGCGGTGGCAATAGCCCGGCGAAAGGCGGCGATTCTCATTAACCCTGCAGCACCGGCCGTCTCTGTACTGACCCATTCACGCCTTCGCGTACAGCGGTGGAACCGAGACGATGGATGCGTCGGGTGTCTCTGTGGCACGCAAACACGTTCCTTTATAGTCACCTCGGAGTTTGCTTACATATTAATGATATTAGGATTCTATCACTTTTAAAACAACACATGAAAAAATATCGTATCTTTTTGTTCACTATACTGTACACAAGAAACACGTTTGGCCATGGATATAGGGTAAGCGCGGTGCGGAATAAGCGAAGGGAAATGATGAAGGGGCAAGGAGATGCGGCGGACCGCGACTGACCCCTTGACGCCTTGGCATAGCGGTGGCACCGACGATGGATGCGTCGGGCTTCGTTGTATAGCCTGTCTCTGGCACAGCGGCCGAAGCTTTTTAATCCGATAACGAAGATAAAGTTCATTGCTGCGTGTGGCGGGACGAAGGAAGCGTCCGCCTCTTGCTGACTGTTATGTATAGCTAACGTCCTGTAAGAAGCTGCCTCTTTTTTTATTGAAGAGGTTAACAATAAGTAGGGCTTTTCCGAAAGCGGCACAGCTCGCTCGAAGCACATTCGTGGCCGCTTCCTCGGTCCTGATGGGTTATCTGGACCAAGTACAGCGCTTGCCTCGTCCATTATTTACTGGCCGTTCTTCTTTCGACTGTCGCGCTGTATTCAAATAACTACAAATGCAGGCAACTTCTGGAAGTTGTGGAGGTCTTCATACTTCAATTTCGGGCATCACGTGGTCGTTTCTTACATGAAGCCAAGGACTTAATTATTTTTAGCTGCACATAATGAGATGTTGCCGCCTTTAGCCCGATGGGTCCATGTGGTTTGAAGGCCCAAAACAGCGCTTCATGGGGCTATGATCAGAGACGCAACTTCGAATTAATTTTGACCACATGGAATTCTTAACTTCGTGCATGTAGGTGAAGCCGGCTACTTATCATCTCGGACGTGAGAATTGTGCTCAAATCGATGAAAATGATAGAGGAAGAAGATAGACGACTCACGATGGCTGTCGATTGTGATTTGTTTAGCACTGAATCAATATAGCGACACAACGTATTGCCACAGTCAAAACAAGCTATGCAGGAGGCGTGTGCCGATTTCTCCTTCGTGCTTTCCTAAGAACCTAACGATACTCGGCGCCATCTAGCGTCATCGCCGCGAAGCATGCACGTGTCCTTCGAGATGCATGGCGCGCCGGTGCGTGCGAACGCTGGGAAACGTGTCATGCGGCAGCCGGGCTCCTCCCTTGCGCTTCATTCTGGACACGCTGCGCGCTCTAGTGGCGATGCCCAGAATTCCGCGGTTGCATGGCCTCCGAGACGAGAAGCGTGGCACGCCGGGGCTTGGGAACGATGAGGATTATTGCCTCGCTTGCCGCACACTCAGCGGCTCATACTCAGTGACTAAAGTTGGCGATAGGGTCATCGAAGAGTGACACATACGTAGTGCATTCATGGCACAGCTCGTTAAAGTGTTGTCGTGAAAGGCGTTCATTGAAAAGCGGCACACAAATTGCATTTGTGGCGCACCCTGCTAAGGCGTTGCGTTGCTGTCCTTGAGAAACCATTGTGACGTGGGCTAGATTCCGCTCAACATGGGAGAAACATTCCCATTGTCGATTACCTACAGGGACCCAAGTCAGCGTCAAAGACGTTCGTTGAAGAGTGGTATGTAACTACTGGCAGCACATAACCAGTGCTCCATGTCGGTCTCAATGAGTCTCTCTGAATAGAGGTATAACTAACGAGTCCCGAATCTGAGGTGACCCATGTCGGTGTTCAAGAGGTTCGTTGAAGAGCGGCACGTATGTGCACATTGACACATACTCAACGATCCAAGTTGGTCGGATGGTTGGTTTCGAACCCTGTTCCTTCAGCACAGCAACTCCGATGCGCTACCCATTCCACATCTGACTGCCCAGTGATCCAGGTAGGCGGAAAAATAGATACAAATATACATAGATAGTACATAGCCCCCGGAATTTGCGTTAAGTACCCTAAGAATGCTAACGCATTAAAAAAACACAGTTGCATCAGTTCTAATGTTCACGTACAAAACAAATGTTCCCGGGCACGTACAAATAAGACCCCGTCATGAGTGTCACATTCGAAGCTCAACAATGAGTAACACGGTTTCTACAGATTTACAAACCCACTGGTGGGAGTATCAGTCGTACAAGGTGTTTATCAATAGCTGTAGTTATTGATTAGCAACTGTTTATAGTGCTTATTATATTGCTACACTCGCCTAATGCGAATTTCAGTGTCTTGCGCCAATTAGCACCTGCATTGTTAAAGCAGTTTCATAGATACTGAGTCACCTACTTTGTCCTAGGACATATGTAAACAGACTTCCTCGTTGCTAAGTTAGAAAACAAAAGCAAGTTGGGCATGAACTATAAAAATAAAAGACAAGCTTCGGACTCTTGCTTTAAGCTGCGTGTCATCAGGGCACGGCAAACCGGTGTCCGTAAACAGCTGTCAGGTATAACGTGTTAGGTAACCGTATTGAGCTATTAGGTAAATTGGGTGCTAGGAACCATCAGTTAACGCATTGTTTCTTGTCAACGTCGTCTGCTAGAACAGCTGCGATTGAAGCAGCAAGGTATTGTGCTTGCGGTCGAGGTAGCACGCATATTGGCACGCCACATACTGATTGCGTGTTCGCGATCACCCACACGAAACCTCTTACTACGCATGTGCTGTATAGCAGAAGGCTCTGAAAAGAGTCGACATTGGCGTGCGTCCGGCATTCATGCATCAAAACGGCTGTGCTAACTCAGCTGCCGAAGGGCGTGAAACGACGTCACTTCACCAACGCCTGACATGACAGCTTGCAATGTTTGCTCCCCAATGAGTAGGCTTAGCTGCCTGCGTGACATCCCCGCAGCGGCAATGAACGACACAAGAGACATGACGACACACGCGGACACTCGGATACTAGAAGTCCTGTTCACAGAAAATTCGCATGCATAAACATGGACCAAACCTGCGTGCACGCATGCTCACTTACGTCGTTTCGCTGTTCACTGCGCTTCAAACGCTACTGCCAAGAATGTAACGGGTTGAGGAGTGCTTCTATAGCCTACGCAGGCAAGCCAACACACGGAAGCTTGACTTTCTCTTGGTGTGGCCAAGAACATGTTCACGGCTGCTCAGGTAAAAGACTTCAGGCGTTTAAGTCTCCACTTCAACCCTTGCTTCTGTCATTATTACACCTTCCATTACTATTTACTCACAGAGGACACAAACAGAACGAAACGGGACAAAAACGAATTAAGAAGGGGAACAGAGGAAGCCGACCTCCTCGTCTTCCAAAATTAGCGGCCAGGGGGTGGTACAAGTCACATAGTTTGAAACAGCAGGTGTAGAGGAAATAGTTGATCGCAATATAAAACAAGCACTTCGCTTGCTACTTCGGTAAAGGCTAAACAATTGTGATCGACAGCACAGTGGGTCCTCAAACGGTTCAAGGTGACTTGGTTTTCGACAATGCTGTCATGTTTCTCCTCGTGCAAAATTCGACGACTTGCCTGCTCTGTTTGGCTCAAGTGCTCTTTGACTGGCCGAAGCAAGAAAACATGGCGGAACCCCACAATATGGAGCTATTTGACGTCTGTCAAGAATATTACACCCTCACAAAGATACCCACACAATATGTACCCCCATTCCCTTCGGGAGGGGACATCCCTTCCTGCATCTTACACACATTCGTTTGTTCACACACCATATACCCACCACAAGTTTTGACGCGACTTGGCAGTCGCTATGGCCGCATTGGATTGGATTAGTATGACTTGGATTGCAACGTTCCGTTTTGAGCTAGCATACCCCATGGCCCCACGAAACGGGACATGCTTATACCGAGTGAGATTCGGGCTCTCCTGCCCCTTTAAATCCAGGCGAACAGCCATCCTTTCTCCTCTTCCTATCCTAAAGATTGTTTGTGTGGTTTTGCTTTGTATTGTTCTTCAAACATCTGGACGCTTTCTGTGTGTCCCCTGCCCCGATTGTCAGAAGGCACACGGGTCCAACCGGAGCGTCTTTGTCTCCCGAAGCGATGGCTTTGAAATATAAGAGGCCAACGACGGGGCGCCACGCGGTACGAACAACCACCTGCAGCAGTTGAGGCCGGCAAAATGGGAGGCAGCAGTTCCTTCGGACTCCCGGTGGTCGCTGCCTGACCGACAAAAGAAGACCGTCCACAGGTCAAGCCGAGACAACACGTCCGGGCGAAGCGAAAGGGACAACGTGTGCGACGGCGGCTAGGCTTGCTCACCGGAAAGCCCGCGCTCCAAACAGTAAAGCACGGACGGACTGAAGCACAAGAAACTCAAGAACAAGTACAAAACACGGAGAGGTGGACACGTTAGAGACAAGGTGCTCGCCACGAAAAAAAAGAAGAATGCGCAGGACAAAAGGTAATAAACAGTGACCCGCTTCGCGACTAGCCGAGCGTTTCCGTCTCCTCACGGCGTTAAGCCGTATAGCTGAACGTTGACGCTGGTTGACCATGCTACGCGGCAGGAGCAGTCTGTCAAAAGAAATAATAAAGAACGAGATAAAGTTTGTTGCTAGGAGCAGACAACATGGTTTCGTTTTCTCCGTTCCTTCGTCAAGTGCAGATTGCGGCAGGGATCTCTAAACACAATCTCCCTGGTTTTCTCTTTATTTTTTCGTTTTCTTCTTAAGCGATGCCAAGCTTCAGACATGTCACCATGTTTTCCGTAGATAAGGAGAATATTTTTGTTGCTCAACCAAAGAAATGTTTATTGCATGATAATGACAAGCTTATACGGATATATTCGAACCGATAGCCTAAACGACCAGTGATTGGTCTAATGAAAAAAATGACTTTAGATACTGTACAAGCAGTTAGCAGTACTAAACAAAAAATTATGCATTTAGTAATTACTAAACAATCATTTGTACAACATAAGCAACGTCATACTAGTCAGCAGAAAAGCAACCAACTGAAATAAAGGAAGTGCACAAAGCGTATGACAAAGAAAAGAATAGCACTTGCAAAAAAAAAAGAAAGGAATATTCTGGGGTTTTACGTACCAAAAACGACGATCTGATTGTAAGGTGCAGGTCAAGGAACTACGGAATTATTTTTGCCACCTGAGATTACTTAACGCGCACCAAATGCACGGTACCTAGACGTGTTTGCACTTATCCCCATCGAAACGTACTGGCGTGGTTTGCACAAGGCGTTTTACGTACCCCAAGGTGGCTGTGTCCTCGATACAGCCTGCCCGATGTTTTTTTTTTCTTTTAAACTGAAATGCTGCATTACCCTAAACATGAAAATGAGCATTTACAACAACGATATCGGCATATTTCCCACGTGATGCATGGGATATAGAATATGAAGAGAAGGAAAGAAAGCTAACCGGAAAAGAAGTGCGATTGGCTACCCTAAACAAAGGAGGCAAGATGGGGGACATAGAAAGACGGGAGAGATAAAGAGAAAGTTTCATGCACGATGTTTCCACCGGCTCTTTCCATCAGCTCCGGTGGAAACATCGTGAGGTAAAGGCTAATCCTACAGGCAGGTATGTCGTAATTAAACGCGCCTTCATAGCATACTGCCCCGACGAATGGTGAGGTCGCTGTCTCCTTCTCTGCAGACAAAACTCGGTTGTTCAATCACGCTGACGCGATGGACGGCAATCGCCTGTGTGAATCAAACTGACAGTCACACTATACAGCTGATCCGTGGTACCGACGCAGCCGAAGACAGCGCACGCATTGTTGTCAGCTATTCGACAATGACGGAGTGTAGGCCTTCGCAAATGCTGCGGATAATGACCGCGGATCTGATAGGATGTGGCTAACGACAAGGTCTCCGATGCGGAAGCACAGATGGCCACAATAATGAAGAAGAGCTGAGTCGTCTTGGTCACCTCCCTCATGCTGCGCGTGAACTTTTTGGCGCATTATCGCATGCACTAAACGTGATTTAAAAAAGATAGATTAGATAGATAGATAGATAGATAGATAGATAGATAGATAGATAGATAGATAGATAGATAGATAGATAGATAGATAGATAGATAGATAGATAGATAGATAGATAGATAGATAGATAGATAGATAGATAGATAGATAGATAGATAGATAGATAGATAGATAGATAGATAGATAGATAGATAGATAGATAGATAGATAGATAGATAGATAGATAGATAGATAGATAGATAGATAGATAGATAGATAGATAGATAGATAGATAGATAGATAGATAGATAGATAGATAGATAGATAGATAGATAGATAGATAGATAGATAGATAGATAGATAGATAGATAGATAGATAGATAGATAGATAGATAGATAGATAGATAGATAGATAGATAGATAGATAGATAGATAGATAGATAGATAGATAGATAGATAGATAGATAGATAGATAGATAGATAGATAGATAGATAGATAGATAGATAGATAGATAGATAGATAGATAGATAGATAGATAGATAGATAGATAGATAGATAGATAGATAGATAGATAGATAGATAGATAGATAGATAGATGAGCTCATCTGTGTCCTGAAGCTTATTCACCGACTAAGCCGGCTTGCTAGCTGCCTCGTGGTGCATTGAAATTCCGTGTTTCTTGTGCAGCTTCCTTCGTTAAGAAAAGACACAATGTCGTCAATCAATTTACGAAGGATCGTTTAAGTGCTGCTTTTCTTTCACAAAAAAAGAAGAAAAAAAAGAAACAGACTAGTTTCTATGGCCGTAGATTTAACACGATGACATGTGAAAAAATGCCAATGCGGGCCAAGTGCGCCTAAATCTTGTCCAGGGCTACCTTCAACGCCTACGTGCAACAATTCTCTCGTCCTTTACGCTCCGCAGCAGCGCGACCGTTGTGAACACGAAGCCCACCCTCAAAACTGCCGTTTCGCGCACACCTCTTGAACCGTGCAGGCGACAAGGAACCAGCTCGCACCCTGCCCCCACTGCTGCCCGAACCGGGACAGGCGTTCGCCCTTCTCAAGCAGGAGAGTAGGACAGGACGCACTCTGGGCTCGTTACGGTAGCGATATGCGTCGCACATAGGCCGCGCCGGCGTGAGAGCTGCGCCAAAACGTCGCGCTTCATGCAAAAGAGATGCTCGTCGCAACCGTAACGACCAGCCGCACACCGACATCCCGTACCTACCCTTCTCGGAAACCCCGTTCGTGCGAGGGGTGGTCGACTTTCTTCGACGCCCTTTCCTTCTGTCTCCGTATCTTGTTTTCCTTCTCGGTTCTTTTCTTTCTTTTATTTCCAGCTGACTTTCTTTTGTTCTTTCATTCATTCGTGTTTAAATTCCCCTGGTTCTTTCTGTATTTCCTTCCTTCTTTCCTTTGAGTTTTGTTCGTTCTCTCCGGCGGCGTCCAGCCGTTTTGTTTTTACGTAGCCCCCCTCGCCCCTCGACGACAACTGTGAGTCGGAAGAACGGCCAGACAGACCACTGCGGAACCACGCGTAGTGCATACTGCGTGCCGTGTCCGGAAGAGACGATACGGATGGCCAAGGCAGAGAAGCGAGCGGACCGGGGATGGGCGACCTACAATTTCGAGAACGGAGCAAAAAGAAGTAAAAAGAACACACACACAGGCGGGCAGACGAACAAGCAGGAACCAGACTACATTCGCTCTGTTTCTCTCTCTCTCGCTCTTCACTTTCTTGCCTTCGTCGCTCATCTTCTTCTCTTGTCTCAGGCCGCAGTGGCGTACGCGACCAGACACAATAGAAGGGCGCCGCCGTCGACTACTGCGGTCGTCGTTAAAAAGAGCGACACAATGGCCGCCCGCCGGGCTGTCCAATTTGCAAGAGCAAGCGCCGCGCGCTTCCTTTCCTTCTTTCTTAAAACCTCCCCCTCCCCTCGAAACCTGCTGCCTACTCTCTAGTGGCCAGCATGTGAAACTGATGATGATGATGATGCCAGTAACGTTGATGTGTAATGGCACCCTTCTTCAAAATATGGTAGCGCCATAAAGTTTCCTACCAAATTACTAGATGAAACTCCGGATCTGCAGTGCGTTCGGCTACCATGAGTAGGGGCGTAGCCAGAAAAGGGGGGGGGGGGGGGTAGTGAGAACGCACTGTGGGTATGTCTTCGCCGGGTGGTCTTCGATATACAGGGGTTCACAGTACATATGAAAGATAGGAATTTGGCAAGGATGCAAGAAATCTTTCGTTGTACATGTTGTTTCGCTGTAGTGGCGTTCTTTGTAAGACGCTCGACAGTATTCTTAACTTACCTTGCTTGTCTCGACCGCTGATCAGTTAGCGCTTCAGAAAAGTCGTCAACGGCTCTGGCTGGGTGAATATGTTGGCCTTCCATCACAAATGCAGAGTCGTCTCCGATTTCTTTTTCTGCAGCATAGACATGTACCTCGTCCTGTTGGAAATCATTTCCGCCGATATATATATACCGCCGGTTGACCGTCAGCGTCCTCTCTGGTCAAAAAAGCGGAAGATGATTGACGAAACAAAACTTGATAATGGGTTTTAACGTCTTAAAAATTATGCCGATCAGGGCGAAATAAAAAAAAATCGCTCGTTATGTGTACGTTAAAGGACCTCCACTACAGCATGCTACATAGCCCCCCTGTATTGCTTGTGGAACCTCCCGAAACAATCGGCAGTGGAGACAGCAAACGACAACGTCGCACTGCGAGGTTTACATGCTCGCTTTACAAGAGGACGAATTTTTGACAGCCTAATCTTCCAATCGCATACCCCACAGAAAAGAGAAAAAAAAAGAAAAAGAAAAACGGGAACATCCACCGCTAACTCTGTTCCACCGCACTGCCTAAGCGGCCCGTTTCACCGATCGGCGTCTCCGCCCCGCCACATACTTCGATCTCCGGACACACCGAGCGTCGTGCAAGTTACGCTCCAACCTCGGGGCGTGCGCCGAAGGGCTTACTCGGAGGAGGCGAGCCGCTGTAATAAAACGCGCACGCGGAAATGAAAGGGGTCGTCCTGGACAATCGTTTACGTGCCGGCAAAAAACAAAACAACAACAAAACAAAAAACAGCGTTGGAAGGGGATCGAATCGGAGAGAACGCTTTGTGATTGGATTTGCTGCACGTGTTTTCCCGCCTATTTCCCTTAGTTTCCTGTTCCTTTGTTTCGGTTTGTTTTCGCCCTGGCCCCGTCTGCTCAGGTCGCCGCGTTACCCTCGCCGTTCTCCCTCCTGCTCTGCCCTTCCCCCTCCCCCCCACAACCCCTTCCGCCCCAATGCATCGTGCTTTCCGTAGTTTTTTACTGCAAGCCGGCCCCTCGTCAAATCAAACTCATGTGCCAAGAGGCAGGTCGTGTACGTGCAGCCGCTTTCCGAAAGAAACTTAATGATACCGTGTCCCGGCTTCGGGCGGGCTGGCTTTATAGCGCGTTCGGCAGAAGTCTTCTATCGCCCGGTCGGGTGCCGTCCGAGCATTGACAGAAAGCGGGCGTTTAGGGCGAAGAGCGTTACGAGCAATCAAAGGACGTTGCGTCCAATTTCTCTCGTCTTGTATTTCTAGTACTGCTGCTCTTGCACATGCGCTTAGAGTAAGCGCTCGTCGTGTGCTTAGGTTTATCTGTGCTTTGTATATACATAAAGAAACGTAGGCGGTCAAAATTAATCCGGTGCACCCCGCAAGACGTGCTTCATAATCAGATTGTTGCTTTTGGCATGAGAACTAATTATTTTTTTCTGCTATACTTAAATCATTGTGACTGTAGAGTTTCCCACTAAAATTATCAGAGGGAACTCCACTGCTGAGATTGTTCAGTTAAACCGCGAGAAGGACTGTTAGTACTTGGATTTATCAGTTTCCCAAGCTTGGTGCCTCCATAGTACGTTCGTGTGGATTTGTTTCTTATAATTTAACTGCCTTTACTGAGCTAAACTTCTAAGCAACATTATCTCTCTAAATTCAGAAGGCAACAAGATCCCTCACACATGCACAATGATTGCAAATCGTACTTATAGCGCAATATTTCGTCGAGAACGATGGGCCTGAAAAGTCACAACGCTTTCTGAAGCCAGAAGGACAAGCTTTAGGCAAACGCATGCAGCAACCATCATTACCGTAGCGGCTGAACCACCATGCTTCAAGCACCCACACACAATAGCGCCAGGGTTCCCTTTAGTAATTTTTGTAAAAGAAAAAAAAACAGAAAAAAACTATCTTTTTTAAATAATAAAAACAAAAATCCGTCCTGATTTTCCTATCTACAGAAGTTTGCTACAGTGCCGATTAGGGCCGCTTTTTTTTTTTGTTTTGACGATCACGTACAATGCGAGCTGCGCCTTCGAGACGACTGGTTCTATGCGGCTGCTTGAAGCAAGGCATTTTTGTCGATTTGGTTTCCGTTTCTTTCCCTTGCTTCAACTACATGCCTCGCAGCTGTCTCGCAACGGAAGGAGTTGGCTGTCAGCGAAGGTGCGGCGTGTGTTGGAAAAATGCGGTCGCGGAATCACTGTAACTACAGCAAAGTGACGTCGCAGGCTGAAGGCCTCTCCCATTGGCATTTCGCAGCTGGCTAGGCGTACGTTAGATCACTGTTGTAGCCGAAGAAATTTGTAGCCGTTGCTCTTGTTGCTGCCGTTTTGCGAGGCCAGATGCCTGTTCCACAACCTCCTCAGACAAGTTAGGTTTAAGCTTCATTCTGGACAGATAAGCAATGTTCTTTTAATGTGATTAGCATTCCTTCGGAACTTCACCCAGTTCGTGGTGTGTCTGTCTGTCCGTTTGTCCTCCGCTGACTTCTTTCACACCTACTTGGGTCACTGGGCAGACCATGGTCTAACGGTAGATCATGCACCGACTCACCCAAGTTTACGCCGTAATGGTTAGAACATCACCCTGCCGTGCTGAGGGCACTGGGTTCGAATCTAACCGTCAGACCAACTTCACTCACTGTCTATATGTCATTGGGTATATGTCACTGGGTGTGTGTCACTCTTGAATTGACCTGTTTCGAGCCAACTTGGGTCATCGTATGTATGCACCACCCTTTAAGCGCCGCTCATCAATGCAGAAGCCGGCCATGGCGTCTATAATCCAAGCACGTCACCTTCCTCAAGCGCAAGATTGCATGGTGCTCTTTAAGTATAATTAATATATAGGTAATACATAAATATAATATGATTTTATCGTTGCCATACACTAGAACTATAAAGCGATGACCCTATAAAGAAAGTGACAGAAATTAACAAGCTATGCTTAATCAAAGCGATGACCCCATCTCTCCAAAAAATGCGCAGGTTCTAAGGTGTTCATATTGTGCTCTTCGCAGCGCCCGCAGGAAACAAGCACGAACAGACCATACCATGAGTGTTGTTTGCTAACATACCGAGGCTGGAGACAACTGCTGGAAAATCAGATCACACGTATTTTACTGAACAGAAGATCCTGGGACCGTGGCCCCGTGCGTCTGCTATATATGAGCACAGCCACAAAAGCGGTTCTGTGTTTCTCGAAACGCACGAGCCTATATGACCACCTCTAACGAACTGAATAATGAACGCTTCTGCGTGTGTGCATGCGACATTACTGATCTCCTTCCCCTAACCTTCTAGACCATTTTCTATCTGCCCAGTGCTCTGTAGTCAACTAAGCTCAGCCTTGTTAACCTGTCGGCATTCCCTTTACCACTTCTATATATATATGAACGCTGCACCGATGATGAGTTGAGTTCCTGAGACGTACGCAACTTGTTTTGCACATTTAACAGCCAACAACCGCGGGATAACGCTGCTGCATAATACGTTGGGCACCCAGATAAAAAAGATACAAAAAGAACGAAAGAAAGAAAATCGCGTGACACATGCGCCCTACATGTTTGAGTTTAGTTAACGCGGACAAAAGAAAAGAAACACTCCCTCTACGGTACCACCGGCGTTGCTTCTCGCCCGTTCTCGAAAACCACTATAGCGGAGGGCCCCCCCGGAAGGGCCCCGAGCGTCTGACGAGAGTGACGCGTCCGAAGTCGAGCTGTCGTTGAGGCGTCGTCGTTGCGAGGAATCGCAGGAGCGTCCCGCGAATGGGGCTCCCAAATAAACGCCTAGGAAATGCCCATACGTGTCACACTCTTCAAAGCCGCGTAATCCACGACGACAAGGAAGCTTAGCCTCCGGAGGAAAGCTGATGGCAGCGGTCAAACGGGTCGCCGCTGTGCTGCAGTCCTTCTCCGTCCTGCTATATAGTGGCGTTAGACCGGAGTTCCGTACTGCGGATCGTGTTCTTTAGGCGCCAGTATACTTTTAAAAATTTTCACTCTAAGAAACTAGAGAGAGAGAGAGAGAGAGAGAGAGAGAGAGATGTAAAGGCAGGATAGTCAACTAGGTTGCGACGGGTCGGTTGCCCTACACTAGAGGGGGAGGGAGAAGAAGAAAGAAATAATAAATTGCGGCAGGTCAAACGCATAATCTCAGAATCTCTTTACAGCGAAGCTTTGTTTGAACGCATCAATGGCGCCGAAACCTGTGTTAGTTTCACGTGTCAGTGCAATGCAAGTGCAAGGTAGTACCGAAGGCCCTAGCCCAAGCCACATCGGCCGCGTTACAAGGTGTCCAAAACGCCGCCCCTGCACAACTGCTCGGGGTACACGCCCGCGTGCACTCTCGCGCACATGTGTACAGACACGGCGATCGTCTGAAAGACATAGTCGGCGTCGGCACATAGAATAATACATGCGATTGTGGCCTAATAGACCATCGGGTAAATTGCTGCATGGATGATGAATGTTCTCCTCGCAGCCACTGCCCACTGTCCTCAGTTTGAAGCACAAAGGCAATCTATGACCAACGGATTTAGGAAACTATAGATGATCGTCTTCTGAGTGAACATACACTACTAAAACACCGTCCCCACCGAATATTCATCATAGAAGATTCATCCACTACGGTAAGTTCCAGTTACACCTGAGATGATGAGATAGGTCACCACTGGAAAAGTGCACTGACTACCTGCCACACATATAAATATTTGACACGAAAGTTTGACGGCTATACTCTTGGATAAGCAAACACCCTTTGGGTCGTATCTTGTCCCACAACGATAATCGTCATCTGTCTTGCCCAGATTTTCTTTAACGCTGCGATCCCGTTACTTCCAAGTCACGAACCGCTTGCGCTTTATCAGCGTGACACAGTATTAGCGACAGAAAAGTAGCGAGCGCGAATTTTCAAGAAAGAAAACGCAAGCAAGGCAGGTGACGATTATTGTTGTGGAACAACATAAGCCCCAAAAAGTGTAAACTTTTGTAAGAGTGTATAAGCATGCAGAAAGGAGTAAGTAAGAGCGAGTTGAGCGTTCAAATTACCATTAAAGTTTATTCGAAGCAGTTATTGTGTAGTCTGTCGCAGCTATCGACATTTACTTGCCACAAAAACCGGCAACTTTAAAGAAAGAAAACTTCACTTGTCCTCTAGTGATTCGATATTGCCCTCTGTGAGAGTGTTCGCCATGGCAGAAACCAAGCGCCTTTTATGCACCCATAATGATGTTCAAATGCCTAGTGTATAATGAGCTGACTGGTGTAGCGTATGGCGCAACCCATTGCGGCGGGTGGTATTATGAACTAAATTTTTATTGGAGAGATGATGTTAAAGGGATAATAATAGTGAATTTATAAACATTCATAATAAAGCACTTTAAATTTTTGAAGCTACGGCATCAATTTTGGTAAATATATTAAAGAAGAAAGCAATTACCTTAGTTATATCATCATGAGAAAAAGAAAAGAAAATTAGCAAGGCAGTTTTTCGTGTCATTTATAAATTAAACAGCGCATCACACACATTCCTATTGCAGAAAGCTGGTGCAAACAGACTTATAAAGGGACAGCCGCACGGAAACTAGTCTCTCACTGATCTACTGGTCACTCAGAAAGGTCTACTTTCTTCTATATGTTCACTTTATTTTATTTATTTATTTAATATTTCTTTTCCATTTTTAATACTTGCGAAAGCTAAACGAATAAAGACACTTTGGAGGGAATTCCGCGTTAGTGTTATGGTCAGCACATGACAAAAAAAAGTGAGTATGGAGCAACAAAACCAAAATTACACCTGACTATGACAACGGAAGTTCAGAAAGACAGAGAGAAAAGCTTTTTTTTAATGAAAAGCAGACGCTTCTCCCAGCGTGTCTATAATCGCCGACATGTTGCTCTGCGTGCGGAGAGGGATGGCGAATCGAGAGGCCCTGGGAGTGAGAGAGCGGAAGAAAAAAAAAACACGAAATCAAAATAGAAACAAGTTGAAAGCGAGAAAAGGTTAACGTCGAATTTTCACGTGAAACAACGTAAAAATAAAAGTTCGCTCATTCTAAGGGTAAGAAAAGTGCAGGTGAAAGAAGAAACAGTCGGAACAGGGGGAGTCGTGGCTGAACTCCATCCCAATGCCCTCCAGCAGCCTCAACGGGAAGCAGGCAATTGGATTACGCTTGCCCGCAAGGCCGGCGATTATGAAAGTTTAATCCCAATGCCTTCCAGCAGCCGTGCAGCCTTACGGTTGTTAGAGAGCATTGGGATATAGTTCGGCCACAGCCACCGTGTTCTAACTAGTATTTTTGTCCGCACCAGCCTCCTGGGGCGTTGTGCTTTTGAAGAAAAACGCTCGTATATGTGGCGTCCATAACCAGACGTCTGTGACGGTGTTTCCGGCTCCCGCAATTTCTTCCGCCGCATGCAAACAGCAAAAGTGTAGCATTTAAAATTGGAGTTTTTACAAAAATCCAGAGCGAGCGCCACCGCTGTGGCGTGGATTTGGTTACCACCTATTCGAGGGCAGATTTATAGTTTGCGGGTTAGTGCTAAAGCTCAAGAACTAAGGAAAGCCGCATCATTCTTGTACCATGCCTCGAACGTTCTCTTTCTTTACGAGTTCTTTAGTACTTTATTTTCTTTAGAACAGAAGACCACAGCGCTTGGACACAGCCGCGATGGAGGCTGTATGCACGTATACATAAGCCTGTCATACTGTATGTAATTTTACACTGCTCTTGTCCGCCAAATGTTTTAACCCGTTCCTGCTCACACCAAACACGGATTGCGGTATGAATGAATGTATGACTGAAGGAGCAGTCAAACCACGCAAAGCCTGCATAAAGGTATCTCAGTTTATGACTTATTCAAATCAGTGATCGAGCTTTGCAAAATCGTTGTCCCACCCCGGTAAATTTGTTAACACAACCGTGTACCCCGCAATATATGTGTTATAAGTTTATAGAACAAAACACAGTTCCCGAAAGCATCCATTGCCGCAATCGTAAAGCAAACATCATTACAAATGGAGTATGTGCATACACATAGGACGTTCATGGAAGTCAAAACAAACTGCAAGGGCTTGTACTTTTCTTGCGGGATAATAGCATAAGCGGAAGTCGGGGAAGTTCTTGTCAATTTGATAAATCCCAAGGAAGCTGAAATCCCGACAATCTTGCATCTCTCTTGTCATTATCCCCACGCCTGCTCGATCATTTCGTGAGTGACACGGCAAACGCAATGGTACAAACTTGTTAGGTTAGCATTGAGTTAGGGCCAACCACAGCAAGGCAAACTGACCGAAGCGCATTTCCTGACGTGACTACTGAAAATTGGCGGGCTGCAGGCTATATAGTTCCGCAAATTACCTCTGTTTCAAATTGTCTTATAGCGAATACAGCGGTTAGCGGCGAAGAATGGAAATCGATTCGCCAAACTGCACACCGGAAAAGCTTAACAACCACTCTCGTCTGAAAGTGGCTGATGACCAATACGAGCAGCGAGGCACGGAACACCGAGTGAGGCGCCTCCTTGACGTTTCGGCTTCACGACCCCCGACTCAGAATCGTCATTGGTTCATGGACGGGTCTCGAGTTCAAAAGAGTCGCTCTGGAGCGGGGTTTCCGTTTCCGGATGAACAGTTGCCTCAGCCGAAATCGATTTCGCGGCTTTCGATTATCCCCCCCCCCTCCCACCACCGCGATTGGCTACTTACTGTTTCCATTCGTTCAGTTTCTCTCATTCGCTTCCCGCTCGCTCGCAACCGAGCCTATATAGCCAATCATGCGAAGCCCCTCGCGTCGTGACTTTTCTTGCTAGCCTATTATCTTTGCTATTAGGACTCGACCTAGCTACAAGATTCCCTTTGGCGCACGTGACCCGTCGGCTAGCGCCCGACAAAAGACGCGCCCATTACGAACGGTATTTCGGTCATGGCAGACAGCGATGCGCCGTTCATTCGCGCGGGAAGGAATTAACCAATCTACTCTTGGCAGGTAGCTGCAATTGTGCAAGAGCGCTTTGTAAATCTTGCTTTCGTAGGCTCTGCCCGGGGCCGCATCTCTCGCCCTAGTGTGTACATATATATATATATATATATATATATATATATATATATATATATATATATATATATATATATATATATATATATATATATATATATACACGGCTGGTACCTACAGTATATAATATGTGTGTGTGTGCGCGTGCGTGTGTGCGTGTGTGTGTGTGTGTCTGTGTGCGTGCGTGCGTGTGTGCGTGTGCGTGTGCGTGTGTGTGTGTGTGTGTGTGTGTGTGTGTGTGTGTGTGTGTGTGTGTGTGTGTGTGTGTGTGTGTGTGTGTGTGTGTGTGTGTGAGGGAGAACAATAAACAGGCTATACATTTTCATGGGCCGAAGAAAGCATGGTACCCTCTCATATTCTTGCCTACAACGAGAGCAATAGAAATAACTAAAGGGCAAACAAAAACAGAGAACTAAGAAAGAAAAAGAAAGAACGAGAAAGTGAATTTGATACGTGCATTTGTTCATGTCGAGGTTGCCCAATGTCAGCTAATCCCACAAGGCAGCTTCCGTCATGACCCCGTCCTACTATCTTTGGTATTATAGGGTTCACCGAAGCCAGAATCCGACACTGACAACCGGGCGGTCATCGCCGGACAAAGAGGCCTATTGAGAATGGTATTTCGGTCACGGAACGCGTTTTGCCTTGAAGCTTGCGACAACAAAACAAATCAATTAGGCAGGATGAAAACAGCAACTCTAAAATGGTCTTCGAGAATCCATTTGCAATTCCGATGGTTGACTGAAGAGTTACGTGGACCTGCGCGGACTTCCGGTTCGAGTAATGATGCTATACATATAGAGGCGGAAGAAAAACGAAAACAGTTATTGACGTCACAAGCAAAAGAAAGCGGATGCGAGGCGACGCACATTTGTCCATGCGAACAAATCGATTACGATGAGGAGGCAAAGTGTACGTATGCCCTGTTAACGTTTCGAAGCATGGCGGTCGTCGCAGACAGCCAGTATCTCATAATTCTTTTTTTTTATTTACCGCATAGCCTTCCCACCAAATTCCCGTCAATCTGCACAGTTCGTCAAACTTATTGGTCATAATTACAGGCAGGTAGCTCTTAAGCTTGGCCCTAACAACGGTGGTATAGTCAGGTACTGAGCTAGCTCGACGTTACCAAGAAGCTTTAGTTATGTAGAGTAAGGATTTTTCACGCTATTCCTACAGATAAAGTTTAGCCCTGGAATATGGTCGCAGGTTTTCCAATGGCGGCACCCTTGTGCACCTGAATGTCACAGTAGTTTGATTCAACAGTCACATGAAGCAAAAAGACAATGTTGGCTTTATTATCTGTTGACGTCATACCGTTGTTAGTTACTAATATTTATCCGAGATAGGCTGCCCTATTTCCTATCGCGGTCACGGTGGCATGGACGGTAAAGAAAGGATTTCAGCGTCATTATCATAAATTGTCTACCTCCAACATCCTGAAAATACTCTAGAGGTAAGCTGTCTTTCTTTCTTCAGTGATACATCAACAACTAAATATATTGTGCAGCGAACAATCGTTGAGAAGTATTGCAAGGCCAAACGTACTCAGCTTCGCCCTGGCACAGGCATTTATTCCTCGACCTTAGCCAACCTTAGCGTTATCGGATATACGCATAGCAAGCAAAACTTGCACGGCACAACATTATAAAACCTGCAAGCCGACTCTAGCGTCCCGCTTTTGTTAAACTTAAATATTTATAAGAGTCGATAAAAGCAGCGAAAGCATAGCTGCATCAAAGAAGTGTGAATATGGTCTATTGTTGAGTAGCCTTTACGGAATCCTGCCTAGTCCTTTGGTTGACAGAAGTCTATGGTGTTCCTGATTCTATTTGCGATTACCTTAGTAAATACTTTGTAGGCAACGGATAGTAAGCTGATCGGTCTATAATTTTTCAACTCCTTGGCGTCCCCTTTCTTATGGATTAGGATTATGTTAGCGTTCTTCCAAGATTCCGGTACGCTCGAGGTCATGAGGCATTGCGTATACAGGGTGGCCAGTTTTTCTAGAACAATCTGCCCACCATCCTTCAACAAATCTGCTGTTACGTGATCCTCCCCAGCTGCCTTCCCATTTGCGTAGCTCCCAAGGCTTTCTTTACTTCTTCCGGCTTTACTTGTGGGATGTCAAATTCCTATAGACTTTTCTCTCTTCCATTATCGTCGTGGGTGCGACTGGTACTGTATAAATCTCTATAGAGCTCCTCAGCCACTTGAACTATCTCATCCATATTAGTAATGATATTGCCGGCTTTGTCTCTTAACGCATACATCTGATTCTTGCCAATTCCTAGCTTTTTCTTCACTGCTTTTAGGCTTCCTCCGTTCCTGAGAGCATGTTCAATTCTACCCATATTATACTTCCTTATGTCACCTGTCTTACGCTTGTTGATTAACTTCGAAAGTTCTGCCAGGTTAGAAGCTTTCATACATCGGCGTTTATTGATCAGATCTTTCATCTGCTGCGATAGGTTACCTGTGTCCTGTCTAACGGAGTTACCACCGACTTCTATTGCACACTCCTTAATGATGCCCATAAGATTGTCGTTCATTGTTTCAACACTAAGGTCATCTTCCTGAGTTAAAGCCGAGTACCTGTCTGTAGCTTGATCCGGAATTCCTCCATTTTCCCTCTTACCGCTAACTCATTGATCCGCTTCTTATGTACCAATTTCTTCCGTTCCTTCCTCAAGTCTAGGCTAATTCGAGTTCTTACCATCCTAATGGTCACTGCAGCGCACCTTGCCGAGCACGTCCACATCTTGTATGATGCCAAGGTTAGCGCAGAGTATAAAGTCTATTTCATATCTAGTCTCGTCATTCGGGCTCCTCCACGTCCACTTTCGGCTAACCCGCTTGCGGAAGAAGGTATTCATTATTCGCATATTATTCTGTTCTGTGCGCATATCGCCTTGACAAAATGTCTGCACGTGTGTGGCGCCTTGAAAGCTAGCTTCACTGCAAAATGAGTAGGTGTGAGGTGAAGCACGCAATAGTAATTCCCACTTTCGCTGAAAGCTCGAACACGTACTATGGTAAGGAAACGCAGGAGCTTAACCAGACGTACATCCGGTTTACAACCCTGCGCTGGGAAAAGTAATAAAGAGACGAGTAGAGAAGAACAGATATAACACTAGCTGATCGCAATAGTAAAGGTGCATACCGAGATTAAAAGAGGTGGCAGGGTTGACTTGATCTTCAGTAACGCTCTCGCTGCTCTTACAATGAAGCTGTTTACATGACGGGCCTGTATGAATGAACCGTATGCGTGGTTTCGTAGGGGGGGAGGGCTTTCTGGGCTGGCTGACGTCCGTAAAGTGAACAAAAGAGAAGGCAGCGCGAACACCGAATAGAGGAGAAGAAAGTAAGGACACGTGAATAGCCACCTCCTTCGATTTGCACAAGGGAGAATTCCAAATTCAAGAGAATGTTTCTGGACGCCGAGTTTGGCCATAGTTTCTCAGTTTACGATCGACAACTTCGCTGGCTAATCCGCCACCATATGAATGGTTCTTCCCATTTTTTTTTTAATGCGAAGCATTTCTTGGCCAACATTTTCCATTTTGACAGTATCTATCTAGCCGCGTACGTCTTGGTGCTCTCATGGTCGTTGTGTTAACTTGATATGTAGCAAAACTGGCATAGTATTACAAGAGTGCATGGCGACCATATATGATAGGTCATGGCATGAATGTCATGACATGCGTGTCATGTAGGTCATGAAACATCCGCCTACGTCTTAGTGCCCTCATGGTCGTTTCGTTAGCTTTGTAGGCTCCCCGCACACTGCTTCGCATAATCTTGATTTTCACAGGGCTTGGGATCTGCCGGCCTTTTACGCCAACTAAGCATGCTGAAACAATTTTCACCTCTGAAAATGGTCTTTGACTCCGGTCTTCTTTGCTATCCTAGGCCTAGTAAGGCGCACCTGGGGCTCTTGGAAATCCCACGAGGGCGATGAAGGTCTCGCTGCTGGTTCAGGACTTGATGAAAGGCAGTCTTGGTGAGCGACAACTTCTGGAAATGTATAGCTAGAAGTCTTCGTGAGGGCAAGAGGGCCAGGATCCTCTCGAGAATGCGGAAGAGATGGGGCAATCAAAAGCGGTGTATATTAAGATTGGATGAACTCAGACAAGCACTGTGCTTACAGTAGTTGAAGCACTTCGATAATTTTTTAAGAAAACGCGCTCAGTGAAAGTCATATAGAAAATAGTGGCTATGAGAGACAACACAACTGAGTGCTACGGATTAGTTTTGGCAACTTGAAATTTTTTGATGTAGAGCCCAAGCTCAGCAAACAAGCGTTTTTTTTTTCTTTTGTAATCTAGCAGTCATCGCCGGCATATTACGTGGGGCTGCCTTTTATAAGCATTTTTTCCCCCATTTCTGTCCCATATGCGAGGACACATTACAGGAATAGCGGGGATGCCGCTACGTGCAGGCTAATGATGAAGCGTACGAAAAATGATAAATGAAAAGAAATATTACGAAATGAGGCCCTTGGAACGCTACCGCCCAAACCTGTAGCAATACTCCGTTTCATACATCAGGCGCAACGCTGTGGAGGCTAGAGATACTTCTTGCAGTGGCCGCGTTCGCGCTTAGAAATAGTTCGGTGTCTTTTGACCGCTTTTTGTGAAGATGTTCTTTATATAAGGTCAGTTCTGAATGAAAATAAGAATTTACCCTTACAAGCAGACAAAGCGTGCGCTCATTTGGCTGCTAACACGTTGTTCTACATCAATTTGCGTTTCGCAATTTTTTATTTGCATCCCGTTGCGGCAGCCTCACGTGCATGCTCGCGCGAGCAATCACCGTTGGCGCCTAGCGAAGCATAGACAGAACGCGCGGAGTTATAAAATTTTGAGAGCGCACCACTTACGTAGCTTCCACAGCGTTGCAGCTGATGTATGAAACTGAGTATAGCCTTCATGATCGCCGACTTTTCTATATGCTAGCGTCTGTTAGGCTGTTTATTCTTCGTTATGCAAGCTCCTATTAGAGAAGCGCAAACCGGCAGCAAGCGCTCGTCGGTGTGCCAAGTGTATGGCAGCCGAGAACATCCTAACATGCAACAATCGGAAACACGGATATTCTTTTTTCAACATCCCGGCGTGAACTCATTATTCGTTTGTAGAAACAGCAGTTATCAACGCTAGCGAATACGTCTTGCGCTGCTACCAACGCTGAAATTTAACGCACCAACAGGAGCGCGCTGTATCACACATATAGCGAGCGGAAGAATCAGTTTTCGGTAACACGTGCTGAGATTCCGCGTAGGCAAATTCACCGCTCATCTTGAGGAACATGTGTCCGACATTCACGGCGGGTGCACGGGCGAGAATGCGAGGCCGAGCCGAGGGGATGACGCTGTGAAGCCACGAAGGAAGGAAAGGAACTCCTTCCTCTATGCCTGTCTCCTCGGGCGCACAGTGTTGGAGATCACGTGAGGCGTTGAATTTCAGAGGCGCGGCTCTACCTTGAAACGGCGAAGGGAGCGATCAAGGCAGAAAGCTGGGCTAGTTGGTGTGTCATCAT
The DNA here is from genome assembly GCF_038994185.2 of Dermacentor albipictus. Lineage (NCBI taxonomy): Eukaryota > Metazoa > Arthropoda > Arachnida > Ixodida > Ixodidae > Dermacentor > Dermacentor albipictus. The sequence continues at coordinate 17,920,080 of NC_091829.1, forward strand.
TATTCAAAAGACCAGCGCAAAATAGCAGGGTCAAAGACAGAGAAGAGGACAGGACGACGACAGGATCAGCGCTCGTCCTGTCGTCTTCTCTGTCTTTGTCCCTGCTATTTTGCGCTAGTCTTTTGAATAATCGCGAAGGGAGCGGCAGCACGGAACGCTCGTTGCGGGACAAGAACGCGCGCTCCCCGTTGCCGGCGCTCCTAATCACGTGTGACGCAACTGCCAATCAACCTGCGTGCGATCCTTACTTCGTGTAATGCTCGAATACTTTTCTATCTCTGGCAATGCTTCGCCCTTCGTACGAAACAGCCATCTGTTTATTATTATACTTTATCTTTTTTTTTACTTGTTGCCGTAGAACACGAAGAACGGAGCAGCCGAGGGACTCGCAAGCCGCTATCTCTCTGCAGCGGCAGAGTCCCCGTCCAACGTTAAACGTTCATACCCATGTTCAAAACCCCCGCGCGACAGCCACGTCCGTGCGCCGCCGAATGCGCGCTAACTCGTCTGGCAACCACCCCGGCCGCCCGAGAAGTCGTCTCCCCTCCCTCCGGGCGCCTCGATTCCCGATCGAAGTCCCGACCAGTGGTCGCCGGGTTGGGCAACTAGGGGGTGCCCATTACACCGTCGGAGTCAGCCAGCGAGCAATCATCGAGCGTGCGGTGACGACAACTGCGGCGACACGGCGGCGCAAGCCAGCATGCCAGCCATCTGAGCGGGGAGTCCAGCAGCACCGTTATCGGGGGACGCCCTTTGGAGAAACTGGTAAGCCGCCTTCTCCGCACCGATAGACACGCGCAGAAAAAATGGGAGGGACAAAAAAATACAACCAAAGCAATCTTCGCACGCGCGTGGCTATAACGCAGCTGGGATTACGGCAATAACCTGTCAGGCTTTTCCGCCCTGTTGAAGCCAACCGCCTGCGTGCATGCGGGTATTTTGCGCATTTTGTTTTCCCGCGAAGGGGGCGATCGAGAGGCCTATAGGAGGGGGGCGGGGCGCGTGATTTCTGCGCCCCCTCTGTAGCCTGTGGCCTGAAGAGACGCCGAGAAAAGTCCGCGTAGATAAGGTGACGCGCGCACAAAAACAGCGCGGTCGAGTCGCGAGGTACTATCCGTTATGCAAATAGCACGCCTCACTTCTATTTTGCATAATGAATCCTTACCAACTAGCTGAGCTTTCTGTCGTACTATCCGTGCAGCATGCTGAGGACAGACGGAACACGTTGCTATGCGCGGCGTTGTCCCTCTTTCTGGTGCGTGCGTTGACTATTTCGAACTACGTATGAAACGACGCAAAGATGGGCTCCACGATCCTTTACGAGAAGGCGCACAGAGGGGTACAGGATCCCGCGCGGTTGGTAGGTGAGCGACCTTGGCTATATCGTGACAAGTAGGAGGTTGCGATGCGGGTTCGTTGGATGCTGGTGTAACGCAAACGAGACGAGGGCGTTAGGAGAACCCACGGACGCGCAGTCGCAGCGTCCACACACGCGCAGACACGGTGTTTACGCGTTCCCGTGTCCTAGTTTGTGCTGCACTATAGTACTTCAAGTAGGAATTTTTTTTGTACATCCCCTAGGCGGTGTTGTACGGGGCGCAGGAGAGAAATCATTGCGGAGCCACAAATATCGAATAACGATTGCGAAGTATTTGGGCACTGTGCCTTGTGCATCAAGCGGCCGCTTGTTAGGTCTTTCGTGCGCGTGCCACGTTTGGCGCATTTTTAGTTGAGTGGAGGCGGCGACAAAGGCCGAGACATATGGATCGCTACTCTGCTGCAGCTTGGGCCGTTATCGACAGTTCGGAAGGTTATAGAAGTAAGACGGTTTGCGTTGACTGTACGAAACAACAGTCATGGTATACAGAGCAGAGAAAAGAACACTTCATGCGAGGAACAAAGCGCTGCAGCTTGCTCTTTTCTCGCTGCTCTGAAAATTGCGCACATGAATTCTAGGTTTCCCGTGTGTAGGGTTAAAATGCAGCCAGACGCGCAGCACATTTGTTGTTGTCGATGCTGTTGTTTTTGTTGACTCAAATAATGGCTGACACAGGCGAGGGGGATTGGCCTCTGGAAGTTAATGAAAAGCGCACGAAACAAAAATAAATGGAAAAAATTAAAAGGTAAATATTTTGTAACATAAGGACGAAAGAATGTAAATAAACCGAATGCGTCGCAAAAAAAATAATAATAACATATATATATACACCGTAGTTACTTGAAGCGAAACCTTCAGAACGCTTCAATGAACTTAAGCAGAGCCGCTATCGGAGAGTTATGGCTGGAATCCGACTGACACGCATCAAAGCGCAGTAGGTTTGACGTTCGTCAACTTAATCCTAGATCGAAGTTCGAAGTTTATTAGAAACTTTCTTGAACAGTATATATACATGTACACTTTAGACACTTTCCGGGACCCAACGAAATTGTTAAAGGTACCCGAATGATTCTAACACCTTGAAAGCAATTTCGATTGGAAATATCTGAAACAAGAATTTTTAACAAGTTTTCACAAAATAAGACTATGTACATGCCTGAATATGTAATACAACAAGACAGTTATAGGTCGTGTTAAGGAAGAAAAAAAAGAAGCAAACTGCTGGTTATTATGGAATGGATTAGTTTAATTTTTCAGGAATGAGTGGACGAGTCGGAACGAGAGAGAGAGAGATGAAGGATAAATGCAGAGAGGAAGCTTTGCATTACTATTATAGCGATATCTTACATTGTAGCTCCGGTGAATTTTAATGTTTGGCTGCCGTAATTAGTTTTTATTGGAGGCAGCAAAAAGCAATGACGTGAAGTGTGCCCGTTAGTATGAGGTCACTGACGAAGGAACGCTGTCGTTCCGGGCATTATTGTAATCTTTTCTTTTTTAATTTACGAAGTCACCATTTTTATGTCATTAAGTTGAGGTTGCTGGTAATTAGGAACGTGCGCTTCTTGCTCGGACGCAAAAACAAGGTAAAATGAAGGAATACTGGTGCGCAATATTGGTACAGACTCTAGCTACGAATGAAAATAAAAATAAAGAGAACGTTTGCTATGACATTTTTTACCCTAAAGCATCTAGAGCTGGTGAAACTTTCAGCGACAAGGGTCTCCGCCACATACACAGTCTGTGGAAGATGCCCGTGGAAGAACACACAAGCTGCGTCTTCTTATCTTGTCTTCACGTGCGTTTGCAGCGGTAGTTCATCTTATCTCTCCTGTCACGGTTTTTATCTTCTGTTGTGTAGTAGGACTATAGTCTGCTACGATGCCAACAAGGCCTTCAATACACTATCAGCGATCTAAATTATGCTTAGCGCAGCTGGAAGAATCACAAAAACAACCTAACCGATGTTGAGAGACACCTAAGCATAGTATACGGCTCAGTGAGTGCTTCCGACTCGGTGTTGTTGGAAATAAACTTGACTTGACTTACGGCAACGAGACTCTACCAAGTGACACTTGCACATCATAATTACTAAAAAGCATCTCTACCGATTGTCGCGATGAACCCACCTAACGTTTTCGATTCGCCGCATATCATGATCCGCACATATATCTCACAAACGCGCTTAGGTTTACCTAAGTGCGTTTGTGAGTAATGTTACGGACTTTGCACCGCTGCACCCCGATTACGGCTTTGTGGTCCCGTAGCGCTCGTCACCCGTTTCGTGACAGAGCGTTGGTAGCGAAGACTCCGAGCCTGGCGTCGATGAGAATAACAAAAGGGACTTTATACATTATATACAGGTTATCATACAGGACATGAACGGGTCGGCACTGGGGCCGAGTGCTCACAACAAACGCGACTGTTCTCGCACGGCGACGTCCGGCGAAAACGCGCGACACCTCTCACCCCAGTCGGGAGCGACACTGTCTCCCGGTGGGTCGGCGGATCCTGTTTTTCAGGCAGCGCGTCGCTGCTTTTATAATCCCCGAGGAACCATTGTCACTCAAACGGCCCAATACAAAGTCAGCACACGACGGTCGTCCGAGGGGTCCAACCAGCGACCGCGCTGGCCACCCGGTTCAAAGTTCGCGCGCGCGGTGACCTCCAGGCAAAGGGAGGTGCGGCGCCGGGCTGTCTGGCACACGCTGACACGTCCGAACACGCTGCTCGCCGAGGCTTCTCCCGCAGGACACCGCTGCCTGACGGCTCAGCATCTTGCCTTTTCAAGGGAGAATTTGGGCGCTCGCAGGATAAATTCTGCATCTTGCAGATTCGGAATCCGGGCTTGTGGTAATGGCACAACAGCATCCCCGCCCTCAGATAAGGCGCCGGGAAGACGAGCTGCCTCCACGTGGCTCGGATGCCAGGCGCGCACGTTCGTCAGGCTCGTCCAAGTTCACGTCCAGTGTCGGGACGCCAGGTAACTTCACGTGCCCAGGTCCGACTCGCCAGGACAGGAGCTCTGCTCACCACGTTGTCGCCAAGGTACCTCGACCAGCTCCGCTCGGGTCGTTCCTAAGACCTTGCTTCTCGCCACTGGTCCCGGTTGGTCGTTCTGCAGCTTGCAAAACCGACCGGCAAAAGGCAACACCCAACACGAACAAGTGCCCTCTGTCTCCCGTCAAACACCAGACAAGGCCATAATCCAAATCAACCTAACTAAATTGCTATCCCCCTTTTTCTCCCGCTGCAACAAGAGGCAGGTGTACGATCTAGTACACAAGGCTGAAACAACCAGTTTTCAAATTAACAACTCAACAAAATAGAAACAATTATTAATCAGCAATAATAATTACAAATGGAATGGTCCCCTTGAAATCGCTTTGGACCGAAAACATACTACTGAGGAAGCAAATGAGGTCATTCATTTTTCTCGGCGATATTTTCGCGGAATTCGAAGCTGCTTATATTTGCGACCCTGCTTATCCGTGTAGCGGCGGTACAATAAGCCAGATTCCTTGCCAAATGAAACCCTCTTTTTTTCCACTCCCCGTTTGACGCATTTCCTCAGATCGGCTAGTGAACAATCTTCCTGTTGCTCGCGAATCCGAGTCTCCCTTTCAACTGCAGCCTGCTCCTGCCAGCTGGCGGAAACCGGAGCGAGTGTGGAGCCCGCGTCGCCTAATTGCGGCGTCGCGTCTGTATCGCGGCTAGCACTGCACGCGTCACTCCCACTCACTTCCAGGACCCGCTCGTCTAGGCCAGCCTCCGAGCTCTGCCTCTCCCGTGACTGCTCGCCACTCAAGTTACCTGGATCAGTCCGTGTGCCGCACCGCCTTTCGCTCACCGACGCTAAGTCAAGTTCCCTCGACAGCGGGCGCGCTTTGGATCGCGTGGGGGCCATGTACGCCACGTCGGCAAAGAATGATTTGCCCTGATCCCTCAGCAGCTGCTCCGAGCTATTTGAGAAGAGGTAGGAAAATTGCTCCGGGAGGGCGGCTGACACAGCGGCTTCGGTGTTAAGTTTCCCAAACTCTCCTTCAATGATAACCGTTGCGATCGGTAAACAGACACTCTCCTTCTCGGCCACTTGCCGTATCCTAACGCGCTCTCCCGTAAAATCACTCGAGGAGACGAAAGACGGGTGAACAACGTCCATAGTTGCTGCAGAGTCCCGCAGTGCTCGGCACTTCTTGCCGTTTACCTTAATTTTCTGCACATAGGGCTCCAATAGACGTATGTTTTTGTGAGTTTCCTGTATCGTTGCAAAAGCAATTCTCTCTGGGCAGCTTGCAGCAATGTGCCCTTGCTTTTTGCAATTGTAGCAGGTTAACGGTTTCCGTTTTTCAAAAGAACGCGTCATTTCGTTTCGCTGTTTCAGACCATCGTCATCATTCTGAGATGCATTCTGTCCTTCCCTTACAGTTTCTTTGGTAAGGGATTCGTCGTCCCGAAACTCGCGACGCGTGATTTGCTTCCGTTCGTCGGGCTTCCCGGAAAACCCATCTCTTCTATCAGCTTTTTCTACGCGCACTGCCTTGCTGTGCAAGCTGCGGCGGGTGTAATACTCTTCCGCTAACTCTGCTGCCTTGTTTAGCTTAACCTCCTTTAGCCTATCTTGCAGCCAGAGCCTGACATCCTCATCAATGCAACGGTAGAACTGCTCCAACGCGATGCATTCGACGATTTTGTCGCGGTCGTCGTATACCTCTTCGCCCTTCAGCCATTCCAACAGGTCGGCTTTTAGACGAAACGCGAAGTCAACATTCGACTCCTTGCCCTTTTTTGCATACCGGAACCTCTGCCGGAAAGCTTCGGGCGACAATTTGTACTTCCGCAGTAGCGCTTCCTTCACATCACTGTAGCTCTCAAACGCCTCTTTCGATAAGCAAGTTATTACGTCTGATGCCTCCCCAGGAAGCAACGCTAACAGATTCTGTGCCCAAAGGGATCGCTCAATGCTATTCCGTTCGCACACGTGCTCAAATTTCACGAGGTATTTGGCCATATCCTCTCCGGCGACAAAGGGTGGAAGTTGATCGCGTATTCTTGGACCGTTAGAAGTGAGACTAGGCGCTGGCGAGCTATTTCGGGTCTCCAACTCTTTCATTTTAAGCTCGTGCTCACGAATCTCTCTCCTTTCCTCCACGCAACGTTCCTTCTCCCTCTTTTCCTCCTCGCGACGTTCCTTTTCTTTCCTTTCCTCCCTTTCCCGACGTTCATTTATATCCGCCCAGGCCTCTGCGGCTTCCTCAGCCGTTACGTCCCCAGTCCTCATGACCTCAAGGATCGCATTCTTTCTTTTGGTTGAGCCCAACTCAATGCCCAACTCCTCACAAATTTCGAGAAGTTCCTTCACCTTGTACTTCTCCATCGTTCACACTGTCCTCCTGCTGTTTACCCTTTTTGAATATACCTGCCGTACGCTACTATAACACTACTAGTAAGACATATGCAAGTATATCACACACTGCCCTGTTTACCCCCTCAGCATCCCCTGGTTTTCAAAACACTCTTACTAGGCTTGAAACACACAAGGTTATCACAATGCAACACCAAATCCTTCCCTAAGCTACTATAACCTGTGTCAGAGAAAGTCTGGTGTTTGAGGTAAACTTCAGGCACTCACCGCGCCGAGGTAGCTGATGCCGGTCAATCCCGTAGCTGCCATCCAGTGTTACGAACTTGCACCGCTGTTCCACGATTACGGCTTTGTGGTCCCGTAGCGCTCGTCACCCGTTTCGTGACAGAGCGTTGGTAGCGAAGACTCCGAGCCTGGCGTCGATGAGAATAACAAAAGGGACTTTATACATTATATACAGGTTATCATACAGGACATGAACGGGTCGGCACTGGGGCCGAGTGCTCACAACAAACGCGACTGTTCTCGCACGGCGACGTCCGGCGAAAACGCGTGACACATCTCACCCCAGTCGGGAGCGACACTGTCTCCCGGTGGGTCGGCGGATCCTGTTTTCGAAGCGGCCTCCTCGCCGCTTTATAATCCCCGAGAACCATTGTCACTCAAACGGCCCAATACAAAGTCAGCACACGACGGTCGTCCGAGGGGTCCAACCAGCGACCGCGCTGGCCACCCGGTTCAAAGTTCGCGCGCGCGGAGACCTCCATGCAAAAGGAGGTGCGGCGCCGGGCTGTCTGGCACACGCTGACACGTCTAAACACGTCGCCTGCCGATGCTTCTCCCGCAGGACACCGCTGCCTGACGGCTCAGCATCTTGACTCGGGAAGGGAGAATTAGGGCGCTCGCAGGATAGATTCTGCATCTTGCAGATTCGGAATCCGGGCTTGTGGTAATGGCACAACAGTAACTAATACCTACTCAGACACTGCAGATGGCACGGTGGTTATGGCGTTGTTCTGAGGAGAATGAGGTAGCCAGGTTCGACTATCAGCCAGCGTGAACGCACCGGTACCACGTCGTTAGGCAAAGACGCTGCTTTATCGAAGATTTATGCACATCCTAAAATAATCTGAGAAGGTTCAGACCAGCAGATGGGGAAGAAGACCGTGAAGATGGCCGACCACATCTGCCACCGCTAATTTCTACCCAATTAGAGCAAATAAAGTTTTTCCTCCTCCTCAGACCAATCTGGAGCCTTCCAGTGCGGTGTCGCTCCCGCATTCCTTGAGAGTTAAGGTATGATTAAGTAACTTTTTCAATACTTCAGCTTATCCACACATGACGTTCTGCGTCTCTGCGACGCAACCAGACCACGCCAATTATTTGGTAGTCAACACTCCATGCAGATATTTCAGGTAAACAGCTTACTTTTGCTCTGCACTTGCGTTTCGAGGTATAGTGGTTCTTTTAGGTAGAGTGTTATGTTGATTTGTACATTCTGAATATAGAGACATGATTTCAGAAAAAAACTATTTGCACTTCAGATCCCGACGTTTCTACGGTCTGATCACGGGATTAACTGCGTGCCAAAGGTGCCCGCGTCACGCAGACATCGGCCGTCAACCGGTAAATCCGTGACGTCAGTCACCGCGGTCCCGCGACAGTTTCGTACGCGCAGTTGATAGCAGCGTGCGCGCGGCCCCAAAAAGCTTCGGGTCACGTGTCTTATCAGCCTACTGTATCGGAAGAAAAAGCGTGCTTGTAAGTTGTTCGGATCTACAAAAAGTTTCTTTCTACGTTTTCAGACAAAACATACGCTCCTAATGCCTCACGACTATTATGTGCTTATAATTTTCATATAAATAACGGCAAACTTGACTTATAAGATTAGATAAAGTATGTACAGGAGGAAAGCGTTGAAAATTTGCTGGTTTCTGTGTTACCGCACGCCTGCAACTCGCTCTTGTCTTTATTTTGCTGGCTAAATTTAGCAGGCTATGAGAGTGGTAAAACCAGAAGCCGTCCAGGACGCATATGTTTGTAAACACTGAGACATCACCTTAATTACGCGCCCACGAGGTTGAGTTGTGATGCTTCGCAAACGCAAAAGTTAAAATTTCCTCAGGAGATGCAAGTGAGTGAAAACAACGGCCAGATGAACGAATGATCGATTAGTACGTAAAGCAAGATCACCCAAGCCACAACCACCGGCGTTCCAGCTGCGCTGGCGCTGCGTTTATCGTCTTCTGCCGCCGAGAAGCGAGTTTGTGGCACCGAATTCTGGACGCGGAGGTCATGTTCAATGAGAGAGAGAGAGAAAAAAAAATTGGTTCGTGTAATTCCACCGTCACTGTTGCTGCAAAAGTTCCCTCCTCGGTGGAGCATTTGTTATTTTTATCACTATATAGCTTGTTAATCTCGTGCGTCTTTATTTTTGTCACTGCTAATCCTTTAGTACTTCGTAGCAGATTTTGAGAGAGAGAGAGAGAGAGGCGCTCGTTAATGAAACCTAGAGAGATAACCTCGGCATAGCCTGCTGTTCCAGATGAACGCAATGACGTATAACATGACACGACACCGAACGCACCACACTCACAACACGAACAATCAGGTACATCCAAAGCTGGTTACACTTATCTCTAATGCCAGTGTGTCGGAGGAAAGTGAGTGAGGTTTCTAGAGTTTCAAGCGCAATGCGAGAGGAAAAGAAAAGAAAACAGCCGGTTGATTGTTTGAGTAACTAATTCAAGCAATACTTTATTTGCAGGTTCTTCGAGCGAGGGTGTCGCGACAGTGCGCGACGTCTCGATGAGCCAACCGTGATGGCGGCCGCCGAAAACGACGACAAGTGTCGCGCGCACGAGCTGTGGGTGAGAGTGACGACCGGCGACGAGGCAGAGGCAGGCAGCTGCAGCCAGGGCACGCGGGACTCCTGGTGGCGCCTGATTCGGCAGCGGTACGGAGACCCCTCGCGGCACCACCACGACCTCGACCACCTGAACCAGATGGCCGAGCTGGTGGCAGAGTACGCCGATCACCTGAGCAACCCGAGGGCCGTCGCACTGGCGCTCTTCTTCCAGTAGTGAGTGCAATCGTCATCATCATCATCATACGCAGCATCAGCAGCAGCATCATAATCACCACCAGACTATGGGTGCTTTCGATAGTCGGGTACAACTTTAGAATTCCGAAACAGCCGATTTCACCGTCTTGTCTATACTGACTGGCGCACAGGCCTGCCACGGCTTTTCTCTGATTGGTCCAAAACGCGAACGTGGTGCGATTCGACAACGTGACGGAATTATGACGATGTGAAAAATAGCATCCCATCGCTGCGTTCCAATACTCGCTGTAGAAGGCCAGTATTGTAGTAAGCAAAGCGGACAGCGGCCATCTTGAAGGGACACTAAAGCGAAACAACAAATCAGTTGAGACTAATAAAGCATTGTTTGAGAACCCTGCAGGCAGTCATTTCAAAACAATAGTTTGATTATTAGATCAGGAAATGAAGGTTCAAGTATCAGTATTTGAATTTCGCGCCGAAACCCCGACGACGTCAGTGTGACGTCAGGGATTCCAAAGTATGTTTTCGCATTTGGGCCGCATTGGCTCAGTAAGGTTTCCCAAAACTTGCGATATGTAATATTTGGTTCCTTTAGAACACAATGTAGTCAACCTGTATCGCTATATAGTTAAGTAGGCCCTAGAAGATGCTATCAAGATCCATGAGGTCACAGCGACCAGGTGTGGGAGCTTCAAGGAGGCGTCGCCACCCGTCTTTCGTTCTTGCGCTTTTTCTGGTTTACCAAGCGTCTTATCGTGGTAAGAGTGGTGTTTTTGGTGTCGTAGAAAGGTAGTTTACTGATGCCGAAGAAATCATTTTTCTCTTTAGTGTCCGTCCCTTTAAGTCTTTTTTTCCAACTGTGACGGAGCCGACAAAGAAAACAGCTTCGTGAAGACAAAGTTGAAGTCAAGAACAATGCAGGATTTTTTGTTGTTGAGACAAGATGGCGCCCTAACAGCCAAGGCAGCTTGGAAGCTCGCCGGAAAACGTAAAATTCGTCTGCGCGCGAGAAAGCTGGTCAGGCTTTCTTTTGTACTTAAAGAAGGCCACGTCGTGCTTATTTTGAGTTCGTGTTAAAATCCGTATTTCATATTTGCTTTTTCTTAGCCCTTTTCTGTCGACATGAGGTCGCGTCACATCGCAGACATGTTCCAGTACTTCTGTACTTTTTCCAGTACTTCTGGATATTCCAGTACTTCTGGATATTCTTCCACGGTGTGATTAGTGAAATTTTTCTTCAGGCATTTCATTGCAGCCGCAACGTTCTGGTGTGAAGTTATTAAACCCATTTTCGCGGCGGTTCTACGGATCAGCGGATTGAGGTCATCTTTAACCACTACGAACTCAGCTAGAGGTCACAACCGAAAACGGACAGCGGCATTTGGTACAATTTGGCTACACGGCGATAGAAATATAGAGCGTATATATATATATATATATATATATATATATATATATATATATATATATATATATATATATATATATATATATATATATAGACGGGAGAGTCGAAGAGCCGAACGGCCTGGCTAGAGTATTATTCTAGGCCACCCTAGCCAGGCGTAATTTGATATATATTTTGTCTGGCCGAAGTTCATAGAGGAGGAGGGTCACGGAGATGGAGCAAACGAAGAACGAAAAAAATAATTAAAACGCTATACCAGCGTGAAACATCGCACGAGATGGTAGCGCCATCTCTCGATACTTATTTTAAGAGGAGCCACTTGCTACGTCCTCCGAGATTGTGAGACCTGCGCGCGCAATATGGGATGCCATGCAGTTGCCCTTTTCTAAGTTGTAAACTCGTTTGAAAATTCCCGCGTGCATGACAGCAGATTGCCGCACAGTGAAATGTCGAAATCCAAACAACACAGAGGTACGTTCACAGGAAGATGGAAATTCGAATGGATCAATAGTGGTGGTCTAACAAGGAATCTCTCAAGCTGGGTTCGACGTTTCGACACGTCACCTTAGTCTAAGCATTGGCTCTCCTGCCCAAGACATACGTCAAGCATGTTTTCGAGTAAAAAAGGTAAAGAATCCCATACAAGTGACGCTCCTCGGTCACTCGTCTCGTCAACTTATTGTCGCTTGACTAAAGCTTTTTGAGCGCGATCTTATCTTGCAATCGACTGAATAATTCGTGCGTGTTCGTTCGTGTGATAGATAGATAGATAGATAGATAGATAGATAGATAGATAGATAGATAGATAGATAGATAGATAGATAGATAGATAGATAGATAGATAGATAGATAGATAGATAGATAGACAGACAGACAGACAGACAGACAGACAGACAGATAGATAGATAGATAGATAGATAGATAGATAGATAGATAGATAGATAGATAGATAGATAGATAGATAGATAGATAGATAGATAGATAGATAGATAGATAGATAGATAGATAGATTTGCTACCTCACAGTGAAGGAAGGAAAAGCGGGAATATAAAGCGGGGAACAGAAAGAAGAAAAGAGGGAGCGAGTGAACCTGCCGACATGCCGGAGGATGCGCAGGGCGCCTATAAATTGTCACTCAGGCGCAGTGGCGTAGCCAGAAATTTTGTTCGGGGGGGGCTACGCCACTGACCCAACACATATATATATATATATATATATATATATATATATATATATATATATATATATATATATATATATATATATATATATATATATATATATATATATATATATATATATATATGTATATATATATATATATATATATATATATATATATATATATATATATATATATATATATATATATATATATATATGTACCGTATAAACGCGTGTAAGGGCCGCACTTTTTTTTACAAATTCGAGGGCCTATTTTCGGGGTGCGGCCCATACACGCGACATACGAAAAAAAATTTTTTTTTCAAGTAAAAACAGACCAATAAGTGAATGCGCGTTTATTTACAATAATCCTCATCAATCATCACTATTTACAATCAGTCATCATCACTCGCGGAGTCCTCAGACTCCGAGCTGGTGCTGCATTCTTCTGGCTCATCACCCCACAAGTCGTCGTCTTCAGTTCCGTCCAAATCGTTGGAAATCCCGGTCACTTTGAAGCTGCGGGATACAATGTCCGTAGACACCGAATTCCACGCGGTCAAAATCCAGCCCAGCACAGTCGCGAGCGGTGCCCTCTTGAGCCGCCCGGTCGGAGTCTCATCGTGATCGCCGTTTGCAATCCATTCCGAGTATTGCCTCCGGAACTCAACCTTAAAAGGCCGGTTAATGCTCACGTCCAGTGGTTGCAGCACGCCGGTGAGGCCGCCCGGAATAACGGCCATGTCTGTGCGGATACTGCCCAGTTGTTTTTTTACTCTATCCGTCAAATGACCGCGGAAGCTATCCAAGACGAGCAGCGATCGTTTGGCCAACATCGCGCCTGGGCGATTCTGCCAAACGCTCTTGATCCAATCGAGGACGAGCTCATCATCCATCCAGCCCTTTTCTTGGGCTCGAACTACAATTCCCTTGGGGAAAGCCTCATTCGGAATCCTCTTCCTTTTCAAAATCACATACGGGGGCAGCTTCCGCTCGTCTGCAGTGACGCACAGCATAACTGTGCACCGTTGGCGCTCCGCGCCAGTTGTCCGCACAGAAACGCTCTTCTTTCCTTTAAGCTCAACTGTGCAGTTCTCAGGACAGTCGAACCACACGGGGGTCTGTTCGGCGTTTGCTATTTCCGACAACATGTAGTTGTGCTCATGGCGCATCCCGATCACGTACCTTTGAAAGTTCAGCACCTTGTCGGTGTAGTCGGGGGGCAGCCTCTGGCACAGCGTGGTCCTTCGCCGAAAGGATAGGCCCTTCCTCTTTAAAAATCTCCGCAACCAGCCGACGCTACCTTTGAACTCCTCGCGGGGTATGCTTCTCGCACGCGCCAAAGCTTGCGTCTTCACGCGCAGCATGTCCGTCGTCAGAGCATATCCATTGTTCCGCACTTCCATTGCGTAGCGGAACAGCTCTTCTTCGAGCTCAGGATATTTGCATGGCTTGCCTCGAAAAGCACGCCTTTTGGAGCTGGTGGTCTTCAACGCATCCTTCTGGTTGCACCACCTTCGGACGCACTTCTCGTCCACGTCAAATTTTCTACCCGCCGCACGCTTGCCATGGTCGAGGGCAAACTCCACTACCTTCAATTTAAAGCCTGCCGTGTAGCTATTGATATGTTTGCCCATCGTGCTAGAATGGCAACGCTCGATGGCAATTCGTGAAAAATAAAGCAGAGCACACACGAGAGCCGCAACAACAGCGTGCGCCCACGCCAACAACGCTGCTACAACTCGCGTGCCTTCGACAGTCGCAAAACAAAGCCGGGGTGGCCAGCATGGTGGCCAGGGCTGATGATACCGATGACGATATGGATTGCGGAAGCTCGCGGCAGAAAGAAAATATGATGATGATGATGACCAGCGACATCGGCGCCATCCGTGGGCGGCATCTGGAAGCTTCCGTGCGCGCGCATTTTGAAGGCTAATCACACGTGGGTCGTGGAAAGTACGGGGTGCGGCCCTTACACGGATATTTTTTTTTAAATATTTGCTTCGGGAAGTTGGGGGTGCGGCCCATACACGGGTGCGGCCCTTACACGCGTTCATACGGTATATATATATATATATATATATATATATATATATATATATATATATATATATATATATATGTATGTATATATGTACACACATGTAGCTGCACGTTGCAGCTCGGGTGCTCCTACTTAAGTACATGTAGAAGGGGAATTCGTTTTTCCCTGCAACCACTTGACCGAATTTGAGGAGGCTTATTGCATTTAAAAGAAAAAGTTTAATTCTAGTGACTACTGGCTTCGAATTTTTCATTTAGGTGGTCAATTATTTATTAAAAATTGGCCAAAACTGAAAATTTTCAGAAAACGAAACTATCAAGTTTAAAGCTCCGTGACTCAACAATGAAAAATGACATCACAATTCTGTGAATTGCATCTAATCTACAGCGTACATCTACAGCGGACAAAATAGATATGCTACACATAAATCTCAAAAAAATTTAGTTTTGTGGAAATACGGCTTTTGCAGAACCCTTGTACACAACGTAACCAATTCACTTAAGATACAAATTGACACACCAAACTTGTCCGCTTTGACTGTTATAATAAATGCCGTTTACAGAACCACAATATCTGTTCTTCATGCATAGCTATTAGTTTGTAAACGTCGTGCTTCTATTTTTTCAAACTTTCGAATTTTCCAAAATATTTTAAACAAAATTCAGGCCCTAAATCGAAGTTCTGTTTCCAACAGACACTAGGATTTAACTTTCTCTCTCAAATGCAACCGATTTCAATAAAAGCGATTAGCAGGATTATCTCGGAAAAGCGTTTCTGCGTTTTACAAGTATTTGAATAGGCCGCGCCGGATTGGGCCCGAGCTAAAGCTTCCTCTTAAACAATTTATCGAGGGATCAAATACATGAATAATAACTGCATTGTCATTGCCAAAGATGCTGCAAACGAATTCTTGAAAGCTACGCACTGTAAATACAAGTAAAATATGTATTTTTTCATAAAATATTATACTCGTATGTGCCAAAAATTGTGCCCAACATAACTGACGTCAATGCTTCCATGTTTTTTGTCTATTTATTAAGTAAAGAAAATATCACACGAACTTTAGAACTATATCAGTTCGAAACCAGGAAAGCAGTGCATGCCACTGATATGAAAAATTAAAAGGCAATGAACTGAACAAGTTGAGGACAAATATGTTAATGAAACTTTGTCATTCAAGAACCGTGCTTACATTCTTGTACATATGCAATGGCCAGTTAAAAATCTCAATGACGCTGTCGTTTGTTCCAATGTGTTACGCAGGAGTAGCTGTCCCTTGTCGTGTATCGTGAGTAATTGCACCGAAGTTATAGTCGCGACAGAGAGGACGTATAAAAAGCAGGAGTTCTGCAAGATATATGAGGGCAAGTCAAATGAATGAGCCAACAACGGGGTACTTTATTTAAAAGTAGTCTTCATGAGAATTTAGACATTTGTTCTATTGACTAACGAGTTGCGTGATTCCCGTCTCATAAAACTCCTTGGGTTGCTGCTTCAAAAAGTCTGTATCTGGTTCCCTTGTGCTGTTTTTTCGGTTGCCCCAAAATGTAGAAGTCGCAAGGTGACAGGTCTGAGCTGTATGGTGGATGTTCCAGCGTTTCCCACTTGAACTTTGCCCGTTTTATATTAACCACATAAGCGACGTGGGGACATGCATTGTCGTGGAACAAGTAGACCCCATTCGTCAATTTTCCACGTTGTTCGTTCTTGATTGCGACACGCTGCCGTTCTGGCGTTTCACAATATCGGAAACAATTGATAGCCTCTCAAGATTTAACAAGTTATATCAGTAATGGACCCTGTCGATCGAAAAAAAAAAGTCAACAACACCTTTCCAGCGGAAATGATGGTCTTTACGTTCTTTGGGCGTGGTAAATTCGAATGTTTCCACTGTAAGCTTTGCCGTCGTGTTTCAGGCTCGTAGTAGTGGCACCAAGGTTCGTCCCCGATCACAGTTGCAAACAAGAAGTCGTCATGCTCATTGTGATACCCGATCTGATGAGTCAAGGCAGCGCGAAACTTCTCCGTCTTCTCGCGATGGATAAAAATCTTGGGGATCCATTGCGCACCAAAGAGCCGATAACCGAGAAGCTCATGAATTATGGCGTGAACCGAACCGTGACTGATGTTCAGACGGTCTGCCAGTTCATCGATGCTTTTCCTCTGTTATTGTTTCAGCAGCTCATGAACCTTTAAAATTGTGGGGGGGGGGGGGGGGGGGTGATTGCACGATGGTTTTGGCCCGATCTTGGAATGTCTTTGCAACGTCCTTTGAGCCGTTTGCTCCAACGCTTCACAGTGGTCAATGAAATGCAGTGTTCAACGTACACGGCAGTCATATGGTGATTAATTTCTGTTTTGGAAACACCTTCAGCTGTCAAAAACTTCGCGACACCGAGCTGTTCAACTTTTGAAGTGTCCCTTATGTGACGCAACCATATTCAACCCAGTGTATGAGAGCATTAAAGAACATTTATCTTCACACCTGCGTGTCACTTTTGTAAATGAGACATGCCATTCTCCTACGCGCATGCCTCGCAGATAACGAACCGAACCATTATTGCGTGGTTAGGGTAGGCTCACTTCCATTTGACTCGCCCTCGTACATTAGAAATGCAAAGATACAATGGGATATGCAAATGCGAAAATACTGCTTGATAAAGGACAAAAAAGTGTCACTGGAAACAAAGTTCACTGCATGTATACACAAAACCTCGCAACAAGATATTTAAGTGTACGTATAAGTCTCCAATGAGTCTACTTATGTAAGAAGAAGTAACTGTATATAATGCGTCAAACAAGGCAAATAAACATGCTGCACAATCATAGGTTCACAGAATCCTAGATTCCGGCTCCATTCCATCCACTCCACTCGATGTATTGCGCGCGACGGAAGGCGACGCGCTTGCTCCCCGCTTTTCTCCTTTGCACACACAAGACTGAGCCACCATCGTCGGCTCACCTATTCAACCTCCCCTCCTACGCTTTCACTCGCACATACAGCATGCAGCGCGTGGTCACGATGTTATCACCCTTGGACTTTATACGAAACATGAGGGCGATGGCAGGAATGCGCCTAAAGTGTCCATATAATTGCTTTCGCAATAATATAATAAACGTATCCGGCAACTGAAGCGTCCCGCCGCCCATTACTTTCCGCAATAGAAGTATCAAAATCGAACTTTCACCATGCGACAATTCGCTGCGCCGCAACAATGTATTTTCTTCCTGTGAGGCGGAGGCACCGAAATGAAAAAAAAAAAAGCATAGGAAAGTATGTTGGCCAGAATCTAATGCCTACTTCGGGCACCTAATGGGGCTACGGAATTAATACAGAAGAAAACATGAGACGCTTGGCCCACTGAGAACCATACTGCACGCATACTGCTCAGTATCCTAGAGCGGCGAAACAAGACTTTCCGGAAAGGTTCCTCTCAAGGAATGCGGTGCAATCCTTCGAGTCCCCACAGTGATGGCGGCGAGCGACCATTGTTTTTTTTTTCTCGTCTGCTAGCCAGAAAGCGTCCAAAACTCTGTCCGGTGAAAATCCACTCGGCCAGAGCAAACCGAACGCCACCGAAGTGCACCGCACGGTGGTCGGGGCCATACGAGAAAAACGTATGCGCTCTGGCTGGCTCTGGCAGCCCGCGGGTAGGGTAGCGAGAACAAAAAAAAATTGAAGAGGCTCAATGTGTCCTCGCGAATAAAAGTCAAAGTAGAAAAAATTAATAAGAACGTAGTTACTTTGGCTGGCTTTAGTGTCTTGACATGGATGTTCTGGCGTAGGTTAAAAAAAAATTTGATATTTTTTATGTGACATGACGGCACAAATGAACCACCCCAATGCTTCGTCTCATTGGACCTCGCTGCCTGCTTTGTCAACTTGTCTGCTAGTGTGTTGATTTGGCTTGTCTCGTTGTATGTTACGATGTAAGACTTTAGAAAAATCAATAGACCTTTGGCGTCAAATGTTTATAACAACATTAAACCCACAAAGTTCCGCAATTGAAAATCTAAAGCACAACTTTGGAAATGTCAGTGCACCTTTCACATCAAGAGCTTATGAGATTTATACGCATAAAGTTTTGCAATTGATATCCATGCGCTCCATAGATTCCGTGGCCTCAGTGAGATGCCGCGGCGAGCCCACTCACCATCAAAGCGCCCTTGAAACTTTGTGCTCGGATGGGACTGCTTGCCGATATGTGACTCCCGGTGTATGGGCGTTGCCACGAAATTCAGCCCGAGTTTGCAATCTTCGCGGTTAAATGTCTTTTCGAGCGTCAAAAAGACATTCTAGACAAAATCCAGAGTGATTTCCGGCGCCGGGGGTCGCTTTGGTCAACGGTGCATGGACATCACGAAAAAATTTCGGGGGGGGGCTGAAGCCCCATAAGCCCCCCCCCCCCCCCCCCCCCCCTGGCTACGCCCCTGCTCAGGCGGATGCGTTTGGCTTTTCGTTCTAATGTGTTGTGACTTGTCTCTTCTACATTTATGAGAGATGACATTATGCACAAATGTGTTTTTTTTTTTGGCGGGATTTGTATGGTTAACTGTTACAGTGAACTCAGGTGACCTGACTGGCTTTTTCGTTGTTACCTTTCTTTTGATAAGTGCCGGCTTGTTATGTCATACTTAGTATATACTTGTTCTATGAGAAAACGAGTTATTATAACCGCCTAAAGGCACCAACACCTCTTTAATCACATTGTATAAAAGAAAAGAACTGTACTATGCCAGGAACAGAATCCCATGCCAGCGACGCATGTTGCCACGGTCCGAGGTTCCCTGACTCAGAAAATGATCTCGAGCTCAGCCGGTTCACAGTCTTTACCGCTGCAAAGCAACCTACCGCTTATGGCTGGTAGTGACGTTTACAAACGCTTACTCCTATCTTATTACAGCGAAGCTGTATACACCTACCATCCAAGGAAATTTTCGTGTCGTTGGCGTGGTAAGCAAAAAAAAAAAAAACTCCCCATACGTGGGCCGATCCCGAAGATAGTGCAATGCCGGGCCGATCCGCGGCGGAGGTGCAGTTCGCCATTAAGGGGCCCACATACATAGCTTCGCTGGTCATCCTTCTTCACAGAGTGGAAGGGCATTGAGTTTTTTGGAATGGCCTATAGCCCGACGTGCGGCTTATTTAGGTGCGAGGAAACCATTGAACTCTTTTTATGTACTCATTTGTTCTCGATACGACGTCCAACGCCTCTATTTCCGATCTGCCCCGGGATTTACTTGTTTTCTTTAGAACCTCACTACAACACCTGCTTGAGCGGCGATGTTTCTTTAGTCGAGGCGTCACTGACTGCATACGAATGCACACGTATCTCTCCCACTCTGCAGCCTCGAGTACGACCCCAAGTCCCAGGATAACGAGGAGCGGTGCATCGACGCCTTCCGGCGGTTCGCCGAGGAAGCCCGAATACCCACGGTGCGTGACTTCAGTTTCGCAGTCCCCTGGAACTGCGCTCTTGGCCAATAACCTTCCGCGACGCTTTCACACCTGCGTGACGTCACGTTTGGCGCGACGCCTCGCTGAAGCGACGTCGATGCGCTCGAAAATTACACGACGTGGATGGAAAGACCACGATATCAGCGCGCCACCGCATTCGTCACATCCGCCTGTTGTGGCTTAACTAATGAACGCGCAGCGAAAAGGATATATACGGTCGAACGCCTTTACAACGAAGCGCGACCCGGAATGTCCTTCGTTATGCAAGTCACTGCGTTATAAAAGTCGCGTCCCTTGGAACACTAAGCAAGGCAAAACAATTTTCTGAAACATACTATACGTATCAAACTTTATTCTTACCATACTAAGATGACTGCTTCAAAGAATCGGGTTTTGTTTTCTGCACTCACATATTCAAGGAGCTATTGACCACCGCTTATTTAAAATTGTCGAGGGGGACGCCGAACGTTTATAGAACAAGGCGAGAGGGCGCTGCAAATCCCGGCTGTGACGCAATGAATAGGTTTAGTATATCGGCACGCGAGAAAGGGAAACAGAGAACCTTTATTCAAAGTTCCTGCTGGAGTCAAGGGAGCCGAGGCCTCGTGAGTGTTAATTGACTAGACTTGCATATGTTGCCAATGCAAAACGACGGGACGCGTGGATTATTTCGCTAAACAGGTAAATTCGCCGTAAAATCCTCCGTTGTAGTGACGTTCACAATACAAGTGTAAACACAGGCCATGCTGTCCCTTTCGTCATACCGATCATATTTTGCATAGTAGCGGCATTCAATGAAGTGGAGTTCGACCGTCATATAGGAAGTGTTTGATAGAGACCATGCATGCATCTGGCGTTATACGGTGCTCATTTGCCGGCATTAGCCGGTGATACGAGAGTTTCACAATTACGCATGCGCGTCGCCGTGTACTACAGCGATACATTAATGTAGCCAAGCACTGGCACTTGACGCGGTGCCTTGTCAAGATTTGCGTTTCCATCACACGGCGCCTTCGAACAGGCTGTGGAGCGTGACGGCACCCATAGAGGACGGCGCAATCGCTAGTTTCGATGAAGCATACATAAAATCCTGATCAAGAACCACCACCCTACTATGTGCAAGTTCGGCATGCTGCGCTGATGCTCAACCGGTAGGTCTATTCATAGAGTTTCGTACAAAAATTGGCAGTTACGCCCGAACGGTGAAGCACTAACGTTGACAGCAAGGTTTAGCCTTGGGTTTAACTTCTCGGATGGTGTATATACCATGTATATAACTGTACGTGGGACAGACTAACAAGAACGTGACATAGGCGGGTGCGCCAAAATTTCTGGCACGCTTAAAAGCTTTAACACGCCGTGTAGGGCCTGTAATGACATAGCAGAGGTGCCACTACGCTTCCTGTAAAGAGTCCAGGAAAAATAAAAATAACCTTACTTACCAGTTTGGGCACCGATATTGTTTTGCACTTCTGATACTCCATAATCTGAAAAAAGAAGGATATAAATAAAAGACATGCGCTGTGAAAGTTTGTGGGCTGCCATTCTCAAAATTCTGAGGAATGTCTCAGCCAAGGACTATAGGACTTTAGTGATTTAATAGTGTGGCAACATAACCCGCATATACGACAGGGATAAGCATATAGCATGCATATAACAACATATGCGGACAACATATAACAACATATAACAACATATACACATTTTGCCCACCGGCGATGCCGACGACGACGGGCAAAATGCGCTTGGCGTGTCCACATATTTGCCATCGCATTAATAACCCGCATATACAGCATGGATAAGCACATAGCGTACACGTACCCAAATATATGCGGAGCCCCACGGTGATGACGACGACGGAAATTCGCCTGGAGTGTCCACATAATTGATATCGCCATAAATATTAGTGAAGGGAACTCTGGCATTCGTGTCCCCAAGAGTACTACTCTTGATATTGACAAATTCCGCATTATTGTCGAATTCGCCATCTTGCCAGCTGATTGGCTCAGTATGCAGCTATTGCGAAATTTGATTATGTACAAAATGGTACCCCGGGAGCTGTGATTTGCAATATTTGATATGCAAGATTATTCGGGTGCGGAGAGTAAACATATATTTGATTGCCTTCTGCGATTTAAAAAGAACGATATATTGCTTCTGAATTTAGGGCAGTAAAGGTAGACATCGCGTAGTAGACACAGCCGCAAGGACGTCCGTATATTCACAACTACGAAGACCAGACAAATCCGTACACTATCATCAATCTCATCGTAGGTGACTGACCGCTGCGCCAGAGTTGTCGCTGCTAACATTAGTATAGGAAACTCCGTGGGTCTATCGTGGTCTCAGAGATAGCTCGCACCTTTTGCGCGATCTCGGAGGCCATGGATCTACGTATTTGCCTGCTTTAAAATGTAACTAAATTCGCCCTTTTCTATGCTATGTCCTTTTCTCTATATTCAATGACGCAGCGAACAAAGGATGAGCACGCGTCTTATGTCGCTGCCTCCGCGCACGCACCCGCAGGACTCCGAGCTGTACCTGTCGGTGACGGAGTTGATCCAGCTGACAAAGCTTCACAGCACGGAGGAACACAAGCAAGAAGGCATGTACGGTCGAGAGGACAAGCACTTCTTTCTCGACTTTGATATGTGCGTACTGGGGAGCAGCCCCACCGGTGAGTCAACTTCGCGTGCCTCGCACACTACATCACGTGTGCTCGCTCGCTCGCTCGCTCACTCACTCACTCACTCACTCACTCACTCACTCACTCGCACTACATCAGCGTGAATTGAAATGTGAACAATTTCGAAACTATGACAACGCGTTTTTCCGTTTCCAGCTTCGCCTGAACTTGTAACAGTTGCTTAGTTCAGGCTCCAAAAACGTACACTTTGTAGTATACTCAGGGTTTAGGAACCGGCTGCAGAGCCATTGCACGACGCACTTCCATGTAATGAAGCGTTACTTCCGCATAATTACGTTTCATGTAATTAATACTTCGATGTAATTACTTTCCTGTTCACGTACGTTTTAATTTATGCTGACGGCATCCACACTCGCTTCCTCGTACTTTTAAGAGGAAGCTTTAGCTCGAGTGCTTCTATCTAAATACATGTAAAAGGAGAATTCGTTTTTCTCGCCAACCACTGCACCAAATTTGACGAGGTTTGTTGCATTTAAAAAACAAACTTAAAATCTAGTGACTGTTGGTTTCGAATTTTTGAGTAAAGTCGTCAATTTTTTATTAAAAATTGGCAAAAATCGAAAATTTTCAGAAAACGAAACTATCAAGTTTACAACTCTGTAACTCAACGACTAAAAATGATAATACAATTCTGTGAATTGCATCTAATAGTACATCTAAAGCGGACAAAATTGATATGTTACACATGAATATGAAAAAATTTAATCATAGGGAAATACAACTTTTGCAAAACCATTGTAACCAACGTAACAAATTCACGTAAGATGTAAAATGACATATTGAATTTGTCCGCTTTGAATGATCTAATGGATGCCGTTTACAGAACCGTGATATCAGTTCTTGATGCAGAGCTATGAATTTGTAAACTTTGTGCTTCTATTTTTTTCAAACGGTCAAACATTTGAAAATCGATTTAAGAAAATTCAAGTCCTAAATCGAAATTTCGCTTCCAACAGTCACTAGAATTTAACTTTCTCTTTCAAATGCAACAAATTTCATCAATATCGGTGCAGGGGTTATCTCATAAAAACGTTTTTGCGTTTTACATGTATTTGAATAGGCCGCGTCGGAGTTGGGCCCGAGCTAAAGCTTCCTCTTAAGATCTTACACTCAAGCCACTCACCTACGCACTCACTCTTCCTATTCGCTCGCTAACGGGCTATCGCATTCCCATAAATAGTCAAGCCCCGAATATATAAATATGTAGCTTGAATTGTGAGCAAGTACGTTGATGCTATCGAGCTGGGTGAACTAACCTAGGCTATTTTATAGCTTCTGTTGGCGCTTAGGATTCTGAAAGTATGTACACCTAGCTGCATCAACGCGCATTATGCGATGTAAGGACATTCTTCTGCTCGATAAGAAATTATTACGATGAGAAATTTATGTCGCGTTGTCCGTGTTGCGGATGTTCGATGGCGATAGCACAGCGTATCCACGGTCTTTGTCATTAACCAGACAGATTAAGAGCAAGAATGGGATAAGCGATTCACTTTCGTAAATTACTTTAGTAGGGCTTGCTTGCTGGCTGGTTGGTTCGTACTTGAAGGAAGGTTAAAACTGCGAAAAAAACGCGGATAAGCTGAAGGAACACACGAATATACCACGAGCGTAGACTGCCACTTGGCAGTCTACACTAATTTAACAGTTAACTGTTAAATTATGGTCATCAAAGCACAGACAATTAAGCAAGAACCCAGGCACGTGACCACATCGTCGCTCGTGCAGGTACTATAAGGTACTATAGGTACAGGTACCATCGTGCACGTACTATAAGAAAGAATTCTGCAGAGTACCTGTAACACTGCTTGCACTGAAAAAACATCAGGGAAAAAAACGTGAACCAGTCTATGCTACGCAAAAAAAAGAAAAAATTAAAAATGAGCTGATAAAAGAAACAAAGACAGTACATGTCTATTGAAAATAACCGAAGTGTAGGGGATAAATGAAGGAATGAAAAAGCGCGATACTACCTACAAAGCGTGGTTAAAACAAAGTCAACACGAGTGACGAAAAAGGGGCACAAAATACTACGAACATTTCAAATGAAACACAACAATCAACCCAAGTAAAGGCGAAGGTGATAACATTAAAAGACGTGAAAACTTGTGGAAATGGCATGAGGGGGGAGTTTTTTCAATTTTAGTATCTTTTATGTGGTCATTGTCAGTTTTTTACGCAACCATTTCAAAATGCTTCAGTATACACTAGGGTCATGTAAGGCTCTGCAAGTATTTTCTTGTGATTCTGTAGTGAACTTCCAGATTTCTTTCCTATCTCTCTTTCGCTTCTTGCAGAATACAAAGACTACACGGAAAAGGTGCGGCTGGAGTACAGTTTTGTTCCCGATGCCGTCTACAAGAGCCTTCGGTCAAAGGTAAGTCAGAGGCAATGTACGCAACTTCGCTCAGCACGTTCACGTTGCGAACCAGGACAAAATGAGCCGATATCGAAGGACGTCAGAATATCTGGCCTATGCTCCATAACGATCCTGTAGCAAAATGGCGCCCTTGTAGCAGAATGAACGGATCACTGTGAGCGTTACCAACATTTCCATTGCTATCATTTCGGAACCTTAGTCAATATTTTCTTTTGCAATCTGAGCAATTAGTCATTGATAATTAATGGTTAGCAATCGACATTTACCAGGTACACGGTTATCGAGGTTTCAAAACTCACAAATAGCACCGTAAGACACCCCAAAGCTGCGTTTCTTGTAAACCAAATTTTACGCTGTAATAATGGGGCTAAAAGTGAGTTAAAGTTTGCATATATTCGGCAGTAAATAGCGCTAACACAGAACACACTGTTGTGTCCAATGTCTTTAATTTTAAACTCGCATTGATTTCGATGCCCCACTCAGCATGTTTATTATTGAAGTAATTAAATTAAAATTAAATTAGGGTGTTTTACGTGCCAAAACCACTTTCTGATTATGAGGCACGCCGTTATGGAGGACTCTGGAAATTTCGACCACCTGGTGTCTTTTAACATGCACCTAAATCTAAGTAAGTACACGGGTGTTTTCGCATTTCGCCCCCATCGAAATGCGGCCGCCGTGGCCGGGATTCGATCCCGCGACCTCATGCTCAGCGGCCCAACACCATAGCCACTGAGCAACCACGGCAGGTTAATACCGAAGTAGGAAATTTCCTGATGGGACAATGAGCATTTCTGTTACCTTTGTTGACTGTTACCAAACTTGTTAGTTCTGATGTGCCTGTTTAAGTATCCAATGTATTAGTGTGTCTTAGTTTTCATCAACGAATGTTTCACTTGTTTTTCTTTCGTTCTTATGAGTTGAAAGGTGCACATGTATGGGTTACCCTTTTTCGTGTGAACTTCACTTATTTCTCGTAATGCGTGTATCTATTTGTAATGCAGTCGAACGCCTCTGCAACGAGCGCCTATAGAACGAAATGACCTGTACAACGAAGGAATAATTATGTCCCGCTTCTATTTTCAGTGGTGCGGTGCACTACCTTTACAACGAAGTGGCGTGTATAACGAATGATTTCGGAAGCCCGACGCACTTGGTTAAAAAAGACTCTTGACTGAAGTTTGAATTTTTGTGACATTCACTACTTCTTGGTGTATGTAGGTCTCCTAGATAATGTCACACCGCTTGTGACAATATTTTGCCTGAAGAACCCCCGACTTGTGTGTTGGAAATAAAGTGGATTCTTCTATGATACCTGATTAGCTCCAGCAGGCTTGGTGACTATTTGTCGCCGCCTCGTTTGAAAGGGGACGTCGATAGAGATCATCATCATCATCATCATCATCATCATCACCATCCAGTCCATTGACGGTGCATGCACTCGTGTGCGCTACTTGCTTTTGTCAGTTCTCTCCGGGAGGTGAAACAACAAAACCACGGACAAGAAGCTGCAGATAAATCGAACCCTCCGCTTAGACGATGTATAGCTACGCTTCACTTCAGTGTGCCAACTACGCAGCCACATTACTAAACGCTATGGGTGCCCGAATATTCGAAACTATCGAATAACTAATCGAGTATTGTCATAATCGATTCAAAGACCGAATCGAGTGGTCCGTATTCGTGAATGCCGAACATTTTTCGAATAATTTTCCAATATTTCGATTTCGCGATCGCGATCAAGCGTAGAAGTGGAACAAAAGTGCAGTGAATTTCATCCCTGCGGATATCGTGGACATAAAACACGAGAACTTACGTAGTGAAACATGTTAGACCGATCGTAAAGCGAGACTCTTCCGGCTATACCGCCAATTCGCACTCGGCAATGAGTCCTGAATATGCGAATAAACTGATTGTTTGCTGTCAACGCTCTATTCGTGACATTGATAAACAATGCATCATAACATGCAGTGTAATGAAAGAAACTTGCTAACGTCGTGAATGTACCGGAAAGGGGACATCGTTTTCCATTAGGGGAAAAGAACGGCTCCTCACCGTTCGACAACTATACGGAAAGTGCTCAATATCCGATTCGATTCGTTTCTGGCGCTACTCCATTCCCATTCGATTCGTCTCGAAACTTCCTACTCTTATGCACACCAACCTAATAATGATTGCACGTGCGCGCGATAAGTGCCTTCGCGTCATGTCTTTCGCAGGTTCTGCGGTCCTTCCTGCAGATCCCCAACATCTTCTCGACGGAGCCCTTCCGGAAGAAATACGAGGAGCGTGCGAAGAGCAACATTAGGGACGAAATAGCCCAGCTGGACACGTGATGGGCTGAGCCAAGCAAGACGAAGAAAAGAAAGAATGGACATTTTGTAGCCGCGCTTCGCCTTTCTTTATTTCTTTTACATATATATATATATATATATATATATATATATATATATATATATATATATATATATATATATATATATATATATATATATATATATATATATATTTGCCGCATTGCGCGAGGAACAGATGTTTCAGTGATACCGCGGAAAATTATGCACAGTGTTAAGTTTTATCGCTGCTGTTCATGGGTGTATTAAAAACAGCGTTAGATTGCTCGAAAAGATAATGATATGAACTTGGATTTACGCAAGGTGAAATAGGGATGTCACTCATCAAAAAGGGTCGCTCTCGCGGATGAGAATGCACTCATTTCAGACTTTATGGTGTCGTCAGCGGTGACGCAGACGTCATTTGAACTCTAGAAAGGCAGAATATACGCGGATGTTGTTGTTCATTAACTGCGAAAGTAGGGAGAGTTTGGCTGCTAGAAGTCCGCTATCCCGAAATGAAATCGTATTTAACCGAAATAAATGTGTTCGCACCAGTTTTAAGCAAGTAGCTATGCTGTCCTTTTGGACATTATGTCCTGTTATGGTTTGAACACAGGAGTGCCTGCTATGAACCTCAACATAATACGGTGCATCTTGGCCAATTTTTTTTTTTTATACCTGTTACGACACCGGACCGCCCCTCTAGCCCTGCGTATATTGAGCGAGGATTACATGCAAGCCTCTTGCAGGTCGCTGCACGCTACTTTTCCCTTTAATTTTGCTTCTTAAGACTTCTTTTGTGGTTTCCTCTATATTTTCTTTTTTCCCGTTGTTTTCTTTAGCCTATTTTGTGGCTACACAGAGGCCATGTTCTCGCTAATTCGCAGCAGTAACTAATAACGACGACCCTTTAGGCTGAGTAAGTGAGCCTAAAGAAAGAAATTCAAGGTAGGGGCGGGGTGAAGGAAGGAGGAAGAGCGAGCTTCGTCGTTTGAATGCCCCCACTTCTGAGGCTATAGGGAATATTCAAGCGAAGTCTATATAGGTACGCCATTTTCAAGTCCTACTCACAGCTTACCTTGTGCTGTTGGAGATAAGCGGATCTAGACGATGCTCACCTTTTCTTTTTGCCTGGCTGGCTTTACAATATTATTGCGACATCGATGACGTCAATGCATACCTCCTGTATTCGCTATGTCGTTACCTCATGCCAGTCTGCGCTAAACGGTTCAGCATAATACACAGGCGTTCTATCACACTTCTCAGCGACCTGTAAAAGCTGCCACTGACACCAGTATGCGTGTACAGCATTCTGTTGCTCGGAATGCCTTGCAAACAACAGGTTCCAAACTAAAACATGTTTGCAAAAGTGTTTGCAAAGAACAGGCTCCAGACAAAAACATAAAGATCAGTTGGCTACATTATAAGCACGCGGAAACGAGCACGCGAAAGTCTGGCAACTGCGATAGTTCCATGCACATGACAGTGCCAGATTGAGGCAGAAAAACCTGGCTTTCGTTGAACGGCCACTAAGGATACTGCACTAGTTATTGCCTATGTAACAATACGGAAGAACGGGAAAGAAGTCGGGAGGGAGTTTCCAGTGCGTTTACAATACTAAGCAGCTGTTGTACTTGAGCGACATGTGTACTTTGTGCGATAGGTAAGAGAGTGTGCTTATCTGTTTGCTTGGTAGTACTTGGTGCTCGTGAATGTGTGTGCTTACAGTAGAAAGCAAACTTGTACAGATGATACTCACGAAATGTGTCTGTCAGCGCAAAAGGATATAATTTTGCTGGACACGCGCGTCCCACTTGATGGGGAAAGTCATTATCGCTTTGTGAACGGTACTACGGATACACAGCCATGCATCTCCCGCTCTTGGGAAATATTGTTGTTACTGCTCACTAATATACAACAGTTATATGCGAGTATGTAGTTCGTGTGGTGCCTGACATAACTTTGGACGCGGGGAGAAGAAAATGTAAAGATACATTTTGGCCAAGGTAAATTTATGAGGAATGTTTAGCTCGGGAGCTCCTATCTAAATACATGGCAACGGAGAAATCGTTTTTCTCAGCATCCACTGCATTAAATTTGATGAGGTTTTTTGTTACGTATAAAAGGAAGAGAAGACTATAGTGGCCGCCGAAAACAGATCTCTTTTATTAAGGTCACCAATATTTTTTTTACAAATGTTGAAAATCGCAAGACAAATAAAGAAAAGAAAGTAACTGAACACCAAGTACGAATAGTATGTCACTTCGTATGACAGCGACCAACACGAAGCCAAATCCCGCAGGTCACCCCCCCCCCCCCTTATTTCTTGTCACTAAAATTTTCATCTGTTAACTCAGACACAAATGAAGATATGAAAGTTTATTGAATTCGCCTAATAATACCTCTTAAGCAGACAAAACTTAGGCATCATACACCGTTCTCAAGAATACCACTAATTTGCGAGCAGGACTTTTGCAACATCGTCGTAAGTATTCTAGCAGTTACACGTAAGCTATAAATTCATATATCAAATTTGTTCCTTTTAGTTGCCCTAAGAAGTGCAGTTTGGAGAACTGCATTATCATTTTTTTCGGTGAAGAGTTACTGATTTGTAAGGTTCATGCTTCAATTTTGCAAAGACTTGCCGATTTTTTGCAATTTTCCTAACGCGTACGAGGTCATAAATGAAAATTCTGACTGCTAGAGTTGTTTGCATTCACCTTTCTTTCGCAAATGCGAAAAGTCTTGCTCAAAGCGGTCCAACGTTTCGAATACGGAAATCGGAGCTTTTCCAGAGCTAAAGCTTCCTTTTAAAAGCAGTGTTTGCCTGGTTGCGTAACACACAGGGTTACGACCTGGATTTTCTTTTTTTTTTTTCATGAATGAGGTTCACCGAATAATTAAAAATTCTGATAATTATACGGTAATATTGCCGTTAACCAAGGCAATCAAATAAGAAAAGTACCATCCCTGCAGACTTCTGCGAACTCTCAGCAGTCGGACGTACAATTTGCGTTACACACACACACACACACACACACACACACACACACACATATATATATATATATATATATATATATATATATATATATATATATATATATATATATATATATATATATATTGTGACTGCATAAGTTATGTCAGGCACAGTTAGATGCGGTGCAAAAGCAGTTATTTCTTTCTACGTGTGCTGAGCGTTTATACATATATATATATATATATATATATATATATATATATATATATATATATATATATATATATATATATATATATATAACTGCTTTGTTACGAAGTGCGTTTGGTAGAGTGAGTGAATATCGTATTTTCGTATGTGGCACTGAGAAAGAAAAATAAAAGACAGCTTGAGTTGGTGCATTGCTCATACTGCATATGACATCGCGTATTTGCAACGAACACCTGCAGCAAGGACGTTCCTTTTGTAAAGGGGTGTATTTAATAATTCAACTGGTAACGTCAAGCGTAACCGAGAAGTCAGGCGACGCACAGCAGGAACCGTGCCAAGCACTGGCAATCTCCGGCTGGCGCAGTGGTTGCACTGCAGGTATCGCACAGACGATCTGACTGGCCTTGTCCGTTGTAAAGGTTGGAGTCGGGCATGAAATAGATGGTAGCTGGCTAATGCCGTCGTCCAACTTATCCACGCTGAGGACGTTGTTGAAGGGAAGGACTGCTTCTCATCGAGAACGAGGAATATGGGTTTATTTACAGTATCTACGTAAGGACGTTGCAGTTCATCAGTCTAGCATGACTGCGAGAGAAAGAACACTGACAAAGGGTACAGAAGCAGAACAGAGCGCTGAAGTTCCAACAATTTATTTTTATTTTCTGAAAGCACCGCTTGTATATACAAGGTATCCCAACTAACATGCACCAAAATTTAAACATATGTAAATGCCATGTAGTTGGACACAACCAAGGTAAGGATGTTTGCCTTCGCTTGGAGATTCTCAGACTTTTTTTGCATTCCGCCTAATTACAGTAGTCTTAATCAGCTCAAATATTATTAAATGAAAAGTATATCAACGAGAAAATTCTAGAGCAACGTGGAAACCTACCGATACTGCTTTCTGTTGATCAATACGTGCTACATAAGCTTTTTTTTTTTTTCAAGCGGGAAAGAAGATAGTGAATTTATACGCAAAATTGCCGCGCAACTGGCCACTCGAAGCACTTTGCGCGTATTCGCGGGCTCCTTTCACGCTCGGAAAAATATTTATGACGTAGCACGTATTGAGCAATAGAAAGCTGTATCCGGAGTTTTTCATGTTGCTGTACGATTGTCTCGTTGATACTTTTCATCTAATTGTATTTGAGAAGTTTATTGTCGACAATGTTGCTAAACAACGCCAACCGCATATGCTGGGTAATTACTTACGGCGTAATTTTTCCCGATCACCATCAGTAAAACTATATGTATATAGAAAGTTTGTTTGTACTAAATTAGAATGCTCAAGCTCTATCTAGGACCCCCAAAAGAAGACTAAACTTTCAACAATTGAATCCGTCCAGAATAGTGCGGCTCGTTTCATCCTATCAAATTACTCTCGGAATACCAGCGTATTAATGGAATGTAGTTGGGGCAGTTCCCGGATATCTAAAGTCACAATTTGTGTACTTGTATGAAGAGGCAGCCGTCGTAGCCACAATTTATTCAGGCCGGCCAGCCTTGGTGCTGCGGGATCCGTGGTACCGTGGCCGCTCAGGTTGAGCATGCTAGCGTGTTCTCTTCATGCGCTACATGCATGTCAGTCGTCTTCTTTATCGGCTCTGGATGCAATAGTCGCGCCGTTACAGGTCCCCCATCCTGGAGCGAAGCACGATTGAAAGATGTGCCATAGAAGAGGATGGGCAAAGGGGGTGCATTGTCTTGTGCTGCAGGCCCCGTACACTCTCTCAAGTTCAACAAATGGCCACAGAGGGCACGCTGCTGCTAACAAAACCAGCATAGTAAAATCACTTTGGGATGCTTACGTTAGTTCCAACATTTCCCGCTAGAGGCGCCGTAAAAAGCGCAATTTTATTATACAATCTTTCTCTTATAATTACGGAAGCATTTTTATTACATAAAAAAGCGGGCAAAATTATCATTGCCAATTAGATATTGCACTATTTATTAGCAAGTTTATTGTTTCTTTGTTCTTAAACGCAAATAGCGTTCAGCATCATCGATCTTTCACGTGACCTCTGGCCTGGATTTAAAATTTTTACCGGTATTTTCGAGTGCACGGTGGCACGGATTCATTCGTTCGTACACTCAGACTGGTTGCGTCTTTGTTTCTAAAACTAGTTTATTGCGCTTCGATGTCTCGCGTTATTTAACTTGGGGTGAAGTGACGTGTTTGCAAACGGACATGTAAGCCCGAAAGTTGGGTTTCGGTCGTGAGCCATTAGGAACACGTCTGCATCGCAACGGGAGCTGGATTTTGCTGCGGCTGACAACGGGAATAACGGTGAGTCGTTTAACACCGCTGCTTGAATCGTTATATAATATCCGTCTCATTGACTTACAGGCGGGGACAAGTTAAGGAGCTAGATGCTGCATTACATATGGGCAGTCAGGATCTCAGTTGCCGTTATACACACACACGATCAGGAAAGAAAGAGCGATATCGGAACGCGCGTCTCATTTTTCATCTTATTGTAGCCGTGCTCATAGGTGACTGAGTAGCGTTATCAATTTACATATAAAACTTTTTTGGGAGTCCGCCGGCAACTTATTTCGTCCACAAAACCGAATAATCATTTGGTAAAATGAAGTGAAAGTACAGAATTTAATGTATTAAGCAGTTGCAAGCATGATAATTCACCCATATTTCGTACTTGTTGGTTCCAAATGTTCTTGCTGTTCAGTTTGGTTTACCGTAGGGCATTTATTTTTGCAGTGGTGAAGCGGTGCATCACGTTCGTGCAGAAAATAATGCATTAATTAGTTCTAATTTATGGAACCAGCATTGTGATCTCTTCTAGTGTATAATGAACGCACAAATGTTCTCATTTGTGATCTTAATGACACTTAAGCTGTTGACATGCATTGTAGTTAGGCAGACATCAATGTTATGGACAATAGCAATATTTATTTAACATGCTGCTTAAGCACCCTAGAACAAACAGTATACATTTGCATGTATTCTGTAGTCGCAAACCATTACAGTATATATGTCACACCTTTTTGCATTTCATATTGCAAAATCGTGCTTTTTCCATTTCTGATTCAGTCAAAATTTCTGTTCCAGACATGCAGTAATGAGGACGGCACCACTATAAAGCAACACGCTCTACGCACTAAATGGAATCTGCTGCCTGCTAAAACAAGGCTGTGTGGACGTTGCCTGCTATTACAAGGTAAACAACACAGGTTTCAGAAATAAATGTGCTTGATATATGCTGTATTGGCTGGCTATTTGCAACAGATATGAATGTTTTTCATATTTATGGTTCAGTATAATTGGTTTGAACATAAAAGAAAACACACATGAGTTTGGCTAATCTGTGCTGTATCTCGTGTCATCGTTCTGCCCCAACAGAGTCTATGCCAAGCACATCTTGGTCATCACAGGAGCTCCTATCTACACCAACAGGAAGGGGCTGGAGCTGAATTTGCAAGGCTTTTACACCACGAACAAAGAAGCGCATGCAGAAGAATTTGGATGAGATATCAAGTCTGCAGAGGACTGTGCCAAGACGGAAAAGAGCTTCAGCCACCATTCCACCAGCACGGACATTTGGCTGAGTCATCCAGGTAACTCAAAAAGAACTTTCTAGAAATTCTTCGTCTTCAGATGCACCTGCAACTTCTGACCAAGCACAGACGACGCTGGCCAAAAGAGTTCCATCAGTTTGCCCTTAATCAGCTTCCTGGCCATGCAGACTCCATTTGTGCCAAGTGTCACTTTTCATCCATAAATGCAAGCTTTTTCATTGCCCATTCTCCTTAGAGATCATTCATCCTCATCCAAACATAGTCAACCGATTCTTCACTGATGCTTAATACCAGTCATTGTCTAGTAGCCTAACATATCTGTAGCAGTATCTTCTAGAGTATGTTGTCATGCACAATTCCTCTCCTGAAATAGCTGATGCAGCATCGGGATGGGCCTTGCATTAACCTACACACCGTGTGCTATGTACTATATTACTTTTCTTGATTTTAAAGCCTTCAATGCTTGCAGAGCAGAGTGGCTTCTCTCTTGAATGCAAGCTTTCTCATTTTCCATATTCCTAGTCTCGTTGATGATTGCTCTTCTTCCTCCATAGCCTGGGTCTTTGCGCGAGCTACATTGAAGTGATTGATTGCAGAATCTGGTTTTGTTGCTGCACTTGGTTGTGGTAACCGTGTTATGTTTCTCGGACGTGGGGGCTTGGTCATTTGCATTGGTAAGCAGTTTCTCGAGGTAAGCATTTGCTCCTGCAGTCCGCACAGCAACATAGACTCCCACTATACACACACCATGACTGGTGCTCCCCATTCGTTCTTTTCTGCTGCAACGATGGGCAGATTGTGCTTGTGGCCTACTTCGGCCATGATTTACTCAAGACTGAGACCAGCATACGTGCTTACATGGTCCGACATGTATGAAGTTGATAGCACATCCCGCAAAAGTGGCTGATGAAAGCGACTTGTCCATATTGAGACAATGTGCGACACCAAGTGTGAGCCACACATTAGCAGCCCCCCAAAGAAAAGAAACGTGCAGATTGGGAAGGAGTCAATGCTAAAATGCTGGGTAGTCCGTGTCGCTGTGTTGGCTGCAGCAGCAGATGCCTGCGTCACCCGATAGCATCGCAATGCAAGTTGCTCACCTTTAACGGTGACTGCCGCTGCAAAGGTGGGACGCTCTGCCCAATCTGCTTGTGCCGCTGGTTGTCACTCGTTACCAGACCGCCATGTGCGACGACGACGGTGAGCCGTTTACGAGCTCGCGTCAATGATGCCAGCGTATCCCGATATGCAAATTTCATTTCTGCTATTGCACGAGAATGTACACTGCTTGTCTTCTGCCAGTAAAGTCGCACATTCTGTTTACTCACTTGTGGCTGTTTGTATGGGCGTCAGTAGAGGCTCAGTGGGCGTCAGTAGAGACCGGCGTCAATGATGCCAGCGTATCCTGATATGCAAATTTCATTTCTGATATTGCACGAGAAGGTACACTGCTCGTCTTCTGCCAATAAAGTCACACATTCTGTTTACTCACTTGTGACTGTTTGTATGGGCGTCAGTAGAGGCTCTTTGGTCTCCTGGCAATTAGAACGCACCGGCTATGCTGCAGTCGAGGCATGCCACATAGCCGGCAGGGCGAGCACGGCGCATGCGAGCGGATACAAGGGTACACGACCGGCGAGACGCGACCATATTGAATATTTCGCTTAAAAAAAACACTTCCGCTTCCTGTTTTAGCAGCGCCATCTGGCGTCCACCTAGGTAAGTTCCATGTGCTGCCGCTGCTTATTTTCAAGCCACTGCGCAAGGTAGTTTCCCTTCTCTAGTTGCAACTCGGCAAGCAAAGTTAAGGTGTATTGGCCAATTGTTGGCGCGTGCAGAGAGTTCAGGCCGTAGAGGGGAACAATGCTGAATACAGTGTCGTCGAACAGCGTGCTTGGTGGCAGTGATGTTGCTAGTGTCATTGGTATGTCGGGTTTTGCAACCTGGGAGAGATGCACCAGGCAGCATCAGCAGCATAGGTTGTGAACAAGGCGCAGCCACAGTGATGCCGTAGTACGAAATCAATACCTGCTGCAGGTTCTCGTAATACCCAAGCCTGTAGAAGTGTGAGCTCCAAAAAGGACGGTCTGGCAGCTCGCAGCTTGCGTGGACGCAGCACAATTGTTGGTCACTCAAGTTGTGGACGTAGAAGTTTCTCGAGCTGAAGAAACCAGATGGTGGCACTCCTCCTGCAACACTTCGTACGAACAATGAAATATTACATGTATACTATAACACGTGGATAGAGCAGTGGCTCCCCTTGAACAAAGTGTGTGGGAAACGGCAGAGAAGAGGGTTCCTAGTAGCATGTCGACAGGACCTGTTAGCATCCCAATTATGTTAATAAAGACATTGGGCCCAAAATTTAAGCAAACATTAATTGAGCTAGTGAGCAAAATGATAACGGACAGTAAAGTTCCTGATTGGTGGAGACTAAGCAGGATGAACATGATATACAAGAGAAAGGGGAACAAAGCCGAAATAAAATTAGCATATTTAACGTATGTGCTACCCAAACTTGAGTACGCATCATCCATCTGGCATCCCTCGGAAGCTTATCTCACCGATGACTTAGAAGCCGTAGAAAACTGCACTACTCACTTCATTATGTCACAGTATTCAAGACCCCCCCCCCCCCCCCCCATATCAGTGTAACCACCTTAAAACAAACTGTCTCTTCCATTGCTTGCTTCACGGCGTGTAACTTCTTGTCTTTGCCGTCTTCACACTTTTTTTTACTTCACCCAGTCAGGACACTTCCTCTTAAAATGCCCGTTCAGAACATCATCCCGTTTTATCTCATACTCACCCCTTGACGGCGATAAAGTGACCGACGACGGCGATGGGCAGCTCATTCTTCCCCTATGCCTAACACTTTGTAACGCACCAACGGATAATATTGTTTCCTGCAGCGACCGCAAAACATTTTGCAAAAAACTAAATGATTTTGATAATGCCAACGTAACCACCTAAATACCACACTTGTCTTATTGATATTTATTTATTGCCTCGTTGCTACTGTTTATATGTTCGTTGTTCTTCTTTTTGTAATTTTCTCTTTTTCATGCCTATTACCATCAATGTGCAATTTCTTATGTTACTTTCTTATGAAGCTGTGTAGCTCTGATGCAAGCCCCCCCCCCCTTATGTAATGTCTTCGGGCCCTTAAAGTTGAATAAATGAAATGAAACTGAACAACTACTGTCTTATAACAGTGGCGCCAGTGGATTACAGGCTAGTGGTGCAGATTGTAAAGGACAGACTGCAGGCTTGGGAGGAGGGTGAGCAGGTGCTGGGGGAACTACCAAATGGGTTGCAGAAACAAAGGAGGTTAGAGAACAACCTGTTCTCATTGATGCAGTGCATAAAAATAGCAGAAAAGGAGTACAGGCCCCTATGGCTAGCATTTGTGGATATCAAGGGAGCCTATGACAGTCAAGGATATTGAGAGGCCTTGTGGGACATACTGAGCACACTAGATGTGGAAGACAGAGTAACTAATCCCTTTGAAAGATATCTATAAAAGTGACAAGGTGCTTATAAAATGGGAAAAAAGGTATCTTAGCCTATAGAGATACAGTGGGAGCTTAGGCAAGGGTGCCCTCTGTCACCTTTGTTGTTCGTGTTGTACCTACAAGGATTAGAGATAAAATTAGAGAGGAGTGGACTTGGTTTCAACCTTTCTTTTTTCAAGCAAGGAGGATTGAACAGTCATTATCAGGACTAATGTACACGTACGACATTGTATTTATGGCAGACAACAAAGAAGATCTGTAGGGATTGATGGACATGTGCAGTATAGGTTAGGTTTAAAGTTTAGTAATGAAAAATTGGTAGTCATAATTTTAAATCATAACCAGGGCGGCAAGCATAGGATACAGGAGGTGACGCCGGGGGCAACGGATAAGTACAAATATCTTGGTGTGTGGATAAACAATGGGGCTGAGTACCTATTGGAACATGAAAGACTAAAGGTGGCAGGTATGCAGCTGTAATGAAAAATAGGGCACTGCATAATTACAATAGGTACGAGGTGGTGAGAGGGATTTGGAAAGGGTGATGGTTCCTAGTCTGACTTTCAGCAATGCGTTCCTGTGCATGAGGTTCGAGCAAGGTTGGAAATTAAGCAGCAAGGGCCAGGTAGGCTTGCTTTGGGAGCACACGGAAATAAACCAAATCAGGGGGTGCAGAGTGACATGGAATGGACATCAATAGAGGGCAGGAAAGCTAGCAGAAAGAAATATATTGAGGAGCAATTGAGAGAAATGGTGGGAAAGCAGTAGGCAAGGAATGTTTTCAGTTACTTGTACATGAGCATGTTGACAAAAATTGGAGGAAGCGAACCAGAAAATTGTCACGCAAATGTATGGACAACAGGATGAAAGCAAGCCTTGAAACATGGTTAAGAAAAAGGTTTAAAAAAACAGAGGGGTCTGTGGAAAACAGGGATGAAAACGAAATCAGCGCTGGGAACATACAGAACTTCCAAGCAGGACATCGCCAAAGAAAATATATATGGTAATTCTAGGGAAAGCGCTTTGTTTGAAGCCAGAACAGGACTATTGTGGACTAAGATAAGACGTACCAAGTCAAGTACGTAGGGATAGACATGCTATGTGGTGCGTGTAGAGAGGAAGAGGAAACAGCTGAACAGCTGATACTTTTCTGTGAAGGGCTGAACCCTGCAGTTCAAAGCAATGTGGTGGACTTTTCTAAAGCATTTGGGTTTAGGTACAGTGGAGGAAAAAACATTAAGTGGGTAGAAATAATGAAATGGAGGTTATCTGACTGGTGGCTAAAATCAAGGCAAGAGTGAAAATTTCACTTTCTACTAACTACAAAATACAGTACCAGTCAAGGCTATGTGGCATGTGCTGCCAACCAAATCAATAGGTTCAGCCTCCATCCTTCCATCCATTCTTCTTTCCTTTTTCGAGAGACCACACAACGGTGGAAGTTGCAAGCACACAGCATCGGAAGGCTTGCCTGCTGCTGCATACGGTGAAATCTCGAATGGCGATAGCATAAAGGTTGCGATGGTCGGTGAAGGCATTACAAAGGTTGTGCTTCAGGCGTCACCATGGTTGCGAGAGTGAAATTTGCACCTAGTGGAGATGGTGGAGAGCCTCAAAATCGGTGATGAGTGAGGTGCACTCGAACGAAAAGCACACAGCTTGCGGGAAAGTTCAAGAAAGGAGAGTGGTGTGCTGTAGAATAGCCAGAAGCACAAACGCTTGGCCCAGTGAATAAATACCCCGGTAAGAGTCGTCACACAGCTGCCTCTGAGATGAGGTGCAGACTCACGGACCGAGTAGAGGTTCGATGCTACGGCCGGCGTATGCTGGCGATCAGCACCGATGGACGCAGGTTATGTGGGACGATAAGATACATAATGATGCAATGGTTCAGATGGCGAGAGCTGTTGTGAGGGAGCACCTTTTTCACTGTTTCACCAAGTTTCACTGTGTTTAGCAATAAAATATTTTATATTCAGTGGTCGTTTATCTCAGTTGTTCACATTCATTTGCACTCGGAAATTTCACAATTCAAACACTCAGTATGCATGTGTCATTGCACTTTTCAGAATCAATACTGGACCACTGGTGAATTCTAGCATTTTAGGCTGACACAACGGGTCAGTCTTTCTAGAAAAAAAAACAAGAGCATGCGCGACATATACACGTTCTAATATCGCTAGCGTGATAACGAAAATGCCATAACAGAACTACACAGCTAATAATGTTGGTGTGCATGTTTCTTTGTTTGATACAGAGCAGATGTCTTTGTATACAAGCTCATTCCAGTCTGTATATGAGTTTGTTTGAAGCACCCGTTCATTGCATGGGTTAAAGATTTTGTTTCTTCCAGGTATCAGTTCACCACTGTTAATAACCATAATTCATCCTTTTTCCAAGTACACTCCGGCGTCTCCCAAGGGAGCGTGCTTGGCCTTTAGCTTTTTCTAATATTTATTAACGATTTACCTAACTACATTTCTTACCAAATCAGAATTTTCGCTGATGATTGTAATTTTCTGCCAAATTCGTTCTAACGATGATCACTTAACCCTACAATGTCACCTCGATTCAGTAGCAGCATGGTGCTCTGCCTAGCTCATGCAACTGAACCTATTGAAATCAAAATTTCTGTCTTTTATTAACTGTTAGTCTCGAACTGAAACTGCTTATATGTACCCTAAATAATGCTACAGTCGAATAGGTAACTACATACAAGTACCTCGGTCTTCTCTTTCATTCAGACCTAACATGGACCCATCATATTAACCATATTCTTGCATCTGCTTAGGTCTCCTAAAGCATAACTTGAAGCATTCTCCTCCTCATCTCTAATTACGGGCCTTCTGCACACTAATTAGACCTAAAATTGAATATGCTTCAGCTATTTGGGACCCTCATCAAGCACATTTAATAAATAACATTGAAATATTGCAGAAGCACACAGTTTGTTTTATTTACTCTAATTACTCACATCATACCAGCATACCAGCCAAAAAGTTGCATGTTTATCACTTTTTCATAAGCTGCATCATCACTCAACACTTCATAATGACTTTTTTCTTTTGCCTTCTTCCATCTTTGACCAATGCAACCACCTGTTTAAGGTTCAGCTCTTGTCATGTCGCACATATAACTATGTACATTCTTTCATACCACGCACCATAACTGACTGGAATGCTCTGCCTCCACGTGTTGTTACTGCCACTGATCTCGATAAGTTTTGCAATCTGTTGTCTGCCTCAACCACTGCTTAACATGATGCATATATTATCTAATGTTTGAACTGTTTCTTCTTACTTTGCATTTCTTATAATGTAGATCTTGTTTCATTTCATTTTATGCTGTTTGGAAGACGTATATTGGTATAATTTTTGACTACTGCCTTGTTCATGTTGCTTCTTTTCGTTTTCTTTGTGCTTGTCAGAATTACAAGTATTTGGTACTTACATTTTAATGTTGCATGACGTGAGCTAAAAAAATTTTTTAGTGAATTTGTGGTATTGTATCTTTTATCAATTGCCTGTACCCCCCCATGTAATACCCACAGCCTTTAGGGGTATCTGGTACAAATAAAAAAAATAAACAACTGCGTGGCTTGTCTTGTAACCTCGCTAGCATTGCTCATAAGAGCTGCCATTAAAATAATAAACGACTCATTTGTAACAGTCAACTTCACGCATCACTCGAAACAGATCACTTCGTGTGCCATTTATAGAATACAGCAGAAGAGCAAAAGTAGCCTTTCACAGCATTTGAGCACATTGATCTAATGACAGCGATGCCATTCAGGTTATGGTATAACACACCAGGATGCTATGTTCTTCATTATTGTCTTACAGGACTGCAACAGGAGCCAAAAGCCAAGTGTATATTATTGACTTCAACCCAATACACGAAGCTTAAGAGATTACTAAGGTGACTCACATATAGGTTAAATATAAGTGACATTCAAATTGAGGCTTGGTGAACTCCTCATTCTAAACCAATTGTTTTACTGTTTATTGAAACAAAAGAAACTACCTGTGTCAGGTTAGTTATGCAACATCTTAACATACACTGGAACTATGTTCGGAATCTGTAATTATGTAGCTTCTAAGATGATACAAATTCGTGAAATGAATCAAATTCTTTTCCTTTCAAGTGGCTACCTTTTCAATTTACCACCTTTTCAAAATTCGTTTCAAGTGGCTACCAAAAGGGCAGGAACAGTTTCATCGTAGTCCATGGCACAATTCGATAAGCCTGATAAGTCCTCTAAAGGAAGCCGTGTTGCCTCGACTTCTGACAAAGCCGTATTCATTTAAAAGATCTGACTCTGATACCCGAAACCACAATTGTCACCAATGAAAGGTGCTTTTCAGTAATTACTGCAATGATTGAACGTAGATAAATATTGGTATAGTGCTGCACAACCCTTCTTCCTCCATGTCTTTATACAGGAAGCACACTTGCCATTTTCAAGCAATCTGGTACAAGTTGTGCATTCATAATAGTATTAACAATAGTCAGCAGTACAGTCTTCAGGTACTCAAAGCTACTGTGCAATATGTCAGCAGAGATAACATCTGGACCTGGAGATCTCCGGTCATTGAAGCTGAACAAAATACTGCATGATGATGATAAGTCGAGTTTTATAGCAACAGAATACTGGAAAGATGATCCTCTGAGCATGTGCTGTGGTAGAAAAGTCTAACCAAGCGTTGACTACAATAAAACAGTGGTTCGGTTGGGAGCACCCATGCTCTCTGAAGCAGAGGTGAAAAATGTGTCAATTTGGTCTACTACTGTTATAAACCTTGATCAAAAATTATTACTTATTAGGTCAGATAATGTAACACAATTACGACCAGTGAGTTCATTAACCAAAAGCAATGTTATATGAATTAGAATGCGATTCCTTAAACGTGTGAACTTGATGGTGTCGTTTTACGGCACCAAGCAAAGCAGCTGCTCAGAGCTTATGTAAAATGCATTTTGCAAAGTATAATTACATGCTCTAGCAAATTTGCTTTCTACTATATCTAATAACGTGTGCAACCTAATCCAAGGGCACTGTTGCTTCCGTTGCCTCAATGGCACTTATCTTTTACCAGAATTCATTAATCCAGAGTAAACTTGAACATATGAATCATAGATGGAATTTGCAGGCATTTTTGATAAGAATGTGCTCCAATTGTAGTTTCTAAGAGATAAATAAAGCTTATGTCTACCAGTAATCTTAAACGTACAGTGGCACTTGTACTTTGTGCATCATTAGCCTGTAAGAAACGACAACCCGCAAAAGTGATCAGATCTTTCTTGTTCCACAGAAAATAAAACATATCATGTTGCTGAGGTCATACATTGTCAAGGCATGAGGACAGCAATGTATTGCCTAGAAACTTCACACGTGAAAGACAGTTGATTGTAGGCTCAATCCCAACCGATACCTAGAGTAATACAAGTATAAACCTGCCGTGGTTGCTCAGTGGCTATGGTGTTGGGCTGCAGAGCCCGAGGTCGCGGGATCGAATCCCGACCATGGCTGCTGCATTTCGATGGAGATGAAATGTGAAGACACCCGTGTACTTAGATTTAGGTGCACGTTAAAGAACCCCAGG
This sequence comes from Dermacentor albipictus, assembly GCF_038994185.2. NCBI lineage: Eukaryota > Metazoa > Arthropoda > Arachnida > Ixodida > Ixodidae > Dermacentor > Dermacentor albipictus. The sequence continues at coordinate 17,963,232 of NC_091829.1, forward strand.
TGGCCAAATTTTTAGAGTCCTCCACTACGGCATGTCTCATAATCAGAAAGTAGTTGTGGCACGTAAAACCCCATAAATTACTGAGCACATGCTGGTGGGCAAGTTGGTTATGCATGATTACAAAGAAGGCGCCAAATAAAACAACAGACGAATGAAGGAGACATGAGACACGTAGGCGCACTAACAACTGAGTGCTTTATTTCTTGAGATGGGAATATATAGCTGCTGTCAAGGATCAAAACAACAAGAAGAAACACGGCCGTGGGCGCATCTTGGGAGCGACACTTGGAAGTTATTCTGTATTGTGGCTTCCTTGCGCGATGCAGATGACGGCCCTGTTTCTTCTTGTTGTTTTGATCCTTGACAGCAGCTATATATTCCCATGTCAAGAAATAAAACACTCAGTTGTTAGTGCGCCTATGTGTCTCGTGCCTCCTTCCTTCATCTGTTGTTTTATTTGGCGCTGCATTCTTGGTAGAATTAAAGAGTCTGAAACTTGCCGATTCAGAGCGCGACGCTACTCTTACTGAAATTAACGAAAAGCTGTCCAAACTAGACGAAGTTCTCGCGATATCCAAGGCAAACGAAGAAAAGATACTTAAGCTCGAGGAAACAGTACAGCACTTACAGAATGTTGTGGCTGCACAGGGAGAACAACTGATAGATTTTGAGGACCGCAGCCGTAGGAATAACTTAGTAGTCTTCGGAATAAAGGAAGATGCTAGTGAAACCCGGTCCGATCTTGAAAGAAAGCTTCTTCAAGACATTTGCAGGGACAAGCTAGGAGTGAATATTGATTCTCTGGAACGTATACACAGAATTGGCAAAAAACGCTATAATCAACCAAGGCCTGTTATTCTTCGGCTCTACAATTACAACGAAAAAATAGCCGTACTTACAAATGGCCACAAACTGAAAGATTCCGGAGTGTCAATATCTGAAGACTACTCACAGGCAACTGCAAAAATAAGGAAACTGCTTTGGCAATCCTATAAGAGCGAAAAACGCCCCGGTGATAAAATAAAGCTCGTCTACAACAAACTGCATGTAAATGGTAACATTTATGCGTGGGACGAGCAGAACAACTGCAGGGTATTGCTGCGCAAAGCAGCCCACACGTCCCAAGATTGACGAACAGATACCACCGCACGCGTTGTGGAAAAATCACTTCGACTAATATGTTTGAATGCGCAAAGTTTGTGCAACAAGCAAGACCGGCTCGAACAGTTATTACTCTCCTATGATCCACACGTGGCGATTATATCTGAAACTTGGCTTCATGCCGACATTCCTGATAGCTGCGCCGAACCACCTTCATACACATGCTACAGAAAGGACCGCACCACGAGGGGCGGCGGAATTGCCATTCTCGTTAAGGCTGGATTGTCTTCTGTCCTTTTGCCCGATGTTTCCACCTTTCATGAAAGCGTTTCCTGTAGGCTGATGTTCTCAGGTAACCAAATAACTATTGTTGGTATCTATAGGCCTCCTGGGGCGGTACCAGTATATCTACTGGAATTATATGATTACCTAGAAAAGTACTTACATCAGAATATTATAATTGCAGGTGACTTTAATCTTCCCCACATTGATTGGGGCTCCATGAAGTTTAGTCCCCCCGATGCGCATAGTTCAGAAGTATTACTTGATATATTGTTAGCGTATAATCTAGTCCAGACTGTACACTCTCCTACACGCGTAACTAGTTCAGCTTCCTCAATTCTAGACCTCATTTTATGTTCCGCAGGCATAAAAAATTGCATTACTGAAGATTACGAGGGCATTTCTGATCACAAACTGGTCTACTTTAACTGCATGTTCCCTCGCCAACTGGGAACGTCCACGCCAAAATTACAAACTGTAAAGCATTTTGACGCAGCAGACAACCCACGCATTATGCATTTTCTGCAAGATGCCCTCTTATCGTTTTGTGAGGACGACGTAAATGCGTTGTGGGCGAGGTTTAAATACCTCTGCGATTACTGCATAAGAAACTTTGTACCGGAAAAAGTAAAGAAACTAGGGAGAACAAACCCTTGGTTAACCCGAGAACTAACACAATTAAAACGGAAGATCAAGCGTTGCAGGAAGAAAAAGAATAAAAATGCGTCACTAATTACAGAATTAAACGCCTCCCTCAAGCACGGACTGCAAAAAGCAAGAGACAGGTATTTTTCGGAGACACTTGGTCGTTTTGCAACGGAAAATCCTCGAAAATTCTGGCAGTACCTCTCGAATAAGGACAATAAAAAGTTAGACCAAGTAACGGTCAATGGGGAAGTTGTCACGGACAAAAAGGAAATGGCAGACAGCTTCACCCTCCATTTCCAAAGCGTATTTTCCAGACCTGATGCAAGGATTGATAACACGTCAGTTAGTGATGGCGCAAGCACCATTACCATCTCTTTGGAAGGTGTTACCGAACTTCTATTGCGATTGGATCCAAAAAAATCAGCCGGTCCTGATAACATTCCCGCAGCATTCTTAAAAAGGTATGCAGAAATTCTGGCCAGATTTCTTGTCGTAATCTTTCAAAAATCTGTAGAGTCAGGCGCCGTACCCCATGACTGGCGTGTTGCTCGTGTTGTACCCGTATTAAAGAAAGGAAATCCATCGGAAATCAATAATTACCGCCCTATATCTCTCACCTCTATTCCTTGCAAACTAATAGAGCATATTATACTCAAATACCTTAACAGCTTTTTAGACGCGAATAAAATAATTAGCAACAGGCAACATGGCTACTACACAACTACACAACTAATTGATACCGTACATAATCTAACAAAAACTCTCGACAGTGGTGGTCAGGTAGATATAATTTTTATGGATTTCTCCAAGGCGTTTGATAGGGTTCCTCACTCCAAATTAATAACCAAAATGAAAGAAATGGGTATCCCTTCCTGTATCATCGCTTGGGTTATGTCATATTTACAAAATAGAAAACAATATGTGGAAATTGATGGCAACTGCTCCCGCTTTTTAGATGTTCACTCTGGTGTTCCTCAGGGCTCAGTCTTGGGGCCTGTTTTATTTAATATATATATTAACGACCTGTTAGGTATTCTGGAACTAAGCACTTCGGCCAGGTTATTCGCCGATGACTGCATTATCTTCAAAAGCATTCATTCTGTATCCGATCAACTTGTCCTAAATTCGAACTTACAGCTCCTTGCAGACTGGTGTAACAAGTGGGATATGACAATTAATTACGATAAAACCATTTATTTATGTGCTACGAATAAGATCAACAAAATGAAATTTACGTATGGCATTGGGGACAACATAATTAGTCAAGTGGAAGAATACAGATACCTGGGCGTGACTTTAACATCTGATCTTAAATGGTCATCCCATATCTCCAACATCTGCTCCGCTGCAAGGAAAAAGCTAGGTTTCTTAAAATATAAATTAGGCAATTCTTCAAGCGCACTTAGACTTCAAGCTTACAAATCAATTGTTAGACCTACTCTTGAATACGCCAGCATAGTATGGGACCCACACTCCACAATCAACATAGATAAACTAGAAAAAATCCAGAGATTAGCAGTAAGGTTTATATATAACCGCTATAAGCGAAGGGACTCTCCGTCCGCCATGTTAAATCAGGCAGCCCTTGAGCCATTGGCTGAAAGAAGAAAGGCTGCCCGGCTGCGCTTTTTTCACTCTTTGTATTTTCAAAAACTAGGCATTCAGCCACAGGATTACTTCGAAAGGGACACAACCAGACCCTCACGACACAAACATAGCCATAACATCAAGCCAATATTTGCCCGCACGAATTTCTTCAAACATTCATTTTTCCCTAAAACAATATCCGACTGGAATTCCCTGCCTCTTGACTCACCTCTCCTTTCTTCAACTTCTTGAGAGCCTGTATATAAGTATCTATGTGTATGGCTAGAAATGATGATTACTTATTAACTGTGCATAGTGTGCTTTTTTGTCTATGTACCTGTGTTTGGGGCACGCACTCTCACAAATTGTATTTGCTTTGTAACCCTGTTTAGTTTTGTTATTATATTTTTTGTGTAAATCCCCATTGTTGCTGATCCTAAGGCATAGTGCTTACTAACAAATGTATGTACCCTCTCCTGCTTGGACCGATCTGGTCTGCAGTATTTTGTAAATAAATAAATAAAATAAATAAATAAATACGCACATCAAACACGTCACTAATAACGCTAACCGGGTTCTTGGATACTTGCTTCGAAATTTCTCTGCTGCATCTATACCGATGAAGCTTACCCTCTACAAAACATTAGGGCGACCAAAGCTAGAATATGCATCCGCCGTATGAGATCCCCATCAAATCACACTGATAAACACACTAGAATCCATCCAGAATCGCGCAGCACGTTTCATCTTATCTAACTATTCCAGTTACGCCAGCATTATTTCCATGAAAACATACTTACATTACCAGAGCTTTCATTGCGCCGTAAATGTTTTAGACTGTCTTTTCCACAGGCTGTATCACTACAACCCACTATTAAGGGATCATCTTATTACTCGCCCTTCATACATTTCATCCCGTTTCGATCACATGTTTAAAGTTGGTATTCCATATCTTAGAACAAAGATGTGTCATGGTCCTTTTATTCCTAAAACCAGCGCCGACTGGAACGACCTTCCTCCCTCCATCGCTGCCATTTCTGACGTTGGAAATTTCAAGACTGCTGTATTTTCTGCCATTTTGTAATACCTATCATTGTATAATTATGTACTTTTTTTTTTCACTTACCACTCCTTTCTATAATGCCTTCGGGCCAGGAAAGTATCCGAAATAAATAAATAAATAAATATATGGCAATGAGCACACTCACCATAGCATACACATTCATTCATTCATTCATTCATTATATTCACCAGACAGCACTGGATGGCTACCTGAGATAAAAGCTGTATAGACAGCTTGATAAAGGCCCAGGTAGCCGTTACAAGGCAGGCACAGCAACCAAGCAAGAAGCAAATGCAAACAAAAGCCGATATAGTAATGTAACTGTGCTGCTAATAAAGTAAGCATCAATAAAGAATGAAATTAAGAAACTACTATGTGAAACTTAAGCATAAGAAACATACACAAATATAAACTACATACATCAAACAACCATTACAGCATTTTCACAAAAGTGCTCGCAATTGAGGTTCTGACATGTACTACTGTGTTTGCATTTATTTAGGACTGAAGGAAGACATTGCTGTAGCATGTGTAGTTTGTAGTCTGTATGAAAGCGTGAAGCACACCACATGTCCATGCTGCGGATATTTATAGCAAGCCTATGTTCATGTAAGGGTTCCGTCAGAGCAATAAATTGTATATATGCAGTTGGTAGCAGCAAAGCAGGGTATATACAAGTACTAACTAACCCCCACCAATACACACACTTTAGTACTGGCTTGTGAAGTGCTGGCAAATGTAACAATGATGGGAAATCTTGCCTTTATGACAAAGCCAGGCATCCAACGGCACCGTTTCGTATAAGAAATGTGCAGCAAACAAACGCAAATAAATTCAGTTGATGACTTTCAGTAGATGACTGGGCTTCATATTCCAGGAGACAGTCAATGATGACGACAAACACCACCTTTCTTAGTGAAAGTGGCAACCATGCATAAGCAATGTAGAAGCTGCAGCAACACAGACACCTGAGTACCCACCTTCAAAAGGGCCATAATCTGTGAATGTACTGGCGCACACATTAGATGCGAGCGGGTATGATATACCATAGGTGATTGTGCTGTATATGGTACATCGTGTTAGCGTATGCTGCCTGTGGTAACAAATTATCCACCTCCTACAGATATACTATGACACCACTGCAAAATGTGTGCCCACATGTGGGATCTGTCTGAAGAATTTCTCTCGCATAATATGACGCTGACCAACACCTACAGAACTCGCTAAATCCTTTGAATAATTGGCTGAGCATGAATTGATGGGCTAGTTGGTGGGACAAGGACACTAGAAACCTTGAAAACAGATGCCATGGTGCAAGTCAGTACCAGTTTTAAGGTTAAATAACTGCTAATAAAGCGTACCTGAGTGCTCTCCAAATGTCTGATGCTTGTAAAAATTGACGAGAATGGAAGATACCAGTGTGACAGAGGAACATATCATACTCACCTCCGCCGTAGGCCATGGACCAACTGACGACAATCGTCCACGCCATTTCCCCATGCCAGCAACATCCTAGAAGCAACAAGAGGAAAATTGGTGGACAGTGCCATCAACACAAACATACATACCGACTAGCCTAGGGACAAACACACACACACAATGATCAAAGGAAGTTCTCCACCATGTACCCAGGCAAAGTCAGATATTTAAGGAGCAAAAGTGCAGCTATGTCAGTTGGTATCCCCCCTCCAGGGTAAACAGAAATGGTGTAACGAGTGCCAATTTCACCATTGGTGATTGGTAGGCCAAACTCCAACAGTAAAAAACAAAGAAAAATTGAGCGTGCTTCAAGGGCAATGATTTTGTTGATGCGAGAGTGCAAAATGCCATCCCGCTTGTAGGCTGTGCACTCAATGAGCACACGACTTCCTTTGCGGGCGCCAACGGAAACCATCACAGCTGGCATTTATTTTTTCAGATTGTTTCCCACATTCAGATCATGTTTTCAACAACCTTCACCTTCCATGTTTATTTTTTTTACTCACAACACATGTGCAACGCATCCGTGTGAATATTTATCCTTTTCTGTTCAAGATGCACCAGCCAGCATGCCTTGCCACGCAGCTATTTTGTTTCGGCAAAACATACTGGTATGCAGAAAACTGGTTTATTAACTGTTTTTGTTAGCAACCTATCGCACAGCAAGGGATTCAATTTACAGCACAATTTTATGAGCTGAGTATCTCTTTAGTCAGTACAAATGCGCACATTCTGTACTACGGTCATACATACACAAGACAGCTTCCTACAATTTCTCATAAACAGAAGATTGCTACAGAGGCCATGTTTGTTTGCTGTGCACAACACAACTCTACCAAAGCAATTCTTGTTGCAACAGTTATGCATGAATAAGAAGATTATCAGGAGGAGCAGATTCACATTTTTCACATACCAGTAAAAAAGCTTCCTTTTTTTTTGTTCCATACAACTGGTATATTTGCTAGTCCAAAATGTATGCTATACCTAGTCAATTTCCTGCATAGCTCTCATTGGGCTAATGCACCAATAAATATTCAGCAAATTATACTGAAAGTGTCTATAGTATTTTTTTTTCATATGTGGTTTTGTTTCACAATACAACATGTAAGACCACCAGAGCTTCACTAAATCAGTAACATTGCAAACTAGGTATCAATATGAAATTCCTTGCAAGCATATTGCACGTGTTTCTCAAAGTTTCTAATGCACTTCGTTTGTTCTATCATCATCTAGCATAAGTGGAACAGTTCCAAGACAATAACAACAAATAGCACCAAGATTTTTTGTTAAGAAAAAGTAAATGCAGGAGAAGCATGTGTCAATCGGCGGTTGATTGGCAGTAGAGGTTGGGCAAGGACAGAGTGATGCACAACGGTATTATTGAACGCATAGCTTTGGGACATTGAGAAATACCTTTTAAAAGCAATGCAAATCTTCTGCATTCAATGCATCAGAGTGACCTGCTCAGAACAATTATCTTTATAGAATGGTTTTCAAGACCTTCCTCTAATACACTTAATGTACATTATGCGCTTTCTTTAATAGAGCCTATAGGCACAGTTTCTTGAGACTTGTTTGAAGCAATAACAGAACTTAGAGCTGCGTTACGAGTTTCATCATTGGCTAGGGGTCATCCATCATGCGAATTTCGGTGTCAACAGAATAAGGAGGTCAAGGTAGTTCATCTTTTCTAGAACACTCGTTTCTGGCACAGCATGCTTTCTTTGCTTCAACCCGCCCCCTCCCACTTTTGCCATATTAATGAAACCACTGAAGTGAAGAGTGTCGAGCAACATTAGTACTGGCACTACTTTACTGAAGCAAGGTCAAGAATATTCCAGCATTCCAAGATCCATGTATGGTAGTTATGTAATGATCTTTAAAGAGGCGGGCGCACGTGTGGGAGCAATGTGCACAATGAATGCACGGCACGACATTATGTAAATTTTGAAATACGCCAAAATATTTGTAAAGCTAGGCTAATCAGGAGACCGCCTTCAGAACTATTAAAATTACAAAGAGAATATAACATCAGTAAGAAACTGTTTCGTAGCTTTCAAGCTGCTGGAGCTTTTCTTTCGCTGTGAACTTTCTCACGCTATTTTCTAAGATCCGGATTGAAGTCATCTATGCACAGTATAAGCTGTCACATAGCGGAACTGCTGCAGCAAGTCTATGTGGCACTCATTACAGCAAAAGATTTCTTTTAGTGGACTGTTATTTATCTTATTGATCAGTACAGTGGACACACCGCAAGATTATCGCAAAATCACACCAATATGCTCCTGAAAACATTTCTCCATGTCCTTCTCTTCCTTCTGCGATAATGGAGTGTCACCTGCCACTGCAAGAATTGGTAGACTCTGGGCTCACATGATAAATAAACTTCTATAGTGCTCCTCTCATCGTAATCTTTCAGCAGCTCTTTAACTTTGCTGACTTTTGATACCTTTGTGTATCCTTTCTCAGTTGGTAGATGACGCCTGCAGTCTCTGGTGAGTATATTTTTCGCTTTTGGTCTCGCTGCGGCGGTGTAGAACCTGTAAAGACAGAAACATCACCAGAACATATTGTTACAGTCTAGTTGGCAAATTTTCGCCTAGTTGTACACTGTGTAAACGAACACTAGAGACAGGCACATAGGGAAAGCGCAGCGTCCTGCTTATGCTTGAGTGTCATGGTCCACTGTAAAGCAAATTCCAGCAGCCACAAATGCATGTGGTATGACATGGCTTCAATTTATGGAAACATGATATGAAAAATACTTTAGAAGAGTTAACTGCTGGGCTAGTTGGTGATCTTGCACACTGAAAAGATTTTGAGCCAAAAAACAACACAAACAAGAAAGACGAAATAAAGAAAGTGCCCGTGGTGTCGTTATCTTTCTTGTGTGTGTTGTTTTTCGGCGCAAAATATTTTCAGTATGCGCGATATGAAAAGCCCGTTTATTACCAAATTTCGAGTGCATGTGATAAAGAAACAACTGCTTTCGTAAAATAGCACTTTTAATCCATGCAGGTCAGTTTTTATTAAATTTGGTTGCAGGCTTTCAAGCAGATATATGCCTCCAAAGTTTAATAAGTTGCAAGTTTTAGTGCTGCTATATAGTCATGTAACATGTTCAGCATTGCCATGGTTTCTCAATTGCTGGCTGGGAATACTAGGCATCAGTATTTTAGAGCTAGTTTTCTTGATAGATGATAATTTTTGATTCATCTTGTTAGGGATTAGCTAATTAATTGAGCGTTTTATTTATTTTGGCTTTACTTTTCTGCAATATACCCGTACGAGGAAAACTAACTTCCAATAGTTTGAGGCTGCTGGACAAGTAAGTATTGCAATTTTTTGCTCCGGAAGAATTTCTGCTATAAAGCGGCAAACCAAGCTTAAGGAGAACACGACAGCGCGCGGCAAGAACCGTCTTCGTCGTATTGAATGCTGTAGCGTCAAGCGCGTCGCGACTTTTTACGAACGTGAATTCGCTCATTGTCAGCAAAAACTGTTCGGCTATTTAGCTTAGCCTTCACATCGCGCACCTCAGACGAGCAAACGATAAAGAGAAACCGATAAACACGCGGTTTCTTGCAGCATGTGGAGCAAATTTCGCTGCGTAAAGTCACCCATTGGTACGCGTCGCCGTAGCAGACGGCCTGGAAAAGACAGAGCTAGCTCGCCGTGCTCATGGATTGCGCGGTGCCCTGTCAAGTGGTTTCTGCACGAAAATAGCGAACTACAGAAGGTCAGATTTGCAACCATTAATAACTTGTTTTCCTTACCTTCATCGATCAGGGACCGCTCTCCCACTGCAACAGTCGGCATAGCCTACCACAACAGCCTCGTATGGCAGGGTCGGCGAGGACCCTGGTTTTCTGTGAAGTGGCCCGATCGAGCAGAGGCGGTAGCCGTGGTATGTACATCTCAGCATCGCCAGGACTCCCCATTTGGCGTAATTTCGCCATATGTCACATCTGAAAAACAGGCAGAATACCACTTGTTCATGATTAAAGAACACCTATAAATGTGAAACCAAAGTTGAGAGTAATATGATTCAAGCGACGAAAAAATTCTGTCCCTCTAGGCGCAGGTTGAAAACTAAAGCGAATTTATGTCGTCACATAGCTAACCCGAGCTTCTTGTAATTCAAAATGCAAACTGCCTGCTCATAATGTGTGTTTGTGTGTTAGCTTCTGCCGCGTTCATGACCATTTAAATGTGGTAATGTCACAAAAAATTGGTCACCGGGATGCCGTAACCACTTTGTGCAACAAGCATTCAAATACCATCGGCAAATATAAATTGTAAGTATTCTACTCGTGTAAAAAATGCAGAGCAACTCCGAACATACCGAAGCGAAATTTCCGTCTGTGTGTCAGCTAGCATCAATGGGCCCATATGTGCAACGGTCAACAAGTAGTTTCAGTTTCTTACAGCACCACAGAAAAATGCGCCGCACCAAAAGAAAAAAAGATAGTCACTTGAAAACAACCGCGGAAGGTATTTTGTTTCGTCCTATAGCTGTTCTGATAAGCTTCGCGCGTGTTTCTTCATAGCGATCGACTGCACAAAAAGTGTGCTTACCTTTCATCCGCTGGCAAACGGAAAAATTTCGCCCTGCTGTTGATCATCGAGTGGCCATGCCATACACCCGCGCATCACGTCTTGTGCCGTTTCCTCAATTTTTCCGACATGGCTGGAACGTTCGCAGGCACAGAAAGAAAGTTTTCAACTACAAAGCAAACGAAAAAACGCGCACGTCCACGGAAACCGTCAGGAGCAGACGAAGCGGATGGCGGCCGAAGCGATGAGAGCGAAAGCGCCGCCCGTTAAGGGAGTGGGGCACAACAAACGAAGCGACCAAATGAAGATAAAGTCACCAAAAAAGAAAATGCCAAAAACATATTTTTTTTATAAACATAATTGCATCACTTAGCTTTATTGTTATGTAGGTTGGAAATACAGATCCACACACCTATACGTTTTTTTCAAGAACTGAACACTCTCGCTTCAAGAACACGGGTTTGATGATTATAGCGCTACCTCTTGATGCAGAAATAAAGTGTTTATCGATACATTTTCGAAGAATAACGGCGCTTTCCTAACCATCACACAGTGCCTTCCTAAAGAACTCAACACTCTTTCATGTCAAGAACGCGGATTCGATCATATTAGCGCTACCTTTTGGCGACGAAATAAAGTGTTTATCAATACTTTTCCTTCTAACAAAACGGCGCGGTCATAATCAACACACTTAGTGGCTTAGTGGTATCTTCAAGAATCAACGCTGTTTCGGGCCAAGAACATGGGTTTAATAATTGTGGCGCTACCTTTTGGCGTAGAAATAAAGTGTTTATCAACACTTTTTTTCTACAAAACGACGCGGTCCTAATCGTCACATTTAGTTGTTTCTTCAAGAACTGAACGCTATTTTGGGCCAAGAACACGGGTTTGATGATTGTGGCGCCATCTTTTGGCGCAAAAATAAAGTGTTTATCAACACTTTTTTTCTACAAAACGACGCGGTCCTAATCGTCACACCTAGAAGTTTTTTCAAGAACTGAACGCTCTTTCGGGTCAAGAACACGGGTTTGATGATTGTGGCGCTACCTTTTGGCGACGAAATAAAGTGTTTATCAATACTTTTTGTCCTAACAAAACGGCGCGGTCCTAATCGTCACACTTAGTGGTATCTTCAAGAATCAACGCTATTTCGGGCCAAGAACACGGGTTCGATGATTGTAGCTCTACCTTTTGGCGAAGGAATGAAGTGTTTATGAATACGTTTTTTTCCTACTAAGCGGCGCGGTCCTAACCATCACACTCGGTGGTTTCTTCACGAACTGAACGCTCTTTCGGGTCAAGAACACGGATGGATGGATGTTATGAGCGTCCCCCTTGGAACGGTGGCGGCGGGTTGCGCCACCAAGCTCTTGCTATTGTACTGCTTAATGTCCTACCTAAGTTAAACAATAAAAAATAAGAAAATAAACACTATATACCCCCACACCCAAATTTTCTGATCCCCTATTGCTAACTGTCCTTTTGTATTTCTCTATGTTTTTGTCGTTTCCCTACTTTTCGTCCACCAATCCTCCCATCGCCTCTTACTAATGACATGTTTACTTTTCCACTGCTCCCGCTGAACCCAAGGGCTTCAAGGACGCCAGTGGTGCCTAAATCGCCCGTTGGGTAGACGTCTTCACATTCTAATAAAACATGCTCCATACTCTCCCTAGCTTTACCGCAGCAAGCACATGCTTTGATCTTGTTCCTTCCTATATCTCGCCTTATAGGTGCGTGTTCTAAGGCATCCCAATCTCGCTTCAAAAAGTAATGAGCTTCCCTTTGAGTTATCGAAGATGGTTTTTTTCCTGATTTCCTTTTTCCTCCTAAGTATAGTTACTCATTGCAGGTTTCTTTTTCATTGCCGCCACCCAGGAGATTATTTCAGCCTCTCTGACTTTCCGCTTGACCTTCTTTGTTGCTGTGTTGCCCACCATACAGGCTGCACACTTGCTAGTAAGCGTCCTAGTTCTTTTCCGCCACTGTGAATCAATGTTCTTCCTGTACAGATACCTCAACACTCTCCCAGCCCATTTACTTTCTTCCATATTCCTCAGGCGTTCTTCATACTCAATTTTGCTGCGAGCTTCCCTCACTTTAAAACTAGTCCAGCCCATATCACCCTGCATAGCTTCATTTGTAGTCTTCCCGTGGGCGCCCAATGCGAGGCAACCCACTGACCTTTGGTTCCCATCGAGTCCTGGTTTTCTTTGTAGGAATTGCTATGAACAAGTGGATGTCTGATTTTCTCTTTAATAATTACTTCTCTCCATCTTGCAGGTTTCCGCAGAACTATTACGTCAAACTCTTGCCTTTGCTTCGAGTTGTTGACAAATTCGACTTCCCCCAGCCATCTGCTAGCCGCCTGGTTAGCTCAGATGGTAGAGCGGCTGCCCCGGAAAGGCGGTAGTCCCGGGTTCAAGTCCCGGACCAGCACAAGTTTTTCTTCAACTACGAGGCTTTTTCTTTAGTTGGAACCCATACGAGTTTCCTTTGTAGCAATTGCTACGAACGGGTGGATGTGCGATTTTCTCTTTAATAATTACTTCGCTGGATCCACCTTGCGGGTTTGCGCAGAACTATTACGTCAATGTTAAAAAGCTTGCACAATTTGTTTTCACATGCAGCTTTTATGGTGGGGAGCGCCGTACATGTCATGAATCCTATTTTAAATCGATGAGGCTATAGATTGGACTTATGTTTTAGCTCTGGGTTGCCTTGCACTGGCACATGCTTCGCTGGCTGAATAAAACCAGTGAGTGTACATGGCAACGTATGGTGCAGCACTGTTTGGGACAGCTGAACGCTCCACTGAGTGCTAGCTTGCCTTGCTTCACAGATCGTAACTACACTATAGTTCCTTTATATCAGTCGCTGGTGTCCGATAGCACTGCAGCCGATAAAGCATTAGCAGCCGGGAAGCATTAGCAGCCGATAGTCACTGCTAATGCTTCCTTTTCTATCTGAATAACGCTGTTCCGCGTCAGTCAGCACTCTTGATGCGTACGCCCCAGGACGCCATTCACTTCCGTGACGCTGCATGAGAGCTGAACCCAAACCATTCATTGGTGCATCTGACGTCACTTTCGTTTCTGTGGGTCAAAGACAGCTAGCAGTGGCTGCTGGCCAAGGCTGTCGCAGATACTGTGCCATTCATGCGTGTAGGTTGGTGTCCATACAAATACTGCATCATGCTTGATTAGGCTGCGCAAAGAAGGCGTCCTTTGAGACAAGGAGGGAAGGTACTTGGAAAAATAATTGGCTACACCCAGAAGACGCTGCACTCCCTGTTTGTTGGCCGGAATGGACATCTGTTTCATGCATTCGATTAGCCGTTGGTTGGGCTTTATGCCGTCTTTCGAGATAATATCACCCAGAAATTCGATTTCGTGAACACCAACCTTGCACTTCTCTGCGTTTAGCTTAAGACCAGTTTGCCTAGTAGCTTCGAGTACTGATCTCAACCGGTGGTCATGTTCCTGCAATATTCCCCAAATCAAAATGCCATCTACATACACATGAACGGCCGGTGAGGAATCGAATATTTCGCTCAGAGTCTTTTGAAATACTTCTGACGCAATTCCAAAGGGCATCCGCAAGAACCTATACCTTCCGAAAGGAGTTGCGAAAGTGCAGATTCTTGACATTTCTCCATCGAGAGGAATGATGAAAACCAGCCTTCGCGTCATGTCGACTGAACACCTTTGCACCGGCCAGTTCCGCTTCTATGTCCTCACGCCTTGGCATTTCGTAATGCTCCCGTTTTATGCTAGCGTTGATTATCCTGGGATCCGTGCAAACCCTCGACTTACCATCTTTTTTCTTGACTATTACCAATGGGATTACCCATTCAGTCGGTTCGTTGACCTTTTTCACGATGCCCGCTTGCTCCATTTGCTTCAGATCGTTGCGAAGTGGTTCCTTTAGGGCCAAGGGAACTCGTCGGGCAGCTTGAACCACTGGGACAGCATCCGCAGACAGGACCATCTTGTAGTGTCGCTGTACGCAGCCGGTACCTTTGAATAGCTCGCCGAATTCCTGCACTACTTGTTCGGAGTTGCTTGCTGCCACTGCGTCGACTGTCCTGGTAACTAGCCTGAGCAATTCGCTTGCCTTGAGCCCGAGCAGTGCCTGCCTTCCTTTCTTGGAGACGCTGGCGTCTGTCACCCATGACTGCTTCTTGGGTGATGACACTTAGGTGTTTGATGATGACCCCATCGTATGACCGCAAAGTGGTGTTGCTGCATTTAACAGGTGGCATTGGCCGCAGCTTCCTGTAGGCTGAATACGGTATGACGTTAGTTTGAGATCCCGTGTCGACTTTGAATTTGAGTTCGTCGCCGCCAAGGCTCGCTATCACCATCCAATCACGTTCATGCCGTATATTACTAGTACACACATCCAAAATTTCAAAGTCGTTGCCATCACAGTCATCCTGGAGCTCATCTACACGCGCCACTCTTCTGCAGCAAACAGCAGAGTGATTCCTTGCGTTACAGATTCTGCAAGTTTTGCCGTAAGCTGGGCAGTTGCGTGGCCTGTGTTCTCTGCCACAACGTGAGCATGTGAATGTTTTTGGATGCTTGGTTGAGCTCCGAGCGACATTGACTGGATCTACTTGGTTTACTTTATCCGTCCGTGCTTCGCATTGCAAAACAGCTGCCTCTGATGCCTTGCATATTTTTTCGGCTTTAGCCAGCGTGAGGTCGTTGACTTGCAGGAGTTTGGACCGGAGGCTGTCATTGCTAATGCCGATCACAATTTGGTCGCGAATCATGGAGTCTGTTAGCTCACCCAAATTGCACGATTGGGCTTGCATCCTCACGTCTCGTGAGAACTGTTCAAAACTCTCCCCAGCTGTCTGCATCCGCTTCCGGAACAGATGCCGCTCGTACACTTTGTTTGAGCAGCCCAGTATGCGTCAAACTTGACTACGACGGTCTCGTAGTCTTCTTTGCTTTCACTTTCGCTGAAGGAGAAGTTGTTGAAAACTTCTAGTGCGTCCTCCCCTGCCAAGCTCGGTAGTACTGCTGTCTTTGCTGCCTTGCTCAGGGGTTTGTCATGCGGCTTTGTTACCGTGAAGTAGAGCTCCAGCATCTGCTTAAATCGTTGCCAATTCTTGCCCATATCACCTGTCATGAGTAGTGGTCCCGGTGGCTTCAGCACATACATGTCTATTCCTGGGTGCGCCCGAGGTCCTGCTCCCGCTGGAAAGTGTTGCACTGGGCGGCCACTTCTGACACCATGTAACGTTCCGTGCGTTGTGGACGTGTGCGAAGCATTGACCAGGCTGACATGGTGAAGGGCGAAAAACTGCCTGCGTACTTTATTGCGCTTGCTTATAAAGGCACGCCAAGAGCAAAGAGGAAAAAGTAAAGAGAAAGGGCACGGCTCGTGCCGAGTAGAAATAATGACGTGGGTTGCACCGGTAAGTGTACTATCAGATCACGATACAGCGATATTAGATCACGTGTGTATCGTGCATGCTCTCGTTTTTTCTAGAAAGAAGGACCCGTTGTGTCAGTTTGTAGGCACGCTCGTAGACGATTGCGGCACATTCTAGAGTTCACCAGTTGACCAGTATTGATTCTGGAATCTGGAATGCCATGGGCATTCCAGATTTCGTCGCATGCAGCAGCAGGCGAGCCTTCCGATGCTCTGTGCTCGCAACTTCTGCGGTTGTGTGGCCTACCGAAGCTTTGCAGGAGCAGCGTCGCCATCTCGTTCCTTCAGCTTGAGACTTAACTTACGCTAACTTACTTAACTGCGCTAACTTACGACCAACACTTGCGCTAGCTCCACGCGAGTCGCGAGCTGACAGAAGGTCCTCTTTCGGAGCTCCTGCACTGCTACAGGCCCAGTCATCTACGAGAACCTGCGGCAGGTCGTGATTTCACGCTACGGCATCGTAGTGGCTGCGCCTCGTTCACGGAACCCTGCCGGCGCTGCCTGGTACATCTCTTCCGGGTTGCGGAACCCAGCACTATACGAACAAATGCCACTGTCACAACCAACGACAACACCAACACCCTTGTCACCATAACACGCCGTTCAACGACACCGTCTTCAGCGTTGTTCCCATCAACGGCTTGAACTCTCGGCTCGCGGCAAAAACCGGCCTTAACTCTAGTTGCCGAGTTGCAAAGCACAAGACAACGCACCTCCTTTTGCACATCTTTCAGTCGTGCTCTGCACTTGGAGGGTGGCCCTGTAGCGGCAAGAATATCGCCTCCAGAGCCGATGCCGAAGATGATGACTGACGTGCAAGTAGCGCGTGAAGAGAACACACTAGTGAGCTCAACCTGAGAGGTTGCGGTATCCCTAGATTCCGCGGCACCATGGCTGGCCGGCCTAAATAAATCGGTGGCTATGGCGGCTGCCTCTTCGCGCCGCCTCCCACAAATGCATGAAAATAATTATATGTCCTTAGATATATCCGGAAACACCACCAACTACATTACAATTTACTTATTCTTTGGACGCCTTGCCAACGGCAAAATTGGTCACACTGTAGGCCAAATCCATACTAGCCCCAGGTGCCATCCACACGACTTCATAGTGGGTGTTTCTCAACATGCTCTGCAACTTTTTCAATACATGCTCTTACATTAGGGCTAGGTAAACAGTGAACTTCAGCATCGAATCTAATAGTAATTCAGGTTGAATAACTTCGAATCGAGTAGTTCGAACAGTATACAGGGTGTCCCACGTAACTTGAAAGAAACATTAAAATTATGCAAATGCCACGTGGCTGGACAGAATCAAGGTAACGTTGTATTGCGTCGCTTGGAGATACTGATATAATTTTTTTCATTCCACCCAATTAGATCATTAGATAACATTATAGTTAGATGAATAGTGTGAATGAGAAAATTGTAGAGCAACATGAAAAGCTCGCGATAGAGCTTTCTGTTGTTCGATACATGCTACATAAACGGGGTTTTCCGAGCATGGAAGAAGCCTGCAACTGACCGCGTGATTGGCCGCTCGCTCGTGAATACACGATAAGCATTAACAGCTGACTTATACGAGTTGTTATAGACAGGCATCAGCATGTTCTGCTTGACATCCTGAAAACCTCCAAGTCTACTTCATCATTATTTTTTCGTTGATGCTGGTACCGTGCAAGTGGAAAGTAGACATCAAGAATATGACAGGTACAAGCTGAGCAGCGAAGTTTTTCTTGCGTGTAATTGTTGAGAGATGCCACACCAAAGCAACGGGTCTTAAACAATGGAAAAATATTTAATCTGAAAAAAAAGACGGAATATATAAGCATGCCAGCAACAAACAAGGAAGGGCGGCTGTAGAAGTTATAAACGAATTTTTTTTTAACGGCACCTGTTTGTACTCAAAGCAACCTGGCTAGCGAGCTGTCAGTTAGCTTTATTGCATTTTCATTGATTTGGTAAAGACTTCTGTAAATGATGGAAAGCTGTCTGACAATCGATGCTGCCAAATATAGGTTGCCATCCATGTGCCTTACGTACAGGTGGATAGCTTTCTTCTATTTTTGTTGTTTTGTCTTCGCTTTCTGCCTCAACGCATATTCTAGTATTTCGAGAGAAAAGATAAAGTTGTGCGAATGCTATAGTTGATTAGTCGTTACAATGACCACCATAAGTTTTACATGAGTGGCATATCGTGTTACAAAGCGTCTCGCGTATTATGACCTGTTATCCGGGTAATGATTTACCTTTCCACGTCATGAGGAATAGCCTTGCCACATTGATAAAGACGCTGTTTTGGACTGTTGCAGCGTCTGCCATCAGTAACAAGTCGAGTAAGTTTTTTTCGTTTTGCTATAGAGTGCATTTATAATAATCACATTTTGGATAATGTTAGGGAATCGAAGGGAAAGAAGGAACATCTATAGAGATAACTGGTGTTTAAGAAAGAGTGCTTACGGCACGAGGTAACACGGCAACAGGCTTGTTTATTTATTTGCTTGAATATTAATTAACTTTGCCGTCGAAATTACACAGGCGTAGCTATTCGCACGTCGAACCAATCTTCGTGGTCTTGCTAACATTTCAAGTATTGACGCGGTAGCGTTAAGCGCCCCCTGTCACACAAAATCTGGAGTCGGCATCCCGCATCGACTGTCGTTAGGGCAGAAATTCCGAGTCATGCAAAACCAACCACGCAAACCCTCCATGTAGCGCAAAAAAGTTACCAAAATAATTGAATTTTTTAAAGTAATATACGTAAAAAAAAACCATAAAGCACGACTTACACACAACCTACAGACATGATAGCGTCGGATTCTAATTTGAATATACAAGAAAACATAATTCTGTTATACGGAAACTGTAACACAGACCCCTTTTACAGCGTTTTTATCATTCATAGACTAGCCACAGCATCCGAGATTTGTGCGCGCCCGCGCGCGCAAATCTCGGAAGCCACGGAACGGCATGCCCGGTTCCTTGCAGCACCTTTAGATGGCGCTCGCCTCTGCTGTATTGCGCCCCACGGAAGAGGCCGCGTTTCTACCAGAAAGCTCGCCTTCGCGCATAGCAGTCGTCACCAGTTTTCCCCGGTAAAAATTACGGTTACATAAGCTGCAGTTGCCGGGAAGTGTGAGAAGCAACCAGGGATCTTTGAATGTAATCGCATTCCACTCTTAAAGGCAAAGCTGAAGCGTCCTCCTAATTTTTGAAACAGTGCAGAAAATAGTGGATAATTAAATACCCAGCGATAAGGAAACTTCTTTCCGGATATTTCTTAAGCATCTTTAACCACGTAGCCCACGAAATTTCCGCTCTGAATCGCATATTTTAGCCATAACCATTTTGTAGAAGCGGCGACCGTGGGCTCTGCCGTTCATCAGTTGCCTACGCGGTTAAAAAAAAGGAAAACGCGAGCAAACAGAAATTGCTCTTCTTGGGATTTGTCTGTGCGCTAAAAATAAACGCCATCTATATATCTTAGCACTGCTTGCCCGATGCTTTCCTGTCAGGTGCACTATGCCACGCTGAAACGTAGGAACGCCATTCGACGTGATTTGCAAGTAGCCTTAGCGCAGCGGTAAAGAAAGCAAATGAAACGAAAGCAAGATAGCTGACGGTTATTGTTTGGTCAAGTTCCCAAGGGCTCAAATTTTTTGTAAAAGCGCATGCATTCTTGGCTAATGCTTGCGTCGTAACAAATGCGTACCGCTTCTCAGACTTACATAACATTGATTTCAGGGGCAAACTGTACCGTCTAGTGTTCAAAACTTGCGTAGACGGTGGTCTATCGGTGCATGGTGTTAAGTCTGCGGCTCCTTTAAAAGGCAGTGTAGTCAGTCTATGCCGATATAACATTCACTACAGGCTCTAGGGGGCGTCGTCAAAATCTATGACGTACATGGCATACTGATGCGGGAACATCAAGGCATCGTTGTCGCCCCTCTTTATTTGTCGCCTATTTCATTTGAGTATTTTAGAGAAGGAACTATCGCTTAAAAATTGACAAATTCTATTTAAGTGTGACCCTTATCGCTATTCATTTCTTCCTCGGAAAACAAGGTAGTGGAATGTTTTTCTGCCAGAAACTGTATACATTATGTCAAGTCATGATTTTTACCACGCTCTGTGTATTTGAATTGAATGTCAATTTGTTTTCGTTGCTTATATCCCGCTTGCTGTAATGCCTCCAAAGGCCCCGCAGCAGGTACCAAAAAAAGAAAAACCTTACCGAGGCATTTCTTGCTGTAACAGGGTCTCCTTTATGTGGGGGGAAGGGTCATTGTATAAGCGTTTTTACTAATTTGGTAACACTTAGCTTGCTCTAAAACACATATTATCAAACGATCCGCTACTCTAAGCTCTTCCTTTCACACCACCGGGTTGTACACAGTGCTGTCCTTCGGCTGAAGATGTCGCTGCGCTTCTTTAGAATTGCTGTGGCGAGTCCATTGAAATGCAGTGACTGCTTTTGTCGAAAGCCGGCGCCGTTACCGATTTCCTCGAGTCGAGGTGGATCGTTGGTTGGAAGAATGTTCCAGAATATGGGGTGTCCATTTCTAGAAACATTATATGCTGTCAACTCTCAGGCATAGAGTTTCTCACTATAACACCTAGAGGGAAATCTGGAGCCACCGTCTATGGGAGTTTCTTAAGGGGCGCTGTGCCGTCATGGGAATTACGGTAGATGTATCTGCGAGGTTCGTGTTGGCTGGTGTTGTAAGAGGCTTCATCTAAAACGTGGATATGGCTGCACAAATAACGCGTTCTTAAAGTAAAATCTTTATAAAATGTTTCCATTCGTGCATATTACATCTTTAATCACCTACAATGCATGACTAAGTAAAGAAAAGCAAGAACAGACGAAAAACTCTTTCAAAGCGAGCACGAATTTTGTCGTCTGTCCTACAACTTTACCGGCCCGCTGATACTTTTTACGTATCATATAACTGTACATTCAATAACAAGTTTTCATAGTTAAACAAAACATGTTTTTGTGTAATAAGAAAGCTAAAACAGCTTTTTACGTGCTGTTTTAGTAGAAAATGGATCATTGTGACAGACGGAATGGTGCTTGCCTAGCCCTCCGAGAACGATGCCAATCCGAAGTCACAATATACCGGCATTCCCATGCATACCACAGCGCAGCAGCGCCAGATTTCCCTCTAGGTAATGTAGTGAGAAACTCTATGCTCTCAGGA
The DNA here is from genome assembly GCF_038994185.2 of Dermacentor albipictus. NCBI lineage: Eukaryota > Metazoa > Arthropoda > Arachnida > Ixodida > Ixodidae > Dermacentor > Dermacentor albipictus. The sequence continues at coordinate 17,984,603 of NC_091829.1, forward strand.
ACTGGACAGCCCGAGCAGAAGTGCTTCAAGGAGCTCGGATGCTTCAAGATGGCCGGGCCGTTCTTCCACGAGATCTACCGGCCCATCAACTTCTATCCGGAGGAGAGGGAACACATCGATACACGGTTCATCCTCTACTCGCGGGAGAACTCCATGCGCGGCGAGCTCCTAAAGTGGTCCTCGACGCCGGCAGAGGTCGCTAGTTCAACTACTTTCAAGGCCAGCAGGCCGACCAAGGTCCTGATACACGGCTGGGTGGACACGGTGTTCTTCGGCGCTTGGTTGAAGGTAAGGGTGTGTGCGCAAACGTGCCTTACGTTTCAAAAATTATTTTCGAATGGGAAACATTTTCTGGAAAAAAATACGCGTTTCCTATAGCCAATGTATTCCTAATGTTCCTCTGTTTCTAAAGTCTGACAAAATTGAAATAAATTGAATTAAAGAGTTTAACATTCTGAAGTGGGCGACTGAGGATTATTTTTGGCCACCAGGCTTTATTTAAAGTGCACCCTAAGACTGGTACATGAGAGTCGTTGGGTAATATATTGTTGGGCTAATAGCTGGCGACACATAGCTATGAGAAGAAGGGTGCAAATCGACTCACAACCACAGAGGAGGACAGACGAGACGATTGCCATTACCAGATGTACCAGTGAGCGGTGATGCTTGACTTGTCTATCCTTTTCTATGTACAAGTGTCAATTTGCGCCCTTCAAATAGCCGTTAAAAAGTTTTACTTTGACAACAGTTAAAGCTCAAAACTGGATTTGTTTTGTCCGTCCATTCCGTATCGCTGACGACCACCTTTGTCGTCATCGACAACGTAAACGTCAGGCCTCCTCCTCGTCGTTAGTTTCATCATCGCCGTAAGCGAAGAAATGTAGAAAAAATTATGGCCGCCACCGACACTATTTTGTGTATGTGCCACTGAATTCAAGAAACTTCATCGACACCTCCCACACTTCGTAGAATCCAAGCTTTTAACAAACCGACATTATATAGAACGAAAATTAGACTCCCAGGGGGGTTGCCAGTGAGCGTGTGGCTTTTCTGCTTAGCCAAACAATAAATCACTACATATTACCTGCATAAAATATGTCGACTCATGGATCTCTCTAAAGCACACTAATGTGCTTATAAATTCAGCCCACCATTCAACGGCCTCATTACAAGAGTAAAACACCTGAGTTGTAATACATCAGGTGTATTAATACATCAAGAGGGCGGTGATGAGTGCGCATGGTTTCAGAGGTCGCAAAAGGAAGTACAAAAGGAAGCGGACAAGGATGCCATTGTGTGCATCGTGTAGTAGTTGGTCTTGGGAAGATGGAGAAATTCTTTCTCGTCATGGTTGACTGCACAGACAAGGTGTACATGACCATGTTGATGATCAGTCTCACACATAGCACGTGCACAGAATCAGGGACGTGCTAGGAATTAGGCGGTTGGCGGAAAACAAGGTCCAATGCTTCCACGGCATCACAATCATGAAGCATACAAAGTAAACGTGGTGTGAACTGCATTGTCGGGATGAGGTAATTTCAGATAACAAAAGAAATGCACCACGTCAAAAAAATAAAGTATCATAGGGCTATGGACACAAATCTGTGAATTGTTTCATAAACCTGTACATAGGAACTCTGTTAAATGAGTCTGCTTAAATCAGGGGAGTCTGAGCGTGCTGAAGTTCGAGTATGTATTTGTAATGCCATATCGTAATCTGCAACACAATGTATACAAATATTATATAAGGTACAGACGCAAGGCTTTTCCCACTCGCGTTGGTCGCATTCCTGTAGGGGCAGAATGCAAAAACGCTTGCGTAGCGTGCACTTAGCGCACATTTAAATTACCCCAGATGATCAAAATTAAACTGTAGTCCCCCGATAAGGTGTGTTTCATAATCAGACCATGGTTCTTGCATGTAAAAGCCCAGAAGTTAATTTTTCAATGTTTAATACAAGCTTTTGTTCATCGCAAGAAAGTTCCAGAATGATTAACAACATTTCTTTTCTCTAATATCACAAAATGTACAGTTTTCCAATTAAACAGTGTATTTAAATTCATGCAGAGCTATTCAACCACATCCCACCGACCATCGTAACCACAACCATGCATGGGCTTCTTGGCCGCTCCCCTGTAATGGGTGATTACAGCTATTTGAGCAACAAGATAGCTGATAGCAAGCATACAAAATGACAGTCTCTGTTGTGAGAGGATGCTGCTGTTGCGGTAAATTATTTTGGCGCTGAAGGATTCACTGAAGTCTTCTGTTTTATTAATGTATAGGGGGGGCCCGTTGGGACCGCTGAAAAATTCCCGTGGGTTGTATTATACTTAAGAAAATGCAATTTACATCAAACCTCGGAAGGGTCGTTGTGTGATCCCTTTAAGTTTCAGCACCTTTTTTTTTTGGTAGGAATTCGAGGGTGTGTGCTTGCTTATTTGTGAACGTTTTGACTGAAATAAGAGGGGTACGTCATTAAAATCTCGTGCGTAGAGGCCCACACGCAGGTGTAACTCGACTTACTGTGTGGTGCCCACAAACGGCACCTCGTTTTTGCCTGTACTGAGTAAGTGTAATTTCCAGAAAATGACGACGGCCTTTCTCATGGTGGGAGACTTCAACGTCATCATAGTTGACTGGCTAGGCGGCAACGCCCTGCCCTACACTCAGGCGACAGCCAACACGAGGGTGGTCGGCGCCGAGATTGCTCTGCTGGTCAACAAGTTGGAGGTGAATATATATTTCGCAGAATAGTGAATTCCTGGGGTTATTTGGCATGACATATTGGGCAAAGGGCAGTGCTACTGCAGTACGGAAAGGCTACTGGCCCCACCTTTAGCTTTTATTTTCCCGCTTTTTCCAGCCTTTATTCTTATTTTGTCAGCATGTGCGCAATCGTGTTCGCAGTGAAATGATCTTCCAGTAAATCCCAGCAGCAAGTGAGTGGTCCTTCTCGTTCAACTTGTCTTTCTACCTTTCCGTACAATGCTAGCATTCGTCTTTACCCACAACGTAGTTAAGATCCACAGAATATGTATCAGTATGACCCTCAGATTGCATTGATTTGTATGTTTATGCAAATACAAATGAAAATGCAACACGAACCGATTTCACGGATACCGTTATAAGAAGTGCAGTCACCAAAGGCCTAATTGCGCCTTCCTATGGAATCAGGAGTATGGTTTCGGAGACCATGCATGAACCAGAGCGCGATATGCAATAAAAGCCGACTGATGATTCATAACAGGATCGTAATTATTTCGTCCGGCCAATATTAAGCTGAATCAAACCTACTATCAATAAATATGGAGACAGTTTGACTCTATGCCCGTTCACCTTGTGTGAAGGCACCAGGTCTACTGAAAAGGTGCCGAGGGCATAAAATTCAGGTTAATACGGTATACGGTATGGTATGAAAAACGTTATTCAGGTCCTTCAAGTGACGCTAGATTCCTAAGCCGAAGCGGGCCGCTTCCACGTCGGGACTGAAAGGCTTAGCCTCTCGGTCACATCGTGGGCTCGGTGGACTGCCCATGTCTGTTCTTCGAGTTGTGATGACAAATTAAATCATAAAAACACAGATTAAAAAACAAAAAGAGACGACAGGGCGAGCTGTAGTGCGCTCCTCTGTCGTTCTTTTCTGCCCGTCCATGTGTTATGTTGCTGAGATGTTTCATGACATCGAACCAACACGACCAAAAAACCACAATTTTAAAACGATACCACTAGTGGATGCAATTCAGTGGCCACTTACGTTCTTCACTCTCTCTTTCTCCCGCCTGTCCTTCGTTAACCACGTCACAGAAAGCATTTGGGGCGAAGCGGGAAACATTCCACATCCTGGGTCACAGCCTCGGCTCCCACGTGGCCGGATACGCTGGCGAGAGGCTTCCGGGGCTGGGACGGATCACAGGCAAGCTTTGTCGTCGTGTTAATTTTTTTCTCAACCGTTGTCTTGAAATTTGGCAGACACGCTCACGGTGGCATATGGTGACATCGTTGAAAACAGAAAGTCACTGCTGCATCGTGGCAGCACTAATCTTCGAAGCTTGGTGGTCAGCCATGAAACTTGATTGGAAGGTGAAGCAGTGGCAGCAGATGTCCCAAGGCAGTGCAGTGACGACGACAGCCAGTTGGATGGAACGATTAGATCAGTCAAAAGTTTGGGCACATAGGGAAGTTATGAATACGTCCAGACCAGGGAGGTTGTCGCCGGATACCTTAGGGATAAGCTTAGTCCTGCTGGGGGCTTAAAGGGATACTAAAGAATAAAGAATTTCAGTTTTATTGATAAATCACCTAGCGAAATTAAATAAATGAAGTTTGGACATTCATTTTCTGTTCTAATAATCAATGTATTGTCACAAAACTAATGGAAATAGAGCTTTTAAAGGATACTTTATAAGTGTACACATGTTTAGTGTTTGTCATGACTGTCTCTTAGTGATGATGCCACTTGCATGACTAAATTATCTGGTGCAGTAAATGGTGCTCTATTCGAATGTTCTGAAAAGTTCAGCCATTCGGTTTCTGCGAAACCTCTTAACCATTGTATAGTTTGCGCAGTGACATACCCAATGAACACCTTTGTGTGTAATGACTTCTTTCTTTCGACTTAGTTACGCAAGCTCTCATTGATAGCCTACATGCTCAACAAATTTGTCATTGCCTTAAGCATCTTGAAGCTATACTTCTGTACACTGGCCTGACGGCGCACTGAGCGTTGCTCCTCCACCAAATGCAGATTGTTTTCATAGTCCTGTGATCGGATGTCAACTGTCCTTATGTCGTGGGTGTTGTGGCCAGGAAGGAAGAGCGAGATGGCCAGATGAGGAGCCACACGTTTAATGGTCTCTCAGACGTGTTCCATCTCAAGGAGAAGATTAGCACGCGCTGCCAGATCACTAACCACACGCAGTCGCGGGGAACAGTGTCTCCCCGCTTTCACTAAATGACAGCATGTACAACAGCGGGAACGTGTCATATCTTATTGTCCTATAGCATGCGTAAGATCTTCGATGATGGAACACCATTCAGAGTGCCTTAAGGACACGAAATCTGACAATTTCAGGTCTGGATCCATCCGATCCCTACTTCCAGCACATGCCGAAGGAAGTACGCCTGGACCCGACTGACGCTCGGCTGGTCGACGTTCTACACACAGACGGCGCATCGGTGTTCGACATATGTGAGATGAAAAAAACTGCACACCTTTATCTAACTGTGTCTAATCAAACGAAAATATCAGATCAAGTCAGAAAGCTTAATAGTTCCGAAATAGCAAAAACAATTAGACATACACATGACAAAGTTTGTTTTACGCGACACGTTTAGTGAACAAGGGCGAGCTCCAGCCTATTAAACCAAGGCTGGAGGACATCAGTATGGTGGACAGAACCAAGGCCCTTTGTACAAAGGTCGTGTAAACGGGCTTGATGTATAGTGCCAGGGCACGCCCATAGGGCTAGCGCATCAAATTCACATCTCAGATGCTGATGTGGAAGCCTGGGGGCCCGCATGGGTATTACGAGTTCTCATACGGGTCAAATCAGAATCTCAGCCGGCTAAGGCACACTTCATGCTTTGTCGCTAGTGTAATGTGTTTATTATTCTTTACGAACTTCACTTTTAATGATGGTTATGTGTGCTGGAAAATGTGTTGGATTGTGGGGATAAGGTGAAACATGCAGAATAAAGGCTTTGATTACACATTGCCTTGTCTAATACCGTTTGGCTAGTATTTTAGTTACGCTGCCGTCACCAGTTCAAACAACCTTATGCTCGTATTTGAATAACTTTCCACGACTTGATGTGTCGCCTTCTGGATAGATGGATAAATAGATACTTAGAGACTGCCCCTTTGTATCCTGCTGCTGACAGGTGTCAGCTTGTCGTAATCGGAAATTCATGTGACCTAAATTTCTTTCATGCCCGAACAGATCTATTTTAGAATCCTTCTTCTCCAATCCTACATCGTCCTCTAGCTTACCTCTAACCTTTAGATATTATTTTGTGTAATAATATCTTGCGTTTTATCTCTGGGATTGGAAAGCAGCTTCATCCGTCAGCTGAAGTTGTCACGCACTTTACAAGCCCTAGCCTTAGTAGCAATGCTAACTTTATGTTGCTGACAAACCGTATAACCTTACAGCTTTTAAGTTTCTTACACTCGTATATGAAATTGTTTCAGCGTTTGGCATGTGTTTTTTTTATTCTTGTTTTGCCGTTCTCGTCCCTTATTTTTCTTCACTCCTTAAACATACGTATTCGTCGAGTTCCCTGCTCTAGACACACTGTGCCTTGTGTAAGAGGCACGTGATTGACTCCACTCCTATCTCTTTTATCAATACCAGCCACCTTCCCACATGTAGGGTAGCAAACTGGATAGTAAACCCCCTTTTTTTCTCCGCTCATTTGTTCTCACTATACTGAAATGTGCTGGTGCAGAGATATGTTTCTCAAACAACAAGGCGGGAATTGCCTATGAGTGTTATTAAAGCGCAGTTTCTATTTTAGTCGTGGAACGGGGCCTATCTCCAAGCCTACGATTCTAGGCATTGCGTCAGCCAAGGGATCGCTGAAGACTGCGACGGTTTGTCCCCGCAGCATGGTTCCAATCATGTGTCGCAATGTCTCTCCTTCAGACAAAGCCGAAGGGCTGGGCATGTACCAGCCGGCCGGGCACCTTGACTTTTACCCCAACGGCGGCATTAAGATGCCCGGCTGCTCGACGAACTCTCGGATATTGATTACGCTGACCAAGGGTGCCATTGAAGGTCAGCGTGCCAAGTCTGTACTTTTCATCCTCATGTGTGCATGGACCGAGGGTTAGCAAAGGGGGATCCACGTGGGTGGTTGATGGCAGGACTTTTAGCTCATTACCCTTTTAAGAGCTTCTTAGGAAATGATGTATTTACGAGTCTGACTGTCTGTTCAGGTAAAATCATGTTGAGCCGAAGAATTGGATCACTGACCGAGTCATTACTTTGCATTCTGAATAGGTCAGTGTCCAAATATTTCTCCTCTGGCTATGTTGGGAAGTACAAAAAGAATACACCGAGCTATACAGCGGAGTAGCAGGCTAGCGCGCGCAGTGAATCAGTGAGGAGAAGGAGAAAGGTGCTCATTTTCTTCATATTGTCGCCGTTAAAGTGAATGTACACTGTTCAGTACTGCCTCGTATTTTTTTCTTCTATTTTGCTGCGTGCCCCAGGAAAGGCTCATCGGGCCACACCTGGCTTCTCCGAAACTGAAACAACAATGTTCTGACAATGCACTTACCTTTAAAATAACGGCTAGAACGTAACATCACTTGCAGACTCCGACATGGCATTAGTTGCGTGCACTATATTAGCAACTTCTGTGCGAACGTGGTTAGGAGAACCATGTTTCATGCTATCATGGTGCTATATGCCAGTCATCTCCTCCAGTATTCTCAAAGGCGTACTCTCTCCGAGAAGTATTCTTTCTAATACGAAATGCAGAGAAAAGACGGGGAATGCGGGAGATGGCAATTCAAGACGATGAGCAAAACGTGAACAAGGTGAATGCAGGAGCCAACGTTTCGACAAGTGGACTTGCCTTCTTCAAGGCCTTGAAGAAGACAAGTCCATTTGTCGAAACGTTGGCTCCTGCATTCACCTTGTTCACGTTTTGCTCATCGTTCTAATACGAAAGTACTATATGAGAACTTGCAGGTATACATTAAGAAATATTGTTCGCTACTCTTTGAAACGAGGCACCTCCTTACGTATGTTTTCCTCTTACACTTTGAACATAATGGTCGAACTACGATAATGTAACGTCACAGCACACAGTGGAGAAGTAGAAGCGAATGACAGTGTCCCAATCAGCCTTCACTCGACGTGTTATCTCAGTGGCAACCTTCTGCTAAATACAAGGTCGTATTCACAGCCCCCGCGGCTACATTTTAATGTACGTGTAATGTAAAAAGAAAAGACAAAAAGAAAGCTCGCGTAATTCGCTTTGCGCGGACATCAAAAAGATAAAGCCCCAGATGGAACAATTAATCAGGAGCCCTCCATTACGGCGTCCTTTGTAAATGCGCTGCCTTGGAACGTCGAACCTGTGCAAACAACAAGTTGATCGTTCGATCGATCAATCGATTACTCTCGTGCTGCTACTGAGATACTTCGGACTTTGCTAGGAACGAAGGGCGTTATTGATCGTTCGTGTTGCAATACTCGGATCACTGGTAGCCTACACACCACTGTTCTACGTTGTAGCAAACCACCGTACAATCCTACGTCACGCAGTGTACAGTTACAATCTGTCAGAATGTCCTGTGTCTTTTAAGTACCGCAGCAGCGCCTTCATAGCAGATCGCGCTGATGTTCGCGTAGGCCAGCTTCCAGGGATCTTGTTTTCTGTCATTGGGTGCTTGTCCAGCTTGTCTAGGGTTGCTGAGAGGACTACACTGTGTAAAACTAGGAACGTCTTTGCGGTCTGCGTGACAGTGCCCACAGAAACAATTCGTGTGTACGTGCGCGTATGTGGTTAGGTTTTTTTTCCTTCCTTTTTTAAAGAAATCCTTCTCTCTCTCACCTATCGCATCCCCTTGCCCCTCCCCCAGTACAGGGTGGCCAACCGGAGATAATCTCTGGTTAACCTCCCTGTCTTTCCTTTGCCTTTCTCTCTCTCTGTAACAAACCACACGCATGACTACCCTAGTCAGGACAAACCTGTCTAACCTCTTGACTCTGGTGACGCACCGGCGACGACGTGCACATGCACAGCTGCCCGGTCGGTGGTGTGCAACCACGAGCGCGCCATCGATTACTTCCTGGACAGCATCACAGAGCGCGAGTGCACCTCGCTGGCCTTCGCGTGCATCTCGTTCGAGACGTTCCGCAGTGGTCGCTGCTCAGACTGCGGCAACAACGGGCGCCTGTGCGCGCGCATGGGCATGCACGCGGACTCCTGGAGGCCCGTGGACAACACTTCGGTCCAGATGTACCTGCACACCATGGCCGAGGCGCCCTTCTGCGGTAAGCGGCCGTGAGTTGGCGTGTTTGCTCTCCAGCAGACGACGTGCTAGCCCTACACTGAATTGTCGACCGAAATCTCGGATATGTACGTGACTTTAGTTGAACGCAAGAGCGCTAGCGAATTTCCTCTGTGCCAAAAGCATTTCTTAGGGTTTTTTTTTCTGTGTGTGCGTTTACGCTGTCTTTAGGTATCTTGTTGGAGAGTTCGAACGCCTGTTGAAGTGATTAGCAGTAGTCGAACAAGAGAGGTCTCAGGCTGGAGCCATTGTTCTGATAAGAGAACTTTGTCTCGCCAAGCCAGCAACTGCAGTTGTTTCCCTTACAACGGGCAGTTTGCTTCGTGTCGAGTCAACTTGTTGCCCTTGCTTGTCTTCCGGGAAAAAGGACCTCTTGACAAGTGCACTTGTACCCTTGTCTTCACCAGCCTGATATATCCCTCGCTCGACCACTATTGGTCACTTCTTGTGAACATCTGTATTTTTTGTGCCTTGTTTGGTTTTAAAGCGACAGCATTCCTAGGCTACCCCCCCCCCCCTTTTCTTGCATTTTGTACGTTCTTGTCTAGCCATTTATGCGACCTTGATGGTGACCTTGACATGTGCATATATGTACAGATATTAACACTTTTCACGGAGCACTTTGTTCTTGAGAAACGAGATGGCGCTTTCGGCGTTGCACCATGCGTGGCCTCAGCGACAGCGCACGAATACGAAATCATTACCGCTTCTGCCTTGCTTGTGTGCGATCAGCTGTAGGAAACGAAACTGAGTTTTCGCTCATGCTCTCCGCTCCAATTATGCTGTATTGATCACGGGGTTGAAGACGCGTGCAGTAGTCGGCTGCAAGGAATGGAATGAACCTGTGTGGCCAAGTTCGCGGACCGCTGCTCCAACTGTCCGTACGTGTTACCGGCACTTTGAAATGTACGGTTTTCGTCGAGGTTGCAGAAATTTTGTCATCTGCCAGTGTTGTATCGCTAACCTTCAGAGAAACGGCTTCAGCCCCGGAACGTCGGCAAGAGTGAGTACCGCTTGTTAAACAATAACAAAGGAAGTCGCGCCGCTTCCTGTCATAGTAACTTTCGCGCAGAGTGTCTACACATCTACCCCAACTGGCACGGAAACCAAGGCCGGCTTCATCGCCAACATGTCAAGAATAAGTGAATGGGCGCACACTTGAATGTATGCGCACTATATGCGCACAATGTATGGTCGAAGCTAAATGTTTCGTGACGGTCCACAAGAGTAAGTGAGTTACTGCAGATAATACATCTTTGCTACAAGGTATTACAATGTACAATATAGCTACGTTTCATGCCTTGTGCGCAGAAGTAAGAAATATATCGGAACGGAACATGAGCGATTGGGCAGAAGATAATCCGATAGTGACTGCTCCGATGGACTTCATTGAGTAAGAAACGTGACAAGCGCTGCTTCAAAAATATTTGTCAAATACAGAATGATGAGCAAAACACACTGATCCTGATTCAATTCATGAGCGGAAAGTTTGGATAGCTTGGAATACGTATTTAGCCTCGCTTTTAGAACAATCACGATATACGCTTCTCGCGCCGTTTGGACAGCTTAATCAGCTCCGAAAGCTCTATTGCATGCTCTCCGAAGTTGAGGTCAAAGTTTCGCCTCATTCGTCCAGCCACCGCCTACGACGTCCCCCGAAACAAAGGTTTGCTAAGCCGGACCGCCGTCATACGCATCCATGGTAAGCAAGGAGGCAACGGAGGCAGTTGAGGCAAGCAATGGACGCGTCACCACATGGTCAAACATGGCAGCACCCATGGGATCTTTATGCAAAAAAAAAGTGAGGCGTGCAGACAGGACACAAGAGTAGAGAAGTGGACGACACGAACGCCGACTATCAACTGAAGGGAGCACTGAGGCGAAAAATGAAAGAAGACACAAAACTCATCTGCGCATGCTCAGGAATGGTAACACCACGTGTCGATCGGGTACACGTGCTGGTCTACGTGAGAGATAACTGTTAAGGCACTTAATCTCTTCCTTATGTAAAGTAATCGAAGGCTGACTCACGCACGCACTTCCACCATTATAGATATGCCATGCCTCTACCATAAGACGCGTATCTTCATTCTTATGCCTGTACAATATCGCGCATTCATCTAACTCTGGCGTGCAGTTACAATATCGGCAATGTAGCGAAAGATTAGAAGGCGATCCACCAGTTAACGACCTTTTATGTTCCATTAACCTCTGATTGATACACCTCAGAGTACTAGAAATGAAGCTTAGAACGACAGAAAGCTGAGCTAGTTGGTAAGGATTCATTATGCAAAAAAGAAGTGAGGCGTGAAGACAGGACACAAGAGTAGAGATGTCCGCAATAGAGATTAGTAAGGGGCGATTGGAGGATTGGTGGAAGAAAAGTATGGAAACGACAAAAAACGGAGACGTACAAAAGCACAGTTCGCAATAGGGGATCAGAAAAATTGGTTGTGGTAGTTCACTGAGTTTTTTTGTTGTTTTTCAACCTAGGTAGGACATTAGGCAGTATAATAACAAGAGCTTGGTGGCGCAACCCACTGCCCCGTTCCAAAGGGGCGCTCATAACATCCATCCACACGCTGCAAGACGCGGGCTCATACATGACGTGTTTTAGCAGGGACAGTACGGGGTACGTTTCTTGCACGTGTGCGTGACAATACGTTGCTTGAACGCTAATAGTATTAACGTCAACAGTCATGGTGAGATGGATAGTGTCAGGAGTTTTTTTTAGCTTTGTGTCGAGTGACGCAGCCCTATAATTTGATTTGGTGCAGCATTCCCCTTCTTCGTGAACATCGTGTTGTGGAGAACAGAGCAAATCTTTGCCACTGGGTACTTCGTCCTCATCTTGGATGGTACCAGGGGAAGAGCCGTGATCAAGATTAATAAGGAGTACGTATAGACAATATTATTTTCAAATCATGTTTGCTTTTGCATGAATAATCGGCTGTTACATTAATAACTTGAGGCCTTCTCACATTAACGTATCTAAAAAAAATTTTGCCCTTCTCGCTAAGTTCGTACGAAGTCTGCCGGCATTGCTGCACACGATGCATGCTTCTTGCCCATGCTTTATAAAACAGACAAGTGCAGTGCCAACAACTGGTAACAAATGGACCAGACCTCCAGGTGGTGGTGGTGGTGGCCGTATTGGTGGTTGTGTTGACACAGGTGGAGTGAGCCTGGCATACTTGACCTATATTTGCCAAGGCAGCGTTTCTCTTTCCGTGTCACGAAAATGTGGCACCCTGAGTCTACCAACCTCACAGAAATCTCAGCAGTATGCGCGACACTTCTGTGCACGCTATTTGCAGTCCTCTAGGATTGAAAAAAAGAAAGAAAATCTAATTTCATGCACTCACCTGAGGATGCACTTTTATTCTCGCGTTTTCCACACCTCCGTGCGGAATTTTAACATGCAGTATCCTGCAGTTAAGCTGAAAGAGCGATTTATGGTTGCCTCGTTGAATGGCACAAGGTTGAGTGCACTGTTTGCGCCGATTTTGCATGACTAACCGCCGTTCCATAGCCAATTGCACTCTGTATGCTATCTGTAACTTTTAAGGCTGGGCGATCTGACATAGCATACTTGCTGACAGGCAGAGCAATAACCGCAGTTTTCGTTTCTTTCTTCCGGTTCTTGTTTTTCCAGTATCGCACAGGCTTGAAAAATGAATTATTCCCCTTGCACGCTAACTTTCAGTATTTGTACGTGCTTCTTCTTTTGGGGTTGTGTGTGGTTACTGAGCTTTCTGTCGGCAAGTACTTCTTCTCTCCTTCGCCTTGTGTATGTCGCACTGTTTCCCACGACGCTGCACCTGATCGCAGACCATCTTGCCTTATGTGCGCACAGGCCGCTGCGACTCTTCGGTGCCGTGAAGAACGAGTTCGTCGTGAAGACCGATACCTACATCGGCGATCTGCAAGCGGCCTCCTTCCGCTACACTAGCAGCCGTTTCTTTTTCTTTCGCAGCAACATGCTGCTCAGGCATGTCGAGGTGTTGCCGATGAACGAACCCGTGAGAACGCAGTGAGTATACGCGTGTTTGGAGCGCCGCTAATTAACAAACCCTCAATTGGCTGGTTCTGGTATCGCATCGCGGTTCCATATACGAGGTTGCGACTCACGATAGCGGGGTTCACGCTCCGAACATCCGAAGCATGAGTGTACGCGTGTTGTGTGCCATCCGTGTAGGTGTGAGCACCGTCGCTCGATAGAAAAGAATTCGGTGCGGGCGAATAGCGGCACCACAATAAAAATATGTACCGTATTTACTCGAGAAAAGGTTGATCATGAATGTAGGTCTACATATGACTAGCATCCAAAAAGTGCAAATATAGGCAGCAAGAGAGGGACAAACATAAACAACCAAATAGATGAGCAACATTCAAGTTTAAACAAAAAAATCATCCAGCGGAAGAGAGCAAATGGCACCAGACACCGTGTTTCAATATTCACTGGTTAAAGGGGAAAAAACTGTATTCAAACGCATCAGTTTATGATTTATAGGGTACAATACTAAGATGGGGATACCCTCTACATGAGGGAAGTTTCGCAAATTTTATGTGTGTACTTAGGGAACGAGAGATCGACTGCCACATTTTGCTAGTGAATGCCCCGAACTGCATTGAATGCCCAAGCGCCCCAACCGCCCCAAACGAGTGAATGCCCCGACCGCCAAAGAAGTCGTCCTCTTCGGATGCGCAACATCTTTTAAAGCCCGTCTGCGCTTTAAATTTTTGATCTTTATTCTTTTAATATTCAGACGGGCTTTATGGAGAGTACGCGACGGAGAAACTTAGTTGGCTTGGTAATTTCGATAGCCTTGTTCACAAATATTGGTTGATATTCTTTCTTTATGAATATAGGTCGATATCTCATTTTCGGTAACATTTCCGAAAAAAAGAAAAGATCGACTGTATTCGAACAAATATGGTACTCTTATGGTAAAAGAACGAGAGAGAGAGAGAGAGCGATGCAAGCTATAATAAAAAGCCGTAGATGTCTCCTTGCTTGACATGCTACTGCAGGTTCTCTGTAATAGTTATAGCACACAGTCATCACGTAAACACACAGCAGCTCGTACACTCGCAGACATGCACATACTACCCAATAACGCTCTTCGCAAACATTTGTATGATGTACACCGAGTATAAGGCTTGCGCTAACATTCTTTTTACATCAAAAGGAACTCATCTCCGTGCGATTAAATGTCCGTAAATTTGGCCTGCTCCTTCAGTTTTCTCGTGCGGGCATGAAACTTTGAACAGTGCACTTGTAGAACTCACGTTAACAAGTTGCAGTCTTGAGAAACCAAAAGTTTGCCATAGTCTCTGACACACCGTTGAATTCGCTAGAACCAGGAATTGCATTGTAAGTTCATGACGGATGTCTCTCTTGAGCACGAAGATAGAGAAATCCAAACACTTGTAAAAAAAAAGTGAGACCGTGCTTTGGGACGTTTCACCCTAATGGCCAGGGTTTGTTGTTTAATTTAATTTAATTTCATTTCATTTTTTTATTTTCCCGAGAAAAATAGACATTTCTGGTAAGGGTACCCGGGCAAAAAACTGTATTTTGACAGCTTGACTGGGCCCGGGCAACCTGGAAACTTTTTGCAGTGGTGACATTCAGAAGATCAAACAGACTGTTACTTTCTTTTTCCCAGTGAAAGGAGGAGCAAGATGAAAACGTTTTGCTACTACAATAAAACGGGGATACCTTCTGGCGAAGAAGTGAAGCTGACTCCTTGCAAACTTTAATTAAAGGAATAAAGATCAAGTTATTGTGGCTGCAAAACACCACTGCTCACTTGTTCGACTGTCAATAGCCGGTTATGTAGTGAAATTTTTCCAACAGTAGCCGGCGGCGTCTGTATCAATAGTGCGCTAGTACGGCTCTAGTCTCGCATGTGGCACTACGCCTACACTGCTCGTGTCACCTTAACTGGTCAATGGTGGAGGTAACCAAGGTACAATAAAACATTGCCGAGACAGAAAAAAAACAAAACAGGGAAGACGTGGGGAGGAGGTGGTCATGGGCATAGGTATCTCTACGAGATAAAACACGTATACCGTCTACTTTATTTGAGTAGTTCCGTGCAGTAGGACCAAGGACACGAGTACTGCAAACGCAGATGTTTGCGCGGGAAACAAAACGCCGGAGGACAACAAAAATACACGGAAGGATGGACCTCCGGATGTATTTGTCCTCCTTATTGGTTGAGGCGCCTGTATCTGTGAGAGTACTACACACTGCTGTAGCTCGGTGGCTATGGAATCGCGCTGCAGGCTGCAGCTACCACACTCTGATAGGAGCGAAATGTCAAAACGCTCGTGTACTTAGATTTAGGTGCACGTTAACATCCCCAGGGAGTCTAAATATAACACAGAGTCTCCTTCTACGGCATACCTCACAATGAAGTCGACGTTCCGGAAGCTGAAATCCCAGAATTCCATTCAAGCTTTAAACACAAACGGAAATTTTGCGTTCGTGGCCTTTAGTTATATTTTTCAGTTACGTAAATTGACCTGCATTCGGCATATATAAATTTTACTTTTTAAGTGCACACAACGGTAAATTTGTACGTGTTTTAGTGAAGTATCCACTTATCTGGAACAGTGTTCCGCATACCTCTACCTGTTACCCGGAACCGGCACATATAGCTGGAACTATGTTTAAGTATGTAGGACCACGTTGCGCATACCTAAACATAATTCCTGGTAGAGGTGCGTAAAGCTACGCTCCGGATAACTTGTAGAGGTATGCGGAGCGCTGTGCCACATAAGCGAATATTTTACTGGATCCACAGATTTACGGTTATGTGTACTTAAAAAGTAATGTTCCTATGTATGTAAAGCAGTTCTATTTAGGTACGTGGAAACTGCATTGAGAGTGTCGTGCTGTGTCGACCATTTGGAAAAGAGCGCGATGGGCACTGAGACTTGGCTGAGACAGGCACTTGGTGACAACGCTGCAATAAGCTGCAGTTAGCGAAGCATGAGACATCAGCAGGCGTTTGCAACAATCCAAAAAGCAACCATTTCTGCCTCAACGTTCGCACCGGCCCCCACCTTGTGGGTTTACCCCGAATTCATTTGGCTATCGTTTAAATGTAACTCAACTTTATTCTCATCATCAATTCGGACTCGTTTTAATGAATTGTTGTCAGGATGAATTAGGTTAGTGGCCGATTGCGTTACTTTTCAAATGAGGTCACCTCATTTTTTATTTAGCGTGATACTTCCTTTTTACCATCTTACGAAAGGTATGTCAAACGGCATAGGGGGCGCGTTTTATAATTTTATTTTTATCCTACTGCATTAATCTATTCAGTTTTGACCTCTCAGTCTTTTTCTATAGCATATACCGTGTTGAGGGGTAAATTAGGCTGTGATATCACCAGTCAGGCGATTTCCTGGCAAACATGGACGTCCTCCCACTTGACAGCTAAATCTCGCTCGTGTTCCAGCTGAACGGCTTTCTCGGGTATGATTATTCGCCATCGCTCTACCTTCGGTAATGTGGATGACAACACACTATATATAGCGTCCCATGCGCTCAAGGTGCGTGAAGATTTTGATGTGCCAAAACCATCGCATTCATTTTTGCAGGCGTCAGCTGGTGTTTGGTTGCCAGTGATATAAGCTGTCAGTCGCTCTTCAATTTGATACGCGAACTATCTTTTCATTCGTTACAGTCCTAGTGAAATTTCCGGGCTTTTCTTGAGCCTCACATTTGCTCCCACAGCTTTTGAAGAATGTCTGATCGGTTTGGAATAAATTATTATGGAGAAATGTAAACATCTCAATTAGTTATTGCGCAGACACATAGCTCTCTGAGTAAGCCGAATCTTTCGTGTCCACAAACGATGAAACTTCGTTGCTCATAATCAATTACAGTGACGCATGAAAACAGCTGCGTGAGCATCTGCAGCAGAGGCGGCAGCCTTTCTGGTATTATAATGACTGTTCTATTAGCCGGTGCTCTTCCTCTGTGCTTTTTTGACTGTAAATGGAGCTAGGCAGCTGTTTACATACAAGATAAAGAAAATATCTGGCACAAGGACAATATATACGATATCCAATTGTCTCCGCTGAAGATGCTGCCGCCTACGCTGCGCACAGGTGTTAGAGCGTGTTTAAAGTTATTGTCAATTTCACTTCTTCCAAAACTCTAAACAATGATGTGGCGTTTGATGTAGTTGGAACAGTTCCAAGGCTCAGATGCTTCACGTTGACGAGACAGGTGTTAAGAGGGTTGACAACTTTCTCTCTCGCCCTGTCATTTGCATATACCCCGCCAAAAAGAAGCTGATCAATCACAGAAGATAATGATCTCACACGTTACTGCTGGCACCGCGTACCTGGCAAAAAAGCCAGGGAACGACGCATCAAATATTTGTCGAG
Organism: Dermacentor albipictus; assembly: GCF_038994185.2. Taxonomy (NCBI): domain Eukaryota; kingdom Metazoa; phylum Arthropoda; class Arachnida; order Ixodida; family Ixodidae; genus Dermacentor; species Dermacentor albipictus. The sequence continues at coordinate 18,002,047 of NC_091829.1, forward strand.
GGCCATCACGGAAATTTTAATCACCTTATCAACATAGTTTCTACCATGAATTCATAGAGCTAAAAGACTGTTATATATATTTTTTTATTGACTGGAGCCCATTGAATCTTGGCCTCTTAAGCCAGCGCGCATAATAATGGGAAATATTCGAAAAACTCTAGTTTTTGTGCTGAGCGCGTTCGTTTTTGGTGTGTGCATCTCAACTTCAAGCAATACATACGACAGCGAAGAAGAACGTGAGTATACCGGCATGGGAAAGAAAATGTCATAATTTCATATCAGCGAATAAATTGTGTGTTACTGACGTGGTTATATGAGGGTTGATCCAGAAATAAGGTTCCCGTCAATTTTTGAGTTGATTGTTGTCCCACGTTCCATGAAATCGATCAGCAGTATCCCCTTACGATACCAAAAAACACTGGCCATGACTTTGCCCGCAGAAGGAGTTTGTTTAGACTTCTTTGCGACTGGTGACTCTGGGTGATGCCACTGCTTGGATTTTTGTTTCATTTCGGGAGTGAAATGAAACACCCACGTTTTGTCTCCCGTAACAATGGAGTCCAACAATCCTTCCTTATCTTCTTGACTTTTTTGAAGAAACTGGCGAGCACAGTCAAGGCGTTTCTCCTTGCGGTCTGATGTCAATAGCCGCGGTTCCCATCGAGCACAACGCCTGTGATACCCCAATTTTTCAGTCAAAGCTTTTTCCACTGTACCGTAAGAACTCCCAGGAACCCGAGCAACAAGTTTACGGACGGTGATCCTCCTGTTTTGAAGCACTTTGCGTTAGACTATCTAGATAACCGCATTTGAAACTGACGGTCGCATCTGAAACTGATGGTCTTACACTCAGTTCTTCGTTGTGGGCTTCCTTCCGACCGGCACTAAACTCCCTGCACCACTTTCAGACGTGTTGAACGAACATACACTTGTCGCCGTACACCTCTGTCAACTGACGATGAATATCCACGGGTGGAGTCCCTTTGGCGAGCAAAAAGCTAATTACGGAACCGATCTCGCACTTGGCGGGATCAACAATGGGAACCTCCATATCGGACGGCTGCTGAGTCAAAAATGAGCGGCGCAGCGAAGCGCGGCCGGGGAGAATCGAGAGTGGGGGAACAGTCGCGCGCAAGAGTGTTGCCGGATTTGGCCTTGGACCTTCCCGTGTGCCTGGAGCTCTTTGGGAACCTTATTTCTGGATCAAACCTCGTATAAGGTCATATGCTTTGAGGTTAAAATCAAGTGCCATGGATACAGGTTGAATGGTATCGCATAATCTTGAATATAGGAGTGAAATAGCGTAATTTCTCCTTATCGTGGGGAAGCAGGGGGGGGGGGGTAATCTCGCAATTCTCGCCATTCTTTTCCCATTTCTCTGCATAAGTGCTTGCGACGAAATTCCATGGGACTCACGCTAGCCCCATGGGGCTCACGTTCACTGATGCTACCAATTTTACAGGAAGAAGCATAGCCAAAATACTGCGTGTGCGCACGAATTGGGCACAGGTAACACACACGCTTACATTTAGCTAAGACTAACTTGCGCACTATCGTCAGACTTATACACGTTACAGAAAAGAAAGTAACCAATTACAATTATATATTTCTTCTTTCAAAAATGTAGTTGATTACAGTGACAAATTACTATACCAACAAAGCAATTGAAGAATAATAAAAAGTAATCAATCACTCATAGGTCACTTCCCTCCCAACGTTTATTAACACTGCACAAATATTCCAAACAGGAACTAGCCTGGCTATTTCACTTCGGCCTCTGCATCGCTTCACACGTTATCTTCCCTAACAATTACTTTTCAAACATTTAGTTGGTCATTTACCCTCGTTTTGTTGTCAAGACGTCAGCAGCGACGTTGAAAACTGGCTCGATGTGCGCGCTAGAAAGAAGGGCGGTATTGGAACGCGCTAATATCTTGCACTCAAGATTAACAATGCCACGATGCTCGTGCATGGATTCTCTATGAGGCGCTGCGCTTTTATGTTGCTACGGCTCAGAGAAGGTGCTGCCGACAGGGCCAGTGAAATGCTGGAAATTTTAGGTGAATGCCTGGCATCGACGCCTGAAGGGGTCGTCATTATCGAGTCATAGCAGTGACGGTTCAGTTATTCGAGAAACATTTGGTGAAGCGTTAAGATGAGGGAAGAAACAATGAGGGGCCGTGTTGGCCTGTCTAAACATGCGCATCTGCGAGGCTGCTTCATGACCTGACACCTGGAGTTCTGCTGTTGTTCCTGCCAAGTTCAAGCGCTTGAAGCTGCATTTCATATAGTTTATCGTCAGAAATTTAACTGGTTAGATGCAAGTGATGAGCATTACTGAGCAAGAAAGTAATCGAAAAATTACAGAACTGCCAAACATGTAGCAGAATGGACAGCTGGGCTAGTTGGTTTAGCTTACCTGCATCTTGACTACTGTTTTAGCACTTGAAGGACGAAAAACGAAGAGAAGACAACAGGACAAGATGCTTGCTCACAAGTGAAAAAAAAATATTGAAAGGAAACAAATGTAAGCACGCACAAAAAAAGGCGACCGCGCATGCGCGTAAGGAGCATGGGTGAAGCATAAAAAAGACAAATCTTGAAATTTTTAAAATATGGTCTACTTGGTTTACTAGACCAGCTTTAAAAATTTTCATGATTTGTCTTTGAATGTGAATATAATTAATTACAAGTAACTAATTATATGAAACCGGGGTAGTTTGAGAAGTATGGGAGAGGCCTTTGCCCTGCAGTGAGCGTAACCAGGCTGATGATGATTATGAATTATACGAAATTAGTTACGTACAAGCCTGCTTATTGCTTATGCATTAACTTACGCTTAGATAACACTCTGTTAGGCATTATTAATCGCAAAGGAGTGGGGAAAGTGGCAAGCAAAATCACTGCTTTAGATCTGGCCATTATTAGGCCCAATTTTTACCTGTGATACCACTAATCAAGAGTCTGTAACAATACATTTATTCAGTGTATTTATTAATTTGGTGTACATGAGATTACCGCTCTAGTCTAAGTCTCCATGCCATTGTTAAGTCTCTTCTTGTTTTTGTGGTTGTTGACGTAGAATTTGCACAAATTTCATTGCTCGGTCATTAATCGGCATCATTCTTTGAAAGCCTCGACATCGGGTCTGGAATTATGGGTAGTGACATCCTTTCAAGGACGGACGCCGCGTGGCCGCTACGTCCTGTAACAAAAGCGTTGAAATCACAGTATAGATTGCTTTTCCGATCATGAAGGGATGTGACTCTTGCGACAAGAAAAAGTCAAATAAGAAAGACTAAAATATGAGGGACATGAGTGGACCATTGAGGAATTTTCAGCTTCACTCATTGCGAAACTGTGTCCCTCTGTTGCCACTATGTCCCAAAGTAAACTAGATGTACCTCCTCGTATGCCAATGCCACTAATTGTTGGGTCACGTTGGAAACACATGATCGCCTGTGGTTAAGCACTTCAGCAGACAAGAGGTTTCGCAATGGTTGGTTTATATAATCTACAGTTCAGTATTACAGTTCAGTTCACCGGAAATTCGCAAGAATAAAAAAATTTTCACCCACCCGAGAGTCACACCTTTCGTAAAATTTTTTCTTCCTTCCATGAAACTTTCTCCACCTTGCTGGTTCCCGCAGAACTGATTTGCCATATTCTGTGTCCTTTCGCTTCTAGTTGTCGACTAATTTGGCCTCACTCTAAGATCTGCTGACCTCCTGGTTAGCTCAAATGACAGATCGACCACCGCTAGAAAGGCGTCGGTTTGGGGTTAGATTCCCAGACCAGGATAAATTTTTCTTCCGTTTCGAAGCTTTCCTCGAAACCCATACGAGCTCGAAGCTACTGTCGGGTTGCTGACAGCTTTTCGTTTTTCTTAAGAGATTTTAGTATAATTTGGGCGGCAATTCCCGCCCACCCTAATTTCAGCTAGTGAAGTTAGCTGCTTCTTTCAGAGAACATGGCTGCAAATCGCCGCACGTCCGGCCGGAGACTGTCGTTGCTTGCGGACCTACTAGGATTTCCTATATTGCCAGTGTGATCCAATGTTGGGTACCATTGGCATTGTGTGCTGTGCCATTCATGGGCAAGACGCAGTATTGAATCGACGCTTGCCATTCGAACTAGTTTGGAGTTCGTGGCATGACAAACTCAGCAGGCGACCGGGGACAAAGACTTTACGTGTGCTTTGTGCAGGTGTGCAAGTGAAGAAGTGCTACAAGGAGTTGGGATGCTTCGAGTCGGAAGGATTCTTCCACGCACTGTACCGACCCGTCAACTTCTTTCCCGACAAGCGAGCTCTCATCAACACCATGTTCGCCTTCTTCTCGCGCAAGAACCCGATCAAGGAGCATCTGCTCATGTGGTCATCGCCCATCAGTGACTACTTGAAGCTGCCTTTTAACGCCAGCAATCCCACGAAGGTCATCACGCACGGCTGGCTGGACGCGGTGTACTTCGGGCAATGGATGACGGTGAGATGAAGCCTTGGCATTGTACTATAACTTTCCGAAGACTTTTGTTTGCTCTCTCTCTCAGTAGAATCAGCAACATCACCATTCTAATCATCGTCATCATAATTTATTTGAACCTCTCTCATCCAATGCGCGCTCTTGCAGGCGCATTTGTGTAGAAAGAGGAGGGGGGGGGGAGCGTTGCATCAGTATAATACTGTAAAACTGTAAACTGTATGCAGTGTATATAATTGTTGTCTTGAAGAAAATATTAGAAAGCTGGCAGTTGGCGCCCACGTGTGTTTTAACGTGCCTTTACTCCGGCTTTCATCTTTTTTCCGCACCTTTTACGTGTGTTCTAAATGCCATTAGAGCAGTATAACAGAATTGTGGATTGACACAAATGAAAACTATTGCATATTACAGCCAAAGAAACACGTTTAGGAGCAATACAATCTTGTTGACGAAAGGGGAGCATGAAGATCTTGCAGAAAGCAGGAACTATGCTTTTACAAAATCAAACAAGCTCTTAAAAGTGTTAGTCGGGTAAGCTCATGAACGCTTCGTTAGATAAGGGTCTAGATGGTTTGTAGCACAAAACTAGACCTGGACCATGCTTTTACAAAGTCAAACGTGCTTTTAAAGGTGTTAGACGGGTAATATGATGCACTTTTTGACAGCTAAGGGCAGATATGGTTTGTAGAAAGAAACTAGATATACAATGAAGACGGTGAATGTTCATGGCGACTAGAAATGTGAACGTGCGATAGTGGAAGTAAGCCATGTAAGCTTGCAGGATTTTGATATAATTTGGAAAGCTAATGCTGTCTTCGTTTATTTTCAACTTCAAGCTGTCGGGAGACATGCTTTATTGTTTGCTTCGTTTTAGTCATCCTTCAAAAACTAGTAAAGAAGCAACAATATATGGTGCAGACGACGCAAACAGGTGTCGTTAATCCGTTTTGTCGACAAAAAATTTCTCAAAAGTCTTCAGTCACCTAAGCGTGCCTGTATTATTGGTGCAGTGGGAAATCATTGCAGAAGGCACCGTGATGCTATCAAAGCCTCAAACCCTAAAATATACCAACAACGTCGCATTCCTCTACTCCACCTGTCGTCACCTGCTAACAGTCACTCGCGCCGACCAGAGAGCTGAACATTATTGAATGCATTACCTCCGGATTCTAGAACATTCCGTAAAAATGATTACATTGCAAGGGGCATAGCTTGAAACTAAGCTTCAGTTCCGCTTGGAAAAACAAGTTTCCCAAGTTTAGCTACCTTTTTCTTCCCAGAAAATGAAGAATGCTTTGTTATTGGCTGGCGACTACAACGTCATCACCGTTGACTGGCGAGGCGGAAATGGACTGCCTTATGCGCAAGCCACAGCCAATACACGGCTTGTAGGAGCTGAGATAGCCGTTATGATTGAGAAGCTTCAGGTGAGTGTTAAGTAAGCCTGTCGTGTACTTTCCAATAAAGGTAATCTCAGTAAGGCAGTCAATGAATGAGAAAGACTTTTGAGATAAGTTCGTAAATGTAATAAAGGCTTAACTGTAAAACAGCAGATCACGGTAATTCTAGCGTTTATTCATGTTTCGCTTAGGAGAACTGAGTTGGATAGGATAGATAAGCTTCTTTGAAGGCATTTGGTAGGTGCTTACCTTTGCGGTGAGCATGTCTGACAGCCTGGGTGAATGTTTCGTTTTGACATTCGAGGCTCATTAAACATTAGTTGTAAGTGAGAATGGGTCCCGTGCGCTACTTCGTCCTTCTCATTTTTTGTTGGTATGACCCTCTAAACATCTACCAATCCACTCAACGAGAGCATTGTTAAGACGACGTTAAGTTAAACTGGTCACAACGTATGTTGAATTGCTGAAGTCACAGAAGTAATATTTACAATTGCAAAAACACGATACTTATGCAAGAATGTGTTACACAATTTTTTAATGACATGTGGGATTCAAATATTCCTATTACAAAAGAAAAAACATGCAGGGACTCCTTTAGTTCTATTTCCTCTAGCACTCATTTCGCAATGACCACTTTTGACTTTGTTATCTGCCCACAGAAAGTGTTCAAAGCCAACGTGTCAACTTTCCACATCATGGGTCATAGCCTGGGAGCCCACGTCGCCGGCTACGCGGGAGAGAGAATACCCGGGCTTGGACGAATAACCGGTTAGTGCCTTTTTTAAACGAGCGCTTAGTTTGTTGTAAAGCATCCACCAGGTTGATGGGCCACCGAGAAACTGGCCTACATTTGCAGAGGAGGTGGACCGACCACCCACGGCTGCTCAGTGGCTGTGCTGTTCACAGCAGAGTGCATTGGAGGGAAATGATTGAAGGGAGACCATTAGCGAAGTGTGCTTTACATGCTGTAGCAGTGCCCGACGATCATGTCTTGCCTACACCCGCCGTGGTTGCTCAGTGGCTATAGTGTTGGGCTGCTGAGCACGAGGTCGCGGGATCGAATCCCGGCCACGGCGGCCGCATTTCGATGGGGGCGAAATGCGAAAACACCCGAGTGCTTAGATTTAGGTGCACGTTAAAGAACCCCAGGTGGTCAAAATTTCCGGAGTCCTCCACTACGGCGTGCCTCATAATCAGAAAGTGCTTTCGGCACGTAATACCCCATAATTTAATTAAATTTTTTTTAATGTCTTGCCTATTGTCTGTGCATAACGCTTGAGACATTGTACCAACCTCTACATACCGTCTACGCGTTCGTGAAAATAGACATATTATATACAAACTTGCGCGATCATTTCATCACGCTGAAATTGGAAAGAATCAAAGCATATCGGGCTCTCGCCATGCTAGCTCACTGACTAAGGCATTCCGCTGCTGAACTTCAGGTCGAGGGTTCGATTGCCGGTCCCGGTGGCCGCATCGTAATGGTAGCGGAAGCAATGAGAACATGTGTGCTTCAATTTAAATGATGGTAAAAGAATCGCAGGTGGAATAAATTAATGTGGAGCTCCAGACAATTATGTTTTTTTATAGTTTGAGTGTGGCCTTGGGATGTTAAATCCCATAATTTTATTTTATAGGTAACACATCTTTGCCCAGACATTCTTGTCGTTCTTGGAATGCTAGTCACACATTGGCTGTTTTCACCATGTGTAACTATGGCTAACTACTACTCCGCACTTTCTAGTGTATACACGTAAATTGGGTTGTACATTTCGAAATCTCAGTCCAACCTGAGGTAGAAATTCGATACTAAGAAATCTAGGTCCCAATTAAACTATTGCTTGCAAATGTAGCTTCACGGCATTAAGTATTATTCTTACATGAAGCCGAACCTGTCATCAGCAGAGTGGAACAGTGATTAAGGGGTGACGGAACACACATACCAGTCGTGTTTTATCTTTTGTCTATAGCTTCATTCCGAGTTTGCAGTCTCGTAAGATACCTTTATAAACGTTTAAGTGTTTTTGTATGCTGTGTTCTGCGCGCGATTATACGTGAAGAGCTTCCTTCTGTTTCTATTTTCGAGAATTGTAGTTTACGGTGCACATAAAGCAAAGCACAGCGCCTGTTCCAAGTAGGGCTGTTACTGTACGCATCGTTACCAACTTGCTGAGTTTGTATTCCTAGTAAGGAAATGCCTTGATAAATGTGCAGCTTCTTATTCAGCAACATCTATGTAATAAAAAAAAAACATGAAATGCAAGGTAGGTTGTTGACGTAAACAACCATACGTATTGGAATACTTTCAGGTTTGGATCCAGCCGACCCGTACTTCCAGCACATGCCTGCTTTCGTCCGCCTGGACCCGACTGACGCGAGCTTCGTGGACATTCTCCACACCGACGGAGGGACAGTTCTCGATCTGGGCAAGTTGCGCTTTCGTCGCAGAAATGCGAGCCAGAACTCATTTGTAACCATATAGGCGCGCGCCAAATTCTCTCTTACCAGAACTAAGCTTCGTGACAGCTGCTTGACCACAGCCTCAGAGATTGCGCTCGCCACGGGCGCGTTTCACGATCTCGGAGGCTGTGTTTAACATACTATGACTTACCCAGAAAGAGAGAGGGGGGGGGGAGCAAGACTTATCTTGAGGGATGTGCGTCACTGCTGTCAATGCTCAATCATTAGGATACTTGCGTCAAAGCGAAAAAGTAGGGTTCTCATGCTGTGAATCGTGAGAGTAAAATTTCCTTTAGTTCACATGTTTCATCGCGTTTTTCACGGGGAAAGTGATGCCATAAGGTACATCGCGGACCAATGCTCCCAGGCAACAGTTGGTCTGAATTTGCTTGTTGCTCCATACGTAGTTGACCGTTTGTAAAACTAATACGCTTACACAGTAAATGAAAGAAGACATGTACACAAATACGGCGAATATGCGAGATACTCCCCAAAGCGTCATGGCATAGAAGGGCAGCTGCGAAGTGATACCTACCTTCTTACATGTGCTTTTAGTTTAAGCCTGCAAAACTAAGCCTATAATACTACTGACAGGTACTCATATTTTCACGACTCGCTGCTGTGGTCATTCTAGGCTTACTCAAAGCCGCCTTTTATTCGTATTCTTTTGCGAGGTTGAATATTGCCCAACAGCTCTGTTTCGCTTCTCATATAACCTCCAATATATGATTCAAGTTCGTTAACCGTGAGACCCACGCAACTTGCCATAACATTGACTTTGTGACCCATGCTCAGTAAAGGGGGAAGGCCTCGGGATGTACGAACCTACGGGACACCTGGATTTCTACCCAAACGGCGGAAGTAAAATGCCTGGATGTTCCTTCGGAACGAGCATATCGTCCACCTTCAGCAAGGGCCTCATGCAAGGTGAGGGAGATGAGCCTTCCATGCCACCAAGTTGACTCTGTGGATCAGCCACTTCGCAGCTAATCGCGCAAACTTGAATGCGGCTCCGACGCATGCATTTCGCCAGTGAGGAAGACTTCCAGCGTCACCACGATCTCTGGCTGTAGCTCAAAAATCTAACTCCTCCTTATTGTTTTCTGTTTTTGTTTTTGTTTGTTCTCGTGAAGCTTGCCCTGCAGCATAGATGTTTACTTAAACAATCATTTATAACTCTGCATGAAGCCAGCAGACAATGAAACCAGCGGAAGCATATAGGAAAATTGACGGTTCTCGTTCTTTGAAATGTAGAAGTAATAAAGAAAATTGAAATGAAAATGGATGAAAGCACAACAGTTGGGAGTGAAACCTGTGTCTCTCTGCGAGTGTATTGCTTCTTTATTGGGCAACCGTGGTGCCTGACCTGCCGTCCGCTCTGTTGTGCATTAGTGTACGTGCACTGGGTCTAGCTGTGAAAGTGTCAGCCAGCGCCCCCTCACAGGCGTTGGCAGCGGACCTGCAACATTCTTTCAACCCCATGCAGCCGTCATGAAGTATGTGAACCTAAGAGCAGGAAATTAGCCTATGTAGGCTACAATTAGCCTATATCCTGTGCTGTCCCGTGCATGAACTTCGAGGTCGCATCGTTCTATTCTCGGAGACCACGCCCTATGGCACTAGGGCTGCCGAAGTCGAGACCCTCGCTATGCAATAAGCGAGGGTCTCGTGCCTTTGTATAGTTTCGTAATCGAAATCTTCAGCGGATACCACCCTGTGCCGGCCAGATTATTCATCTCACAACATCACCTTATCATCTGATACTTTTAAATTTGTTCCCCTTCCCTCGTCGCTGAAGTTTGCCACTTTAACAGGCCGCCATTACTGCCTCTTCTGCCCGCTAACGCGAAATCACTGGTACAGATTTTTGTCCTGCAATGAACCTTGATAGGCTACTACTGATGCGCATAGATCGCACTTCGAAAATATCTTTTGGTAGGAAGGCAATCCACAAGAGTTGAGAATGGGGGCTTTCCACGGGCATTGGAGGAATTTTCACGCTATCGTGGAAAATAATTCAGTTGCTATAACGAGCGCGAACACGTAAATTTAGAGTTGTGCAAAGCATAGAAAGCAAACAGGAAGAGCGAGCAATCGACCCTAATTCGCAGAGGGATTCACGAAATAGTTTCGGAAATTTACTCCGCGAATGTGCCCTGATGTAATGCCAGTCTTCAGCATCCCTACGAAGCACTGTCCCGTCTGCTGCCCGTAGCCATGCGCTCGGCGGTCGTGTGCAACCACGAGCGTGCCGTGACCTACTACCTGGAGACGGTGAGCGACCGGAGTTGCAAGTGGATGGCCTTCGTCTGCCCCTCGTACCACATGTACAAGCGAGGTCAGTGCTCGGACTGTGGCCATGACGGCTCCCGCTGCGCGCGCATGGGGTTCTACGCGGACCAATGGAAACCCCGGAGCAACACGTCGGTGCGCATGTACCTGCAGACCATGAGCGTGTACCCGTACTGTGGTGAGTCTGAATTTCAGCCTTTTGCGAATGGTATGCAGTGCAAAAAACTGACAGGCACGCCATGGCTGCCCCTGTCTTCCTGTTTTAATGTGACCCGATCTGAGTGATGATGATGATATGGTTATATTCAGGGCTGTGTTGCTCGACACTGTGTCCGCATAGACCATTATTATTGCTGTGCAAGAACTAAAACGGACGAACTGATACAACTTTTGGAAATAATGTCTTGTGCATCCATGCCGGCAATTTCCCAACAGGTAGACATGTCCCCTAGTCTAAACGTTCGCTGCAGCGGCACATGTGCTTGACGCCTCTGCATCATTATGAACCACGAGTTTTGTAAAGCCCATTAAGATTATTATTGTTATTGTCTTGACCATTTCACTCCGAGATTGGCGCATGAGAAAACGGACACATGCAGGAAGAAAGACAACAAGGACAAGCGCTCGCTAGCAAATGCTTAATTTCAGAAGCATACAGCGATAATGTCACCCACACAGTGTATTTACATAACCCTTGGATAATCATGATACATCGATAAAGGCAAAAAACGACAAATAATGAAGCACTTTTTCTTGTCGGAGTCTTCTTTGTTGTGCGTGTGTCTGTTCACTCTACAATGTTGTTCTTAGCAGTTCTCTGTATACCTTGCTAGATTTATCGAACAGTGGACGAGTGGTGAGTTTAACGATTGGTGTCGTTAACGTGTTATGGTCTAAAAACCGTCAAACAGTCTGAAAAAGAAAAAGAAAAAAAACGACTGAGCAGAAAAAAGTGTCTCTCCTGACGTTGTTCCACTTCTATTACTCCATAATCAAGAATGAACAATTAGTAGCGTATTTAAATGAGCCTGAGCGCGATGTCTCGTCCAGATTTTTGTCCAGATCCTACGCGGTTTTCAACAAGGCACGTCGTGCCCAACTGCGATCGATAACAGTCTATATAGAAATGCCATGGCGAAAAAGCTGCTGTACAAGTAGAAAAGAATTTGCATGCATCCAAACTTCGTTATATAGCAAAACACAATACAGTGTAACGATGTAATGAATATAAAGAAGTAAATAAAAATATTCATGCAGTCCCCATAGGGATTGGCATTTCAGTACATGTAATATTCGATAAAACGAATTGATTCCGGCTCCCCCTTCAAGTTCGTTATAATGAGGTTTCACTTAGACCCGCCAGCCGGTAACGTCACGCTGGAAGGACGAACTTCTTCGAATATCGGCGTCTCTCTGAAACTATGTTTTGGAGCACGGTGGTGAAGAGAGCAAATTGCAGTGGGGTTTTGTGTATGGGGCTTGTGCTGAATTCTTAGGTTACCACCGAATGTGTTGCCATTTTGTCAGTGTTCTGACACTTTTGACAGCATATTGTAAATTCATTACCATTTGTTTGTGTTGTTGTTGTTGTTGTGTTTGCTTTTTATGCCTATGATTTTGGAGCAGCTGACCTTACGTGTGGGAAGACTTCCCATTTTAAGGTGCGAATTCTTCATTATGATGCTTGGTTGTGATGCATTATGATACCTGCATTGTTTGTCAGAAGAAAAATCGAAGTTGCTTTAGGCTTTCTTTCTTTCTTCGTCGGCTGTATAAAACATAAAGCTTCTGCGGTCTTAACCTCGCTGCTATAGCCTTTATATAGTTCAACCATGCTTATTTTGCTACGACTACCATGTGGCCAATTATTGAGTGAATAAACTGAATAATTGTTGATTTATTTTGATTTTTTTCAGCTTTCCAGTATTCTCTGATAATTGAGCTGTACAAGGATGATCAGACCGTCTCAGCGACAGGTTATTTCACTCTCACCCTACACGGCGAATCCAGGAGCGCCGACATTCAGATCAACAAAAAGTATGTGTACCAGTGCTCGTAGTCTTACCAGAGCCTCATTGCCCAAGTTGACACGCCTATAAAACAGCGTCACCTTAGGGAAGAGGCAGCAGGGGCATTAGGTTAAACAAAGCTTATAAAGAGGAATCTGTAGCACAGGGCCGACTTTTTATTTACTTATTCAAATGCACGGAAATTGCGGAAATGTTCTCAGAAGGCAACCGGTCTGCGAATTTGAATGAACTTTGCAGCATTTGAGAGAGAACGTTAAATTATTGCAACAGTACGACGGAAAATTGCGACTTAAGACATTTTACTTTTTGCTAAAAATGTCGAAAACAGTAAGTTCGAAAGAAAGGGAAGTTCTAAATTTACGAATCTGCAAGTCGGCACCAAAAGCCCATGTTGCAGTTTTTAAAGCTGTATCTGTTTCGTTATACATGAGCTGTTGTGGAGGAAGAGGGCTAAAGAACACGCGAACTTCTTCGTTACTCTAAGCATTGCAGCAAAAAATAAAGGAATGGACTTAAACAGAGGTGTGTGTTTGGACCTACGATCCGTGTAGCATGCGAAAGACTCTTGCATTAATGGATAAAAATTCTGTTGCAGTGTTGTTATTTTTATTAGTTTCATCATAATTCTTTTGATTCATTTATTTATTTTAATTAAGTACAACTGTCAGAGCATTCAAAGTGGACAAATTTGATACATGGGTTCTCAGCTTACCTGCATTTACAACTATGTCTACAAGGGTTTTGCGAAGGCTTCACTCATGAATGAGTGGTATATTTGAGAATGGCATATATTACGTGACTTTTATCCTTTTTTTGTTTCTAAAAGTAGGGACAGGTTATTGAGTTTGCTTTTATTCCTGGGTAATAGAATTGTAAGCTTACATACACAGGAATAAAGTGTCCCAGAAAGGCTGGCCTATGTTTCGATAGGTAGACATATCTTCGCCAAATTCGGCCTTGTCATTCATGGCGAGTTAAAGCAGCCTTTGACAAAAATAGGTCCACCAGTCGAAACGCAGACCAGCTTTTCTGAGGCACCTTAGTCCTGTTTATATCACTTCTATACGAAAGTGTGCTTACTTCATCTGTCAGCCCCCTCTTGAATTTAAAGTTGTAAACTTGGTCACTGATATTGATCACTATTTACTATGATCACTGTGATTTGTGATCGCTATTGAACACAAATCACTGATGAAGCAAGTCCGGGGTTCGGGGTGAAAATGTTGGCCCCGAGATTTACCGTTTGGTATTCCCGTTCAAACTTCACAGCTGCGTGTCGGGTTCTACGACGAAGGACTATTTTTCCACGCGCAGGCCGCTGACGCTGTACCCGAGGGCGCAGCACCCGTTTCTCGTGACGACCGACAAGAATGTGGGCAAAATCATTCGGGCCTCTTTCTCGTACGAGAGCAACCGGTACCTGTTCTTCCGGACCAACCTGCAGCTGTGGAGAGTCCGAGTGTTGTCCATGAACGACCGCGTGCTGAGGGAGTAAGGCGCTGGATACGTCGGCCTTCTGTTTGCTTACCTGTCCGTGTGAAAATCGCTGTCTATAAGATGTCGTGCGGAGTACTTTGTCTCAACGTAGAAAATTTTTCTTCCTTATGTATAACTGCATATAAGACATCGTATGGAGCACTTTTCGCCGTGTTACAATGCTCTTCGTAGACGGCTAAACAGACAGCTAAAGCGGCCCTGTTCCAACTCTGACGCAGCCAGTAAAAAAGAAAGAAATCAAAAAGAAGCATGTTCGCGAAGACAGCATTGAAGTAAAAAAACTATGCAGGCTACTTTGCTGTCACCCGCCCTGGTAGCTTAGTGACTTTGGTGCCGCGCTGCTAAGCACTAGGTTGCGGGATGAAATCCCGGCCACGGCGGCTGCTTTTCAATAGGGGCGAAATGCAAAAGCACCTGTGTACTTAGAGTTTAGGTGTGCGCTAAAGAACCCCAGGTGATCAACATTAGTACGGAATTCCCTGCCACGGCGTGCCTGATAATCATATCATGGTTTTGGCACGTAAAACCCCATAGTTTAATTTTATTTGGCCGTCTATACAAGATGGTGGCAGGGCAGAATGCTTCAAAACTTGACAGGAAGGTAGCCTAGGCGCAGGAAACTGTAGTCACGCTTTACTGTTCGCTTATGTAAGATAAGTTGTGTTTTCATAAATTTCGAACACACAAAGTGTACAAGTACGGCTATAATATATGCTTATCTTTCTTTTTCTTGCAGACGTCTGGAATTTGTTGATACTTCTTCTAGATGCATTCCAGGAATTGGGCTCGAAGCTGTCTTCTTAGCGTTGAGCGTAGACTGTCTGAAACGCTCGCCAGAATCGGAACACATCCTTTGTTTTACTGTTGAAAATATTTTTCTATGCAAGACCGTCTATAAGACATCATACGGAGTACTGTGCCTTAATATAGCAAATCAATTTTTCCTGTACGTCCTCTACAGATGTACTGTACAGGCTGTAGTTATTTTAAAACAATATAATTGAATCTTCCAACTCTCTGCAGACACAGTTCTTGCAGATGTATGTCATAGCGTTTTTGGAATAAAAAAAAAATATAATTGTAGGAAGAGCATGTGCCACGCATTTACATGGGCATAACTCGATTAGCCGTTTTCAAGATTATGAGTGGTCAGAAAGGGAGATAGGATAGATTCTTGCGCTAAATTGTGCATGGGGCTGTCTTTTCTAAAACTATAACAGTTTCTGCATCCCAACGTTCATGTTATATGATCTTAAATGACCAGAAAGCCCGCTCCAAAAAAATAATGAAAAGCAGCACTGCAGCGGTACCAGCCAGGCTTTCTTCGAAAAGAAGCTGAACAGCAAATTGACGACCCTTTATTCCAGATAAGCATGTAGTCCAAGCAACAATTCTGAGCAGTCCAACCATTTGCGTTGCTTTACTGTAACGGGAGCATCATCATCATATTAGTCGTGCAATCTGCTTGTTCATTACATATATATATATATATATATATATATATATATATATATATATATATATATATATATATATATATATATATATAAAGATAGATATATAGATAAGAGTTTAATGAAAGCTGGAGAGGTGAGCCTATAGCAGTAGATGAAACATTCGTTCATGTGAGGTTCTTGGTTTCGAGTGACATTTGAGTACAATTTCAAGGTTAATTGTCCTACATTGTGCTGGTTCCTAAGCTTTGTTGTTGTCCCCTTGCAGTGAAAAGAAGAATAAGACGTTGGCCTTCTGCTACCACGACAAAGCTGGCATTCCGCCTGGAGAAGGTGCTCATTTGATTCCGTGCTAACGCTTTCGCAAGACTCAAAAAAAGACAAACAGAGTGACGGCAATACAGGAATAAAAGTGACATCTTGAAAGCAATGTTGTAGCTTTGTAGTTGTTCCGTTGTAGCATCGTGCTGCTGTCAGGTGGATGACGATTTTGCCCACTCAAGTTCATTTTTCATCATTCGCCCGGCTGAGTGGCTGATCCTGTAATATAACTGAGCAAGGCTTAGGGCTAGCCAATGAAATTGGGCATAAAGAATTGAAAAAAAATAAGAACTCTTACAAAATACGGCCGCTGCACACGTAAGTTTCCGCATAAATTTTCATAAGGCGGTTACCACAGCACTGAGCACACGGAGTTTCTTCGCACTTCAAGCACGCATTGTGCAAACTAATATTTCACTATGTGCTCGTGTGCACATTCACGCTGCGCACATTTGTGTTTCAGCCTGGTTGCCCTGATCATGAACGTAATTTGTTTTCAGTATTTTTTTATTAATGTGTTCCTAGCCTCTGAAAACGTTTTAGGACACCTCTACACAAAGGCCTCTTAGATATGGCTAAAGGGGGGAGATGTGTAAGGGAGGAGGGATGGGGTTTGTTCAAGGACGTGACATCACGTTGACGGACCGACAGCCGATGCTTTCAGACAGGGCCACTGGCAAGCAAGAAGCGGCACTTGTCACAACAATGGGACCATAAGCTATGCATTGCATGGTTTGCATTCTATGCTTCCGCGAATTGGAATGTCAGTGTCGCGATTATTCCACTGTTTAAAAACGCGGAGCGTTCGTTAATGCGCAACCTGTACGGGCAGTGCGAAACTACAGAGCGGACATTCAGTTGGCACAAGCTATGCGCTGAGAATTCAGCCTCTCTCTAAAACTGGCATGCTACCAAAACACTGTGGCGATCACTGTGGCAATATCCCTTTCCCTCTCCGTCTAACACATTGAAGGCAAACGCGCCACCAACCAAGAGTGCATAAACTTAATGATGTGTGCGACGCAGGTGCAGCGTAAATGCTACAGGTTCATCTGACGTGTTTGGGACAAGTGTTTCCACAGTGCATATCAAATTCTGCCCGACGCCCGCTTCACATGCACCAGAGGACGCCCAGTAGCAACTCAGTAGCAACTCATAGGCAACTCATAAGCACCCAGGAGCTCCCGCTCTCAATATTCTATGAGGCAAATACAAAACTTGGATATCGTTGCTTTTCTGTCTTTTTGCTTAGAACAGTTGCAGTTCTAAGCAGTAGCTCGGTTAGACACGCCTTCATGTTAGGCTGCCGAAGACAACGTAGAACGAAGTGAACTGAAATGGGCGCTTAGACATATGCTTTTATCTCAGTAACTCAATCAGAAATAGCGTCTGCTGGAGTAATGCGAAAACTTCTCCAGGAGGCCTACACTCCGCCTTCTTGAACAACATCAAGTAAAAGAATCTAAAAACGTAGCAGAGATAAGCGAGGTTCTTGGAGATTAAAACATTGGACGTCATGGGAAGCTAAATCTAATCTAAAATCGCAGAGGATTAGCAGAGGTTGCGGAGTCTTTTGTGATTGAAAATGAGAGAGAGAGATGTTCCGCAGTCATCTGAAGGCCTCAAATAGGCACCCTTTATCTGTACAAAAAATACTTGGACCCTGGCCGTGCCTCAACAAACAGAGGTTGGCAGCACCGCGAGATTTTCACGTAGACAGTGAATTGATAAATTCTTTGTTAACGCTAGGTATCTGATATCTCAAATTTCTTATACTGTCGTGCTTTTCTTGTTACCATAACCTGTCCTTCTTTCACTGTGATCTATGGACTTGCTCTATTAATGTTTTTCTATTTCTTGTAGGTATTTAAAGGCTTCTGCACTTTCACGAGCTTTCTTTTTCTACCTATGATTTTAGGATAGTCGGCCCTACCTGTGGCTAATGTTCTCAACTTTTTCACCTTTAATAAAGAAGATTCAGCTGAAGCAATACGCATAACTTCAAATCACAAAGAATAGCCTTCATTTTGCGTTCGACGTATAGGGAGCTGAAGATGATGAAACATTAATATATTTAGGACTGCGAGTTGGAAAAGTTGGTAACGATCCATCCTGCAACCCGGCACCACTTACTAGAGGAACGAGCCAGTGCACATGTTCCAAGGACACCGCGTGTCCTGTGTTCTCCTTGCTCGTTCCATTTGAAGATGTCGTCGCAGTACAGCACCTTTAGTGGCGAATCATTGTTGCCCGCAGAAAACTTAGTTTCACCACATTCCTTACATCTTCACGATCGCGTAAATCGTACAGCATCGGCATGGATTAAGAATTGGAAACTGGTCGGCGATTTCTTCAAGTTTAAAGAACGTGCGACTCCGTCCGAGAACTCTCTATGCAGGAACGTCGGATAAGAGAATGACCGTTAACTGTGTTGTGCCTAGCACACTTGTAGGAAGCCTTTCCAACCACTCGAAAAAATATGCCTTATGTAAAATATCGTGAAAAACAATGAAAGAAGTGAACTCGCTACGTGACAACACACAACTAGCGCAAACATCCAGCCATCTACTTTCCAAATAGTTTCTTCTAGAACACCTTGAGCATGTTAATAAATACAATTACTTTTATCAGTGCTTTCATTTTCGATGCACTATCTCGGCGAGCACAATTGTGCGCCCAGCGTTTGTCGCACATGGAGTCAGCTTTGTGGTTCTGCTTCAAAAAGCGAGGTGGTGTCGAAAGAATGCTACAGTAAGCATAAACAAACGGACGATACTGCCGCATTTATTGACTGTCGTCGAACAGGAGGTCCATGTTAATGTGACGAGTGCTGCAGTGATGGTTGAACTGGGTGAACCGCTCTCATAAGACGAACAGCGATGGGCAGCAGGAGAAAATGCATAGAGAATTGCGTTTCAATAAATTATTGGAATCTCAGCACGGCGACAGGGCTGTTAGCCTCCCGGAAGTCAGTCCGCCCAGAGCTGTGGAGCAGAAAACCATCGTTCGTTCTGTTCTTTGCCTGTGAGAAAAAAAAAGAAGAAGATTACGATGATCTTACTTTCGCACACCCGTTTAGAGCAAGCGCGCTTAATCTCGATCGCAGCCGTCTGCGCTTCCCGCGCGGGGCTGCAGGTTTGATGACGGGGCAGATAACGACAAAGTCACGGAGAGCGGCCACTGGCCTCAAGCATAGCGATAAGAACAAGCTGAGCACTATCGCGGTTGATCCTATGGCTGTTCTTTTGTTCTTTACGCGCGCTCCCGCAGTACCCGGCAATATATGCTGCTACCTACTTGCACCAATGCAAATTCTGCTCTACACTATGTGGCTCCAGTTTCTTCGCACCGATGGTCGGCAGCGTTTGAACAAGTATTACACGCCACACCAAATAGTGAGAAACTGTAGTGAGAAACTCTCTGGGCCACACGGGATCGCTCGCAGTCAACGGATAGCGCATGCGCCTGAGTCGGAAGCCAGTGCGCGCTTTATGTGACATTTCATTTTCATTGAACACCGCACCAGTGCTGCTGTCGAAAGGAAGGGAATCTGGTCCATTTGGTAAGTGACGGAATTCAATTATTAAGAAAGGTACTGCAAGCAAGACTCGGAACTGACTTGTACGTACCGTACTGCCTTCCAATCTCTACCCTTCAGCTGTTGAATTCTGTTAGCTATATTGCTTGTCAGATTCATAATGGTACAGAGTCATCTGTGATTTTGTAGTAATTTAGCACGTAAGGTGGATTTGGTGATGGGTTTGCTTAGCGCCGTGCTTTGAACTACTCGTCTGTTTCTCCACCGTCGTTGCTTATGTGACTTTGGCGTTGAGGTGCTAAGCACGAGGGTGCGGAATCAAATCGCCGCCGCCGCGGCGACCGCATTTTGATGAGTGTGAAATGCAAAAGCGCCCGTCTACCGTCCACTAGGTTCCACTAGGTGCCAAATAAAGAACCCCACGTGGTCAAAATTATTTCGGAGTCCACTACTACGGTGTGCCTCATAATCTGATAGTGGTCTTAATTAGCACCGAAAATCCCAGAATTATTTACTCGTCTGTTTCTTTGAGAATAAATCATGAATGGACATGGCCTGCTCCTATAGGCGGACTGAAAGAGTAATTTTACACGTAAAAAGAACGGTGACGGTGTCTTTCTGCAGATAGCCGAAATGCTCACCCCGAATACGACCGCACCGAGAGCTTTAATAAGCATGACGGTGCGACGGTTATTTCCGAAGATACAATGTAACATATCTTTCGCGCGGCATCTTATCAAAAAACGTGTACTTCTGCTTCTACGCTAGATGAGACAAGTCTACGAAATGCAGTGATGGTATTCAACAACGTGTCTCGAAATTTACCTTCGCGATAAAATATATGCGCAAAGGAACCGGCGTGGATGTAACAATGAGAAACCATTTATACCACGCTCCCTTATCGATGCGACATTCCGTGCGAAGTTAGGCCTAGGGACCGATTATCACAGGAATTTTTTTTATTTTATTCTGTTTGTTCCTTGTGATTTGCTCGCTCGAAACCACGTCCCCGCTGTGGCCGGGAGTGGCCACTCTGCGAGACGGATGCTATGATGGACTCGGATGAAAAGAGTCAATAGACATGTCTTATGCGTGACGTCTTATCTCGCAGCGCTGGTCCTCAACCATCGCGGCTAGGATGACGTCGCTGTATCATATTCTTTGTCATGGGAAACCTGGTTCAATGTCGTGGAGACGTCGTCGGGAAGCTGTTGGCGTCTTTGCCAGGACCACGTTGGAACCGACAGAACTACCGCACGAGACGCCATGTGCACTAAATTCGGGCCATCCGTATTTCGCAAAGTTCCATTTCATTTTCGATTCCTTCTATCATTGATCGAGACGGGCGATGATACATTAATTAAGCGGGTGAAACGCGTCCTCACAAGATATGACTCCAGTGCCTGTATTTTACGACACAATAAGTCGTTTTTATTCTTCTTACTCCGTGCCATGCCAAGTAGTAGATCCCAGCAATAAGGGCACATGTGAGAAAACAGCGAAAAGTGAGTACAATGAGAAGTGTTTCTTGAAACATTCCCGATAGAGCCCATCTCACGATGATTGCCGTGTAGTGAGTGACACACCGTATTGTCATCATTGCCGAAACGCGTCACGTATGAGCCACGCACTGCATTCCGGCTCTTCTCTCGCGCTTCCCTCTTGACCGACCGCGCCATCTAGCAGCACGCTCGTCAACTCCTCCCTCCTTTAGCGTGGCCTCCGAGATTGCAGCGGTGACGGGTCGGCGCGTGCTAACACACAGTCATTCCCTCGCTGCTCATTCGTGGCGCAACGCTAAATGTTCAGGCTGCTGTACTTGCGGAACCTCAATGACGTGCTTTTAATTACGCCCAGCCGCGGAGAAATTTCAAAGAAGTTTCTTTTAATTACATAAATTTGAAATAAACTAAGAATGCAAATGGCAATAAAAATGATCAAATGCAGTGCCAGCTTTTCAACAACACGCTGGTTTGCATGGTATAGTGATTGAACCATGGTGCGAACAGCGTGCATACCGTGCATCTGTCTGTCGGTGCTGTAGCCCAGCCACGACCGCTATACATGCTGGACGAGTAGGTGATATACCGACGAGTTCGCAATACTCACTGCCTGCTCGTTGGCTTGTTCATGGACATGATTTTGACTTTCCACAGGTGCATCTTGGCTGAGAAAATGCTGAGTAGACTGTTGCTCTTGTACGTGATGAATGCTTTCTTGATGTCTCCGACGTGTACCGGCGTCTTAGCCACGAAGCTGTACTTACCCTTCGGGTACAGCGTGACAGTGCTGAAAAAAAGAAAATTCAGCTGAGGGGTTAGCAGTAAACTATCAGCTCGTCCGTTCGACATGTGTGATCAGCTGTGCTATCGTTATAGTTTCTTTTTTAATCTCTACAGTTATCTTTCAGATTGCCTTAGTCAGATAGCTAATACTAATTATTGAGCTGAATAACTCGAAGATGTCGATGGTATAATCTCTTGAGAAACAGAAAAAAAAACGTAATTTTCTAATAACAAAAAACACAAGTGAGAAACAGTGTAGTGAACGTCTCTGTGAACACTTGTATTGTTATCGGAGTCACAGAGCGCACGCGCACGTATGTTCCTCCCACTTTAGGCCCTTCCAAAGCGTCTGACTGATGCAACGCAAGCTATAATAGGGGCCCCATTTCTCGAAAACGACTTTATGACGTGCGTTTGTTTGCAGAATTCGATGTATGCAGAGTAAGGAGTTTCCGGACGGATCCTGTGAATTTATTAACGTCTGCTGCGGGGCTAGTTGACACATGGCTTTTAGAAATGGTCCTGGCGCAAAAATAAGACATGGACAACAGAATAAAAGACACGGACAGGCGCACTGCCCGCCCTGTCACACTGTTTGTACGCCTGTCCGTGTCTTTTATTCTGTTGCCTGCGCTTTATTTTTGCGCCTAAAACCATTTCTAAAATCTTGTGAATACATCGACGTGACTAGGCTTCATGCTTGCAATATTCAAGCGCAGTTGTTTGTAAGCGTGGGATATTTAAGAAACACTTGAAAGAGTTGAGCCTCATTAAAGGGGGAAAACAGGACGAATTGGTGATGCGCTCATAAAACATGTGGCAGTGCTGCAGAAAATGTGAGACAAGAAAACCAGCACAAATGCTGACAACCCCAATTAACTATCTTATTCGAAATACGAGCGTAGGTAAAAAAAAAAAGGCAACATGTTATCAGAAAGGCGAGTACGCTTCACAAGCATATGACCTTCTACGCATTCTGGTGATTCACTAAAATTCTTTTTCGCGCAGAGAGAGAGAGAAAAAAACATGTAGTAGTTGGTTGACGCTGGAAAGAGATAGATAGATAGATAGATAGATAGATAGATAGATAGATAGATAGATAGATAGATAGATAGATAGATAGATAGATAGATAGATAGATAGATAGATAGATAGATAGATAGATAGATAGGATAGATAGATAGATAGATAGATAGATAGATAGATAGATAGATAGATAGATAGATAGATAGATAGATAGATAGATAGATAGATAGATAGATAGATAGATAGATAGATAGATAGATAGATAGATAGATAGATAGATAGATAGATAGATAGATAGATAGATAGATAGATAGATAGATAGATAGATAGATAGATAGATAGATAGATAGATAGATAGATAGATAGAAGGAAGGCGTTGTAGCCAGCCATCTATTACTCGGAGATCCGAAGAATATTATTTATATCTCACCAGTACATGAAAGACGATGAGCAAAACGAGAACAAGGTAAAAGCGGGAGCCAAGGTTTCGACAAGTGGACTTGTTTTGTTTTTTATTCAATTCCAGTACATGTAGTGTTCCATGAGTCTAATTTATGTGAAGCGCAACCACGTTCTTGTGGGTTTCTTGCGTTTTATTTATTTTTATTTTTTTGTATATATATATATATATATATATAATTGCCTAACATTTTTCATTCTTTCGTCTTTTGCGCGGTCTTTAACTTGTTCTCGAGCTTATTTGTGGACCATTAGAGTTAGAAAATGGGTGCCTAGGAAAGGGAAGCGCATTCGAAGACGGCAGAAAATGAGGTCGGGTGACGAAATTAGGAAATTTGCAGGCGCAAGTTGGAATCTGCTCGTGAAAGGCAGGGGTGATTGGAGATCGCTGGGAGACGAATTCGTCCTGCAGCGGACATAAAAAATAGGCTGATGATTGTGAGGATGATCGCATCGTTTGAACAAAAATTGACTCTTTGAGTGAGGGCGCTTGACCATTTCATCCCGACTTATACTCTCGTCTTGGAAGCTGGAACACCAGCAGGAAACTCGTCGGAAATTACTTCTATGCGCACTGGCCCAGGTGCTAAGCAGCTGGTACTTTCACTGACGTACAAGTAATGCGTTAGAAGAGTACAGACATGATGTTTCTGATTTGTCTTCTTCTCCCCCCCTGCACCCCCCCTCCCCCCCAAAAAATGAACTAGTGGGAAGGACCAGAGCTGCCTAAGTTCAATGCCTTTTTACCCGACCCATTTTCAGTTCGTATACCCGGGAACTGCACGCATCCTGACGTCATAATGCATTCGTGCGATCCGTTCGCGCTAACATTAGTATAAATTTAAAATATTCTATAATGTTGTCCCCAATTTCGTACTTCATAAATATGATCCATTTACGTGCAGGAAATGTGCGGTCGTCTTTCTGCGGGCTTCGAAAACATGTGTCGGTACTCCGTCGCAGTGTGGCTGTTCTCTGTTTGGGCAGTAGATTGGACAGTAGGTTTGGCATGTTCAAGCCGTCCAGCAGTGTAGAAGTGCTATGAGCACTAGGTGCGATGTGGGAATTAGTATAACGTACCCTCTGTTGACTTTCATATCGCAACTGTTCCTCGTTCCTTCGAGATTGAGAATCAAGTCACCGCTTGCAGCGGAAGCGCCCGGATTGTTGAACATCTCGACGTTCACCAGGAAGTGGAATACTGCGTAAAGTAGGAGAACCGTGGTTACTATTCTGAACAGTTGTCAAACTTCACCGTATGTATAAGTGGCTATGTCGTTGCGCTGCCGGGTACGAGGTCACGGGTTGGAATCCTGAGAGCGACGACTTCGTTTGCGATGGGAACGGAATGCCAAAACGTTGATTTACTTAGGTTTAAGCACGTTAAAGAACCGCAGGTGGGCAAATTAATCTAGAACCCTCCACTGCGGCATCCCTTATAGTCTCCTGCTGAGCTTTGGAACGTCAAGCCTTTACGTTCGGTGCCACTTTCGTAACGCAAGAAAAATATAAAAATAAAAAGAACGACGGACACTTCAAAAAATAAGATACATCCACAAACACAAGTGCAAGAAGATTGTGTCGTGTACGGGCACGAGCACCAAAAAGCACAGTCTAGTAAATATAGGAGGGTCACATGAGTGAAGGAGTCCACATGATGTCTCTTGAAATATGGATATAAGGATTATATCGATTGTTTCATAGAAAGCTGAAAAAAAAATAAGAAACACGAAGGGTCATGATATGCACAGGCAACAACCGAACATCAGTATACTATGATAAAAGCACGGGAAGGTTATCACCAAGCTTTTCATGGTTTTATAAGAAGGTACCAGAGTTCCCCATAATTGATTTAATGATTGATGGCAAAAGAAATGCGGATGACTGAGATGCTCGCGTTTTGTTAATTGTAGATGCGCTTTAAACTGTCTGTATACTGTGCATGCATCGCGCGTGAGATCCAGTGTTATTTAGTTATTTATTTATTTATCTATATATACTACGATCGTATACAACATCTTAGTGGCGTGGTAAACAAATAAGTACAAAACAAGTATTATTTATGAAAGCATCTGTGAAAACGTGCCTAAATAAAAGACACGAAGGCGAGAGAGATTATGCAACATTCGTGCTATGGAAGTTCTGATGCTCTTTTGCGACCTATAAAACAAAAATGGATGAAAGTATTACGTGGGAATTTATGCCCTTCTTTTCAGACAAGTAGTCTCTAAAAGCAACAAATCAGCCCAGGCTACCGAATTTTTTTTTTCAGAACTCTCATTGGATTTCTCCGGCGGGAAAGCGAGATTAGCCGAGGTCGACATTTTCTGCCTTGAATTTCGTGCGCAAATAGCAGCGCCGGTACGTCAGCGTGACGTCATGAATTTTCACCCTGTTTTTCTCGCATTTGGGTGGTTCTTGCGGACAGAAAGTTCTGAGAATATGCTCCGTTGAGATTTCTTTACAATGCAGTGTAATTTTTGTTACCAGGTACGTCATGTATTTTGACGGTTAGATGCTGACGAAATACGTGACGTCACACTGAACCATTGGCATCCACTGGCGGCGAACGTCACCATAGCGTCGCTACTCACGATAAAAGTGGCGATAAGAGTGACGTGACTGCTGTTCCAGAAACACACATTATCGATACATCCGCGCCCGATATTTTGCTTAGTGCCCGTTGAAAGAATTAGGAGTTAAGCCTATCTGTAACACAAAAATGGCGTCACTGCCTGTGCTTTTTTATTACTCTTTTTGTGCCACGAAGCCTCGTCTAGCGGTAGCTGTTTTGTGGCTCTAAAAGCTAGAAGCCTAGCTTATTGGTTAGGCTTTAAGGAACATAGTATTCAAGCTTAGTATATATAGGATGCAGCGCCTGTATACAGTCGTTGAATGCGGATGACGAGGTCGCTAGGCCTAGGGTAAGAGTTAGGCCTAGTTAAGCCCGCTCTCTTCCACGTGTGCTCACGGCAGAACGGGGGCTCCCTGTTCGTCGCGGTGAACATGCGCACCGAGCGGCTGTCGTTCTTGAAGCGCTTCCAGCCGTCTGAGTGCATGCCCATGCGCGCGCACTTAGAGCCGTCGCGGCCGCAGTCCGAGCAGCGGCCCTTCTCGAACATCTCGTACGAGGAGCAGGCGAACGCCAGCGACGGGCAGTGCGCGTCGGTGATGGACTCGATGACGTAGTCGATCGCCCTCTGGTGGTGGCAAATGCCGATGGCGCGAGCACCTGCGCAGAGCGATTTTTTTTTGTAAACGTGACACCGTTTACATGACCGGGGCAGTTGGAGAAGTATGGGAGAGGCCTTTGCCCTGCAGTGGGCGTAACCAGGCTGATGATGATGATGATGATGATGATGATGATGATGATGACACCGTAAAGTGCCGCTTATCGTAAGCCCGTTGCCACTTATTGAATACGCTCTGTCGTTTCCGTAATTCTATAGTCCCATACCCCAGCATACTCTAGAACGTCCTTCCACTCAGCCCTCCAACTCGAATCCCCCTTCGAAACAGTCCTGCTTGATTTATTCAGGCTTTATGAAGTTCAGTGTTTGACGGAAGCCCGTCTGGTCGGGATGAAACATGGTTAAAAGGGTAAACAAAAACCCGGGGCACTTCGCCGACCAAATAAAGGCTCCCGTGTGGGAGCCGAAACGTCTTCTTTTCTTTTAAATCTTTATTTGGTCGGCGAAGTGCCCCGGGTTTTTGTTTACCCTTTTAACCATATTCAGGTTTTATTACACATATCTCTACCTAGCCTTTTGCCTATCTGATTTCGATATTAACTTTAGCATTCAAGACGTATATCACTAAATATGCTGTACTGTTACTTACACTTGCAATGAGCCCGGTCCTATCATTATCTCCCCTGCTTTTCTACCACGAGTGCTCTAATCATCTCTTACTTACCTCGACTGCTGACTAATTAATCCTTCCATCTCGCGCTAATTTGCTTGTTTAGCTATGCAGAACCAACTTGCCCAACAAATAGTTCTACAGCACAGTGGCGCGGAGGAATAGTTCCTGGTCGATGATCGTTCAAGAAAACGGGTGTTAGAATGGCAGGACGAACAAGTTGGTGGGGATCCTGTTACTGAAACACAGGTGTGCTATAGCACGGACACGGAGAAGCAACGGTGTTTATGTTGTTCGTGTCGTTGCTTCCTGTGTCGCTGTTTGCATCAATGTGGGTGATAGCGCTGGAAGACACTGACTGTTCTGTACCCCCATTGCTGTATCTAACCAACTAGCCTAAACAACCATACTTCTAAGCTCTTTGTATGCATGCCTTTCAGCAGTGGCGCACCAAATGGACATATATATATATATATATATATATATATATATATATATATATATATATATATATATATATATATATATATATATATATATATATATATATATATATATATATATATATATATGTGTGTGTGTGTGTGTGTGTGTGTGTTTGTGTGTGTGTGTTGTGCGTGTGCGTGCGTGCGTGCGTGCGTGTGCGTGTGCGTGCGTGCGTGCGTGCGTGTGCGTGTGTGTGTGTGTGTGTGTGTGTGTGTGTGTGTGTGTGTGTGTGTGTGTGTGTGTGTGTGTGTGTGTAGTGACCCCATGTGGCACGTACTATAAAGATTGGCTCTCTCTTGCGGATTACGCGACTGCCATTGCAATAAAAAAGGCTTAAAAATGCATCAGTGATAGTTATGTTTGTTATCGACAGGTCTCGTTTTCCATCGCAAGTTATGAACCATTACAGTTTAGTGTTGCCAATATTTTCTTAAGCGTATCACTGAAGTGAGACAGAAAAGTCAATAAAGTTCTCGCTACCTTTTTGAAGTGGATTTTAAGAACACTCCAATAAAACTCCAATATAAGCTAACGTGAAGTAAATAATTTACCCATACGTTTAATTTTGGTCTAGTATCCGTGCAGCTGAAGGAAAACAGCGAATTTACCGGCAGGGTATAGATCGCTTTAGGTTTGCTAATGTACTTACTATAGGGTGGGCGAATATTCGAAGTTTCGTATACGAATCGTTGGTGTGGAATATTGTATACGCATACGAAAATGAACTATTCAGTATTTTCGAATATCAGAACTAACCAAATATTTCGCAACAACCGGCTGTTAAAAACAAGTTACTGTTCTCCACCATGCTGAACAAAGTATGGCAAATTACAATTATCAGAAGTAAAACAGCGACCGAGATTTTTACGCAATGCAGAAACAAAATCGGTAATGCGAGCTTTGTTGTCGGTTTTGGGTCGGAAATGTCGCGATGGTTAACACTCTTTTGGACTAGATCTTAAAAATTATGCGGTTTTACGTTTCAAAACCACGACCTGATTGTGAGGCCCGCCGTAGTAAATTAAATTATTGGGTTTTACGTGCCAAAACCACTTTCTGATTATGAGGCACGTCGTAGTAGGGGACACCATAAATGTGGGACACCTGTGGTTCTTTAACGTCCACTTGAATCTACGTACACGGGGGTTTTCGCATTTCGCCCCCATCGAAATGCGGCCGCCGTGGCAGGTATTCGATCGCGCGACCTCGTGCTTAGCAGCGCAACGCCATAGCCGCTAACCAACCATGGCGGGTTAGACTAGATCTTGTGCACATGCACAAATACCCAAGAATGCATAGACGTGGGTACTGCCGTGGCTGTATCACAATTAGTAGTCCAACGCGCCTAATACGGAGGTTATTGATTTGGCTCTCACCGTCAGCAAGTTTTCCCCCTCTATTTCCCTTTATCTTCTCATTTTCATACTTCAGTTGAAAACTACAAATAATTTCCCCTATGCTTTCCTTTTTTTCATTATCTGTTGGTTTCATATGGTTCTGACCACGGAGTAAGATAAACTCCGTGGTTCTGACTAACAAATATTTGCGAGCGCTCTTACAAAGACGGTGCCCTTACTACAAAGCCGGGTCCCTCGGTTCCCCTTCTTATCGTCTAATACATGACAAGCGGCTATTTTTGCTTCTGGCCTGCCAATTAGTCTTTCTTGCAGTCTAGTCATGTAGCAGTTTGATCTTTTTCGTTACAACCAGTGATGTTTTCCTTTTAACAGACCATGCATTTATTCTGTCTAGCTTTCATTAGCTTTCACAGCGATGCTGTTAGCCTCTCGGTGGTCGGCATTTCTCGTGTTAGTCAGTGAACAAAAATTATCGTCATCAGCAATGGCTCAGACCCACTTAAGCAAGCAAAAACACAATGGCTCATCCCTCTCGTAATGCAGAGGCTACAAGGACTCAGCAAAGTGAAGCGAACAGTGCATACATTCATTGGAATTTCGCTTACAGCATGCATACAGAACAGCGTATACGTTTCAATAATGAACAAGCTCAGAACAAGCATCCAAACCATCAATAAAGCATTGCGTACCCCCCTCAACAGTTGTAGTGGTGGCTTCGCAACAGCTTCGCTGCACATCCACTTTCGAAGGGCTGGCACAGCAAGTCAATTTCTTTCTTTTCCTTTTCCGTAACTTCTGATGTTTTTTTTAACAACTGTTTATTTTGCATTTGCATGCCTGTTAATTTAGTTAGCACGCCTATGTTTGCAAGTTTGTATGGCCGGTACAACTACTATCCTTAGATCGCATACCTGACTACAAATTTGCTATCGCAATCGGTACTTCGCCTTTCGAGCGAAACTGAGGCTTTCTTTCCAAAACTGCACGCCGCCGTGCAGTTTTGGAGCCCCTTGAACCATGAGTACCGTGTTGCAGCTCATAGTGAATGAGACTGTACGTAGTTCGAGGACAAACCGCTGCCTATACAGGTTCTTTATACGGACTTAGTAAAGCAGAACTTTCGGCAACCATCTTAGTTTTCGTGTAACGAACAACAGCGGAGCGTAATTTCAGTGCCCTGTTCGGCCTATATATCGTTGTGCGTTTTGTGGAGGGCCCTATTACTTACAATATTCCCTAAATATTTCATAGAATCTCGGGCTACGCATGAATTCGCTAGCTTCGCTGCCCCAAACGACTCCAGAGAAGGAATTATCAGGTTATATTTGGAGGCAAGGCTCACCGTTGACGAGACCTTCTGTGACGAACTTGAACACTCTCGTACTGAACTCGCATCCGGGCATCTTGATGCCTCCGTTGGGGTAGAAGTCCACGTGACCCGCGGGATCGTACATTCCGAGCCCTTCTCCTTTCACTAGTGACATGAAGAAACGGTGTGTCATGTAATGGCGCAGTTGATAAGAAAAAGTGAGTGAGAAAGAAAGAAAGAAAGAAAAAAAGAAAGAAAGAGAGAGAGAGAGAGAGAGAAGGGAGATGAAGGCAGAGAATAGGACTCAACCAGACAAGCTAAATCAGATGCACTTAAGGAGGAGAAAGGTTTAAAGTGAGCAAATCCAAAGAATTATAGAAACAAGAGAAAACACCAACTGTGCGCGCATCCAAGGCTGACAAATTAATTCATAAACTGCAAAAAAGGCAAGGGCCTGTATTAGCAAAAAAAAAAAAAGCAATTGTAAGTCACGAATATCAGCACAAAGAACATTTTCCACATATAATGTAAATACACGTTGCAAATAGTCGACTTGTGGACACTATAATCACTGTAACTGCATGGGCTTACTGAAGACTGAAAGCGCCCTCCACTCGCTAAAGCTGCTTAGCGAATATGTCGCTGTGCTTCTGAACTGGAGGTCGCGGTTTCAATCCAGGCCGCCGCGTCCACATTTCGTGTGGACTACATGAAAGGAAATCGGCCCTTTACGTAGATTTAGGTTCACCTTGACGAATTCCGGGTTATTGAAATTAATCGGGAGACACCCCCCCCCCCTTACTACGTGGTGCCTTGTAATCAAATCGTAACTACGACATGTAAAACTGCAGAATTTTAGAATCCCCCCTTTGTGTTGTTCACCCTTTCCCGCGCAGCAACTTGGTGCTGCACGGTGCAGGAGCCTGTAATCTCACAGGGATATCGCTCCAACACACACGGGCCTCTTCTACACGTGCAGTTCATGTCGATACTGCTGAACTGCCAGAGTAAGTACCTTTTTTTGCCAGTTTTCGATACGCTACATTGTCCCCGTCCTGTCGACGACAGCGGTCATGCTATAACGGATGCGATTACAGTTGCCACACTATGGATACCAACTTCGAGGGAAGCAGTTTTCAGCTAAAATTGGAAACGACGGGCTGCCGCCGCAGCGTTCCCGTTAATCAGTGAAGGAATGCGATAGATACGATATCTCACGTAAGGGAGTTGTGAGGGGCATGAGAGCTGAAGCGTTACATTTCCTTTTCACCACGGCGAAGCAGGATTCCGCAAGGCTTGGAGACCTACACTGAATATGCGTCGGGTTTGAGGTTGTAGCGCGGCGTGTCTGTTCTGCGCGACCCCTGATGACAGGATACTCTCTTGAATAGCTTTGTATCCGAACGAGCGCGGGAGCTTGATAACGCTGCGCCGTACTGTTGTATAGTGCACGGATCCGTGCACTATACAACAGTATAGTGCAATATAGTGCAATACAATATACAGTATACTGTACTGTATACAATACTGTACAGTATACAGTACAGTACACTGTACATCGTTGCTATACAGTATATAGTAATACAGTATACTATACTGTACACAGTATACAGTAACACAGTATAAGATACCGTATACAGTACAGTATACAGTAATACAGTATACTATACTGTATACAGTACAGTATACAGTATAGTGCAATACAGTCTCGAGACTGTATTGCAGCTTTACTGGACTCTGACGGCTGTGATGTGGCTTAAGGGAAATAAATGTCGTGAGTTGACTCACTTCCCAGGCTCCCCACTGAGTGAAATACCGAGAGCGACAGCTTTATTTTCTAATATTCTGTTATTGGTTAGAAAATTTCGATGAGTACGGATATATTTCCCGATGCGCCATGCAACCTGAGTCAAATACGAAATATACGCAAATGCCACGTAGCTGGACAAAACCAGGGCATTGTTTGCTGTCGCTTGGATGTACTCATATTATTTTTTTCATTCCACCTAATTGCATGATTAGTCTTAATTAATTAGTCACCTTCTCAAATATAGCCAGAGGAAAAGTGTCAGTGTGGAAATCGTAGACAAAGGCGAGAAACTTCCGATACAGCTTTCTTTTGCTCCATACAAGCTTCATAAAAGTTTTTTTTTTTTCAAGGATCAAAGAAGCGAGCGAATACATGAAAAATTGCCACGCGTCTGGCCACTCGAGGCATTTTGAGTATGCATAAATTTGAAATGTATAAATTTTGTCTCGTGCCGTGACAAAGCTATTTCATCTCTTGCTTATCGCCCAGCTTACGTATGTCCAGGACAAACGAGGCGCCGTCGGTATGGACGACATCTACGAACTCGGCGTCTGTAGGATCAAGGCGGACTTCCTTGGGCATCTTCTGGAAGTACGGCTCGGCTGGGTCCAGACCTGCAGTCAAACACGGTGAAACACGGCTGCAGCGTAGGCAAGTCAGAAGCGAGCTAATACTGTCGTAAACAGACAACCAACTAAAATTAAATTAAATTATGGGGTTTTACGTGCCAGAACCACTTTCTGCTTATGAGGCACGCCGTAGTGGAGGGACTCCGGAAATTTCGACCACCTGGGCTTCTTTAACGTGCACCTAAATCTAAGTACACGGGTGTTTTCGCATTTCGCCCCCATCGAAATGCAGCCGCCGTTGCCGGGATTCGATCCCGCGACCTCGTGCTCAGCAGCCTAACACCATAGCCACTAAGCAACCGCGGCGGGTAGACAACCAACTAGACCACCACTATCTCTCCAGCAATCGGGCTGCGTGTTCGATATCTGTTCGTCAGGAAGACGGTAGCGCGAGTAAGAAAACAAACACGGGTACAGTAGCCGAGTAGAGTGCGTACTTGCTAGAGCATATCTACTTTGGAGAATTGGTCAATAATTACATATTGTTTTTTAACTCTTACGCTATATGCAATGAAAATGAAGTGAAATAGAATCTGAGTATAAGTATGGTATCATTAAACGAAAAAAGAGAATTTGGAAAGTTTTAAAATAACGAGAAAGAAAGAATAAACAAAACAGAAACACGGAAACAAATCCTACTGAACATCGCCCACACACACACACACACAAAAAAAGAAACAAGAAGAGAGGGAGGGTGGCGGGGTGTGTTGTTGATAAAAGCATTAGAACAGCACGGAGCCTGATACAAAGTCCTCATTAGCTGAGTCAACGTTCCCGTCGCGTCAGTGCAAGGCCTCGCTGTTAATAATAACAGTTGAGGTGCGGACGGGGAGGTGGAGTTGCGCAGACCGCGTAGTATGCAGTGCAAGTGAACTATGGTCACTAGAATAACGGAATATGTCCCAAAAGACTTGAAATGCAGTCTGTGGCACTAGAGGATAAGTTGACTTGATAAGATTAGGAAATTCGCTGGCATCGAAGGAAGTCGTACGACAAAGTAAAGGAGTAATTTTAAAGGGCCGGGAGAGGTCGATGTCCTGGCAGTGCACATTTGAAGTCCCATCTGGGTTTGTTTTCAGTATGTTGTCTACTCACCGTTGCTAGGTCACCCTGATGGACTTCGCGTACTGCAATCGGGCTTACGGATTCCGGTCAGGTCTGAAATTTAGTGGCTTGCCGTTGTTTTCACGTTGCTTTGGTCGCCTTGGAGCTCACGACTTCTCAAGGAGGATCATGGTAAAATCAAGAGAAATGTTTTCTTGCCTGTGATTCGTCCGAGACTAGGTATTCGTTCACCGGCATAGCCGGCAACGTGGGCGCCCAGGCTGTGGCCGAGAATGTGGAACGATTCGGGTTTTGCGCCGAAGAGGGCCTGTGGAATAGAACCATAGAGCCTTGCTTAAGATGAAAAGAAAAAAAAAACGTTTTGCTGCTGTAGTTGCAAAGTATACATTGTGCTGGGCTATCCGAAGGCACCTAGATAGTGAAACGATGAACTTACGCGGTATCGTTTTGTTCCAAGAACAAAAAAAAAATACTTTCTGGTGCTGTAATTGCTAATTATTAATAGCGCTGGGATGTGGCCAGGCACCCGAGTGAACAAATAACAATTTATCGGGCCCTGATTTCCATAATCTAAATAGAATGAACAAAAATAAGAATGCATGAATACATTTTGGCACGGATGCAAAGTATCTTCGCAGATGCATCGTTAGGAAAGGCCTACGTAGATTGCAAAGAAAACTTCCGTAAGTGAAAGCGTTTACTTGTATCCTGCTGATAAAGTTATCATGTCCTGAATTTAGCGCATAAATAATTATTTAGTTTAAGCTAACACTTATAATGAGAAACCCTACATAACTAACTAATCCAGCAAATCATTTCGGCAGAATCCCGCAATGTGAAGAAAAGCTCATGGAAAAAAAAATTGTCATCCACCCGAATGTAGTAGGAAGCCACAAATGCAACCAACACGGATTCCCGGAGCATGACGATTTTTTCCCTCAACTGCGAAGCTTTCTTTCTGAGTAACCCACAGGGATTTGCTTCGTAACTTCGTGCTACATTCGGGTGGATGACAATTATTGATTTTAACTTATCCTAATCAGCGGAACGCGAGATATCGAAGTTAGCCTTCACAGCTTTTCGTCATGGAGAGATCTTTATCATCGTAGAGTACACATCCTGGATTTTATCTCAGAGACAGCGCGAAATCCGGCTTTGATTTGACGCATTCATTACGCTCGCAAAGTCCATCCACTACGGCTGAAGAGGGTCACCGCCTCTTAAAGTTCACCCGATAGAAATGACGTGTTGAAAAGATGTCCCTGTAATTCTGTTCTCTGCACTCTCTGCACAAGAATTGCTGGGGAGAGATTGGGGCAGTACCTCGGCTACTTTATTTCTCTGTTATGCAACAAGAATTAAAGGAAGAAATGATGATGACGGTGGTGGTTGTGCTAGGTAAATGTGTTGCTTTAGATGAATTAATGCTGGTAAAACGAAAATTTAGCTAGAGGACAACTCCAATTTCTCTATTCAAGTACACGTAAAACGAAAAAAAAACTTTTATGAAGCAACCGTGTGACCAATTTAAATAACATTTGTTGAATTTGAGAGAGAGCGTTAGACTCTACTGATTCTACGAAGCAGAATATCGCTTTAAAGATTGAATGACTAACTAAAATTGCCGAATTATGAAATATTAGAAGAATAGAAGCGGGATGTTAAATAATATGTTACGGAACACCAACATTAGATATCGCCGTTACGTAAACTGCATCTGTTAAAGCAACTAAAGCTGAGAAATCTTACAAACGAATTTACAGCTTACGCGATGGTATTAGAATGTTTAAGAGTGTTTCGCAAAAGTGCTACGTAAAATTGTGGTATACTTCAAAGTGGTGTGCAGTATATCCATTTTGTCCCCTTTAAATTTATCATAGGGTGCAGTTTACAGAATTGTGATATCATTTATTGTTACTGAGTTATTGAGTTATAAACTTGATCCTTGAGTGCTTTTCTTAATTTGCAATTAGCGCAATTTTCGTAAAAACATTCACAGCCTAAATCGCAAATCTACTTCTTACAGTCTTTTAAATGGTACTTTAAATACCTTTAAAAGCTACTGTTTATTTAAATGCGACAAAATAATCGAAATTGCTGCAGTGGTTGTCGAGAAATACGATTTACTTTTTTTTTCTCGTGATATTCAGTTAGGAGCACCCGAGCTACTAACGGCAAAAAAACTTATTCAATCTGAATAACTTTTCCAGAAGACACGGATGCGTTCCGCCCATGACCTGAAGTTTCTTGATGAACACGGCGATTTCGGCTCCCACCAGTCTCGTGTTGGCTGTAGCCTGCGTGTACGGAAGGCCGTTGCCCCCTCGCCAATCGACGATGATGATGTTGTAGTCTCCGACCAGTAGGAAGGCTGTTTTCATGTCCTTTAGCGAAAAAACGAAACAATGAATGAGAAATTGCCATAACCACATACAGTTTTATCCCACTGCTGACGTTGCATAAAGGAAACAATTGACATAACGAATAAGGGCCACTGTTTACGAAGCAACTAATGATAAATTGGAAGCTAAGCGCCAGGACGTGCGAGTGCGATAATACGGTAACAGCGAAAGTTCCTAGCTCGGTCGTGGAGAACTCCTGCGAATACATATGAAACTAGAGAGCTAATTGCTTCGTACAAGTCCCGTTGGGGAGGGGGGAGGGGGAGGCTCGATAACTATGTTCAGTACCGGCATTCCAGTGCTTCAAGAATATATCTGCCCCTCGAAGAGAACTAATTGATTTACTCTAGCCAGAATTCTAGACATAATCAACTGGAACCTACATTGACCCCTAGTTTTGAATAGATGCCGAGAGGCCTCCCGTATCTGACAAATCTCGCTAAACTTGCACGAAAAATAAATAAATAAATAAATAAATAAATAAATAAATAAATAAATAAATAAATAAATAAATAAATAAATAAATAAATAAATAAATCAAATGTTAAACATGTCACTAAAGAGGAGCATTAATTGGAGCTGTATTAGTAAAGTACGTTTTTCCAGTATTCAAACGACCACGCTTGCGTGAGAGGGTAATGCCAGAAGGCGCAAGAATGAAAGATGCGTGGCGACGCCGCCTTGATTTTCCCGCACCGGCTCACTGTGGCGTCTTGCATTTTACAATGCCTATTTGGGTGTACTCGATTGGTTAACAATAATGCCACCCAACCTCAACTAGACATCCCACGACGCTGCGCGCGCGCTTACCGACCGCGTCGTCACCCCCGGGCAGCCACGTCTCGATGAGTTGGAGGCAAACAGGGACGCCTCAGTAACGTACAACGAAATCACTAAACACTTTTACATGGGACGACATCTCTTTCCGCCCTCGCACCCCAAACTAAACAGGCCGCAGGCGCTAACGTTACGCTTGTTACAAACACATACCTATCCGAACCCCGCCACGTTACACATCATCTACCCGGACGTCTACCCCGACGATGCGTGCCCCTCGTGCGGGTTCACGGCGACACTCGCACACGTGGTCTGGGAGTGCAGAGACGCTCCGCTCTACTCTACCTCCGACAAGTGGGAGAAGACACTACGAAGCCAGCTCCTACAAGACCAGCGATGGGCCGTCCAGCAGGCTCGCACAGCGGCCGCCAGGTATGCTCCCTATCGGTCCCTGCGTGGGAGACGCCCACTGCGCGCTGACGTGCGTCCTGCAGGACCTTTATGAACGTTTGTCCAATCCGATCCACCGAATTCCAATGGAACTAAAGACTCGGTCGTGAGAGCTTCGCGAACTTTTCCTGCGTCAAAACGGGGCGAGCACGAGAAAATGGATTGAAATTTGTAACATCACGCTTACGCGTCGGCGCTGCAGTTAGAGCACCACACTCAAGAAAAGAAAGTTTTACCCTCATTTTCTATTGCAACATTCCAGCCTTTCCAACTAGCTGAACGAATATTCTACGTCAACGAGTTCCCCGAGTAAGAACAAACCACGGCAAGCAGACGGATGGATGAAAAACTTTATAATACCTCTGTCACACAAGCACGCAAAAACTCTTTTACCTAAGCGGTCCTTTACCGAGTTGAAAGACCTCTAATTAAAAGGAGTTGCGCTGCAGACACACGGCGCGGGCGATCTCCTTTTATCGTTTCCTTCCGAACACGCTATGGAAAGCATGGCGCTAGATTCTGAAACAAAACCAGTTAGAATAAACCAACGTATTTCAATATAGAAATTAGAAACGTACTATAATATGCTTGTTTTAGTGAATTTAGATACAGTTTATTCGAAAAGGTTAAATTAAAGAAGATTTAATAAGGTAGCTTCAAGAGTCTTCGCAGAAGTAGCAAATTTTACATGTTCGTCTAGCAACCTTGGGCCACTGTTTACATCGGAGTCAACATGGAGGTCGAGAATATGGGGGACTGCACGGACACGAAGGAAAAAGTCGAAATAGCATGCATTTTGGCAAGGATTCTTGCTGCAGAGAGCGAAGCAGACGCCGCAAAGGCAGTCAAAGACCGTATTAAGCGGCAGTTGCTACTCAACGGGTGTACATTTTATGCCTTGGCGCTTCCCACGAGAGTCTGCAACCGATCGACGTGGGCTTTCATCCGCCACGAAAAGTGGTTCGAGGAGACTGTGCCTCACCTCGGTGGCCACAACTTCAAGCAGTCGTTTCGAGTGAACCCCTCAACGTTCCGGTTTCTCGTGGAAAGTCTGCGCCATGTGCTCGAAAAACAAGTTACCAACATGCGTGACCCGATCACTGCGGAAAAGCGTGTCGCCATTGGCCTCTACAAATTGTGCTCTTCTGCCGAAGATAGAACTGTGGCAAACCTCTTCGGCGTTGGGCGCTCATCCGTCAACGTCATTTACAGAGAGTTTTGCGCAGCTGTTGTCTCTGTGCTCGAAAGTGACTGGATCAGAATGATTACTGAAGAGGAAATGCCTAGGCACATCCAAGAGTTCGAAGCCGTGTGCGATTTCCCTCAAGCTGTCGGTGCCCTTGATGGCTGCCATTTCCCTATTTCGCCTCCAAAGAAGTACGCCACCGACTACTACAACTACAAGGGTTGGTAAGTGGCCACGATTTAACTTATTTCATGTAAGTGTTCTGTTTGGGCCCATTTTTATAGTAGTAAAAAAAAGTAACTGACTGACCCATATTTTATTGCTAAGTAAAATGTTATTCAATTTTACCAGCAGCTCTTAAGAAAACGCGTAATTTGGTTCGCAGTCTTGCAGTGTTTAGCAGCGACAATTTTAATGCGACGACGAAAAGAGTTCTCCGCAGGACTGCAACTCCTATACGATGTAGAGTACGCTAACAGCGACCGGTTGTGGCATTATGTGAAATAATGTAATCCGAGCTGCACTCACAGCTATTAATAAAAGCAAACTGTAAAATCGCATCACAGTAACTAAAGGCAGTGAACTCAGCAGTGCCATGCTGCACTAACCTTTATTCACTTTGCACTTTGTTTTTTCTTGCAGGCACAGTATTATCCTACTAGCATTGGTCGACCACAAGTATCGATTCAGATACTGCAATGTCGGTGCCCCAGGACGCTGCCACGACGCACATGTGTTTGGTGTTTCACGGCTGTCGAAGATTGTCAACAGTCCCCTTTTCAAAGCACCTGTTGCCGCAGTGGGTACCACAGCAGTCCCACCGATAATATTATGCGATCAAGCATTTCCACTAACCCCAAACCTCATGAAGCCATTTGGACACCGAACTGTCATCAGTGAAGCTGAAAGGAATTTCAACTGTCATTTATCTGGAGCAAGGAGGATAGTTGAAAACGCATTCGGAAGGCTAAAGGCCCGGTTCCGTTTCATTGCGAAAAGAATGGAGTGTTCTGTTGGCAATGCCCGTTTGGCTATACGAGCATGCTGCGTGCTCAATAACATTTGCGAGCACTTCAACGACAGTGTCCACCCACAGTGGTTAAGTGAGGTGCAGCAGTCCAATGCTACATTTCCACAGCCATCACGCAGAACAGAAGCTGAAATTGGAAATGCATCCGCCATCAGGACAGCACTTGTGGAATATTACAAGCGAAGGAACTGAACGCAAGAGTCCCAAGAATCAGCAACAATTGTGGAACACCATGTCAGTTTTTACTAAAAAACTTCAACATTGCATCTACAAGTTTCTCTTGCAACTTGAGCCCCTCTTTACGGAGATCCATTTCCATTTTGTGCGCATCAGCAAACTGCTCTCTCTGCCGTCGCTGCTCCTCAAGCATCCTTTCTTGAAAGTCGCCAGCCGGTTGCCTTCTCTTCCTGCGGGCACATTCGGAACTGCCACTTGCGAGGTTCCTGGATTCAACCTGTTGTACTGGCGACTCGGAAGGTGAACAATCTTCGGCGACGTCTTCACAAGAAGCAGAGCCGGAATCAAGCATGTCGAAGATCAGCTGCGTTTGAAGAAGGGATCCGAAATACATTGACCACATTAGTTGATGTGTGAAGCGGTAAACAATTAGTTCAGGGTTTTTACTTGCAAGAGAGCTGCCTCTCCTTGCGTGTATGTATTCACGTTTTTTTATTTTAGAGTCTGCATTTTTTTTATTCTCCAAACAGCGCACTGCCAAGCTTGCAAAATGAACAGCGCGTGAGCACAAGCAGAAATGAACCACAGTATTAACAAGAGCAGTCCGCTACACTGCAGGGTTGTGCAGATTATGGGCTTGGCAGCACAGCTGATGCTACATTATGTCTTGAAATTTAGTTGACTGTAATAAAGCATATATAGTCTCCACTATGCATTTCTTACTTCTTCGACGGAGGCAGTGCTGCTTGTTGTGCTCTCGCTGCACCCAGCCTCTTCCATTAAAGATGTATCGTGAACAGGCAGGGATCCTAGAAACCTATGGACTTCGGAGAAGAATGGCCAGCTCGGCGGTGATGACCCTGTTGTCATGTGTTTCAGGCAGCTCCTGGATAAGAAAACGAAAGAACTAAAATTTTATATACTCAAAATGTAAAGATATACACAGAGCAAAACGTTTGCCGATAGATACAAACGCGACTTGATGGTACAGAAAGCCTGAGAAGCGAAGGTAACCCTTTTTACTCGAAAAAATTTAAAGTTTCTCATGTTTTCTTGTCTGAGAACAACGCTTGCGCATGGTCCGAGAAAAATGCAAACCGTAGTCACATCTGCAGAAATGAAAACATGCAGACGACTTCCTGCTTCGTATTATATGTTGCCGTGAGAAGGCGTACAATATAATGTGAAATGCGCCTGTCCATAAGTTAAGGTTCCCGTTATCTTGTGACGAACGAAATCATGCTATTGACGACCTGCGCGGGTTGTCATTCTTCGCCGCATGTGAAGGCGAATTTGCGTTTACTCAGACCGACTCGCACTGTAAAGGAATTGCAGAAACAGCCTTTAGCGCGTCGTCGACTTTCGTGTGTGCAGGGCGCAGTTCAGCCCTGCAAAATTCGACGCTAGCTGAAATGAAGGGTCTCTGCCTTAAAACCTTCGTTACTACGGCTCCGTCCGCTAGATTAGGGTTCCGTCGCTGCCTACTACGGAAACAACGTTCGATGCTGAGGTCGCGACACCACAAACGAGAGCTTGCAGCTTGCGACCACAGCCTGAAGCCGCTTCAAGGTAAATTTAGCGCTCACAGCTTACTGCTGTGCTTTGTCTTACCTGTAGGTCTGTCCCAGGTTCTCTATCTTGCTGTGCACTTGCGCCTTTGTGCGAGGTACACCCATGCTCGTCAATGCTTGTGCAATGCCATCGTAAACGCCTCCGTTGTGCTTCTGCGCACGCAGCGAGGGCAGGTTGTCTTCCCATAACTTGATTAACGCCCAGGTGTCTCTCTCCGACCACTGTACCCGCGGTTTTCTTTGGCGTGCCGGAGGCTGTTCGTCGGTACCGCTCGCCGTAGCCATGGTCGCAGAAAATGGCGCGAATTTGCATCGTCTGTTAGCGTCACGTGATATTTTCGAACTGCTTACGAGAGTGCCGTGCAAAAAGTGCAAAACTGCGCCTACTTAAGGTTCAACGAAAGACAAAACCCTTTTTTGTGATGTGTACACTTGAAATAAAAATGCACTTTTGCTTCGTTTCTTTATTGCATGATAATTACTGGTGCCCACTGCGTTGGAGGCTACGCCTTTCCAGCCGTAAAAGAGATCGGTGATCTCCGGTTTCGGAAAAGACCGCTTCTGAAAAAGAGATTAAACTTTGGCGTGTGTCTGCGGATGCAACTCCTTTGTGTGAGATGTCTTTTTCTTCAAATGCCTTTAAAGTGCTCGTGTGACAGGGGTATTAGGGTCCTTTAGGGTCCGCTCTCACGCCTCTCCGCCGCGTCGCTGGCCCGTTGGACACTGCTCTTCGAGGTTGGGACTGTGTAGGACCGCATCCCAATGTGAAAAAGTGTTGCGGGACATCGCCAGAGCATGTGAGGTAAATTCGCTAAGTCATTGCATAGTGCACATGCATTTGTGTACAATGCAATTTCGGGGTACATCTTGTGAAGAAGTAGGGGGTTTGGGTATGCCCCCGTCTGTAGACGCCTTAGTGTCAAAGCCTGAGGTCTATTGAGTTTGCAAAGTTGGAGGGGGTAGATCCTCCGAGCCAAGTAAAAGTGCTTGGTAATTTCGGTGTACGAGGAAGGAGAGTCCCGATTGTCAGTACCCCCAGCGTCACGCTGCCCGATAGCTACGCGGTTGATGATCCCTCGCGCAGCTCCGTGTGCCGACTCGTTGAGGTTGGGCGGGGCACCCTCGATCTGTCCTATGTGGGCTGGAAACCAGATCAATGTGTGTGGCTTGATCTCCTTGCTTCCTAGTATCCCTATAGGGCCAGCTCGGATATGGTTCCTTTGGCAAATGCCCTAACAGCTGATATGGAGTCACTGTAGATTGATGTCCTCTTGTCGTCCAATAAGGCCATCGCTATTGCAGCCTGCTCTGCGATCTCAGAGGACGTCGTCCGAATCGAGATTAC
The DNA here is from genome assembly GCF_038994185.2 of Dermacentor albipictus. Taxonomy (NCBI): domain Eukaryota; kingdom Metazoa; phylum Arthropoda; class Arachnida; order Ixodida; family Ixodidae; genus Dermacentor; species Dermacentor albipictus. The sequence continues at coordinate 18,044,746 of NC_091829.1, forward strand.
GTTCGTTATTTGCCTTTCATGGTATACGCTAACTACAGCGGAGGCCTGTCCGTCGGCGTAGCGCGCTGTGTCTACGAAACTAGCCTACAATTTATATCACCTATTCCCTCAATTGATGCCTCCCGTGATGTTTATGCTTTGCCTGCAGGTTACCTTAAGCTATATTTTATGAAAAGCATCAAGTAATACTCTAAGAATTTTGTATAAATTGTTAAAAATTATTCCCTGATGCAGTAGCGGAATGGAACAGGCTGCCTGATCCCGTTGTGCAGGCCACAACACTGAGCGAATTTTCGGTTGGTGCTAGTGGCGTTATGTTCAGTGACAATGTGCCGTAGTTTTTTGTCTTGTATCAATTTATGAACAATGCCAAGCTGGTTAGTTGTGTTTGGTAGCCATGCGCATTAGTATCGCCTCAGATCTGAATGTGTCCCAGTTGTCAAGCTGATAATCTGTGTATCTAGGTCTTTTTACTTTTTCTTTTTATTTGGTCTCGGACAACATGCTCATTCCTACAATTTAAGTACGTTTTTTTTTCACTTCCGTAATAGCCTCAGTAATGGGCCTGACAGTAATAAAATTGAATGAAAGAAAAAGAACACATAATAGTATCCAATTTGCTATTTTACTCTCGTGCGTTCTTTTGTCTGACACCTTTCATCCCCCAATGTTTCGCCTCATATCTTGAGTTTTTTGATGATTGAAATGTGGTTATTTCGGCACCGAATGCATAGCCAGAACCAGCGTGCTCCTGCTGTGGGATGTTTCTTACTAGTTTTATAGGCCCAAGACGTTCTTAAGCTACCTTACTGTAGCTTTTCGTCTGGGATCTATTCCGTTGTTGACCGGGGAGAAAAGAGATAATTCATTCATTCATTCATTCATTCATTCATTCATTCATTCATTCATTCATTCATTCATTCATTCATTCATTCATTCATTCATTCATTCTGTAGTGATAAATATGGGCGCCAGCAAAAGGAGTGAAAGAAGACTTTTGCTGGTGCACGCTACGCTTGGCCGTTGACCAGACCGTTTTAGCGACTCTTGATTCCTGTGATAAAATACATGTATAACTAATGTTTCTTGAAGTACACTCATAACGGGAACATAAAGATGCTTTGTTAGTCTACACCAGTCTATAATACTGTTCTTTAGAGTGTACCTAATGAAACCGCGAAAGCAGCCAATATTGCACAAGGTTATTCTTGTACCAATCAAAGCGACTGCCACTCGTCTGGTGGCCGTGAAGTCAAAACGACCGCATACCTTGAGCCACGATCCGAAGAAAATGGTATCAAGCCAACCATGCGTGATTATCTTGGTCGGCAGGCTGGCGTTGAAGTGGCTCCGGCTGATCTCTTCCACGGTGGAGTTCCACGTGAGGAAATCTTCCTGCGTCGGGTTCTGGCGGGTGAACACCAGAAACTCCGTGTTTATTACCTTGCGTTCCTCTGGAAAGAAGTTCATGGGCCGGTACAGCGGGTGGTAGAACACGCCACCGACGCTGATGCAGCCCAGATCGTCGTAACATCGCCAAGACTTGTCTGCGGGGGCAAAAATGATAAATAAGGATCGTCATCATCGTAATCATCATCAGTCTGTGTATGGCCACTGCAGGACGAAGGCCTTCGCCAGCGATTTCCGACCTCTTTCTATGCCGGCTGGTTTCATCCCACCACGTAGTTATCTGCCATCCGTAACAGAGCTTCCCTTGTAATAATGTTAACTGCAAAAGAAAAAAACATTGGCCAGCTTTGTGACGTTACGTGCCTCTGCGCTTTCGGCAAGAGTCCTACGAGACTATTGGACGGTCCAGTACAGGTGGCAAAGAGCGCATGTGTGACTTTCTGGGCCGCAATTCTGCAGCGATGTCTTCCGCTCGACTCTATGCCACTCTTATCATCCGCTCTTCATGGTCGGCTTATCCCATTGATAACGCGGGTAGGGGTAGTGCACCGCTCCGAACACTGATGACGAAGCGCGAAAAAGAATAGCATCGAAAAAAGCACCAATAGAAAACTGCGGGCCCGTTGTTGCAAGTGAGCTTGATACCCTAACAATATTTCCTTCCGTTTCTTTCTCTTTTTTCTTCCTTTTATCCCTATCTTCCAGTGCAGGGTAGCCAACAGGACCTGCATATGTTTAACCTACATGCCTTTAATTTATTTTTGCGTTTTTTTTTAAAGCGTTAGCTTTTCCTACCGCGTTGCTCAGTTTCACGCCGTTGGCGCAATGCGCCGCGAGCTAGGTGAAAGAGTGCGAGAGAGGCGCCAGAGGTAAAGCCCCTTAAACTTCTTAAAATAGCGGCACTCTCCTCCTCCGCCTTCACTCCTCCTCGTTTCTCCTCTCTTTCACGCCCCTCCTCGACCGTGGCGCCGCCTACACTGCTCGAGCGTAGCAACAGCGCCAACATGCGCTCCTCACTACTCCGTATACGCTTCTCGAGCAAAAATGGCGCTGACGCACGGCGTGAGTGCCCACGTGATGCTATTAGGCCAATAGCGACACGGCGTCGGCCTCGGTTAGAGCGCGCCAGGATGAGGCGGCATTCTTCAAAGCGTGGCACTACTTTACGAAATTTAAGGGGTTTAAGCCAGAGGGTTCTTCCCCTGGTAAAAGTGCACGTGACGCCGCGTCCGCGTCCACCGATGAGAGAGGAGTGTTCGATGAAGTGTCGTAAAGCTCGCTCCCCGTAACACCAGCAGACGGTGTTGAGCTCCGCGTATCACGGGCGGCGAGACCGCCCGATGGCGTCCGGGGAATCCTAGTATTGCCATGCCGTGTAAAAGATGTGGTGTCATAATATCATGGCGTGGGCAGCTTTGGCGGTGCTGCCTCTCTCGGTGAGCTGCTGTGTTCCCGGTTGCGCCTGTGTATGCTTGGAAAGCTGGCGAGCACTCGATCATTGGAGTGAAGCGTAGTCGTTTAAACTTAAACCGTATAAATATCCTTTACAATTAAATATGGAGAAAGCAGGACCTTCCAACCCCCCAAGCAGTCCGGGGAGTTCGATATCGGGAGCGAGAATGACTGGCTCGCACCACAGCCCCTAGCGCATGAACATTCCTATTACACAGTCATGCGAGTTTTTTTTTTTGACAAAATAAATAGCGAACCCAACGTTTGGCAAGTGGAGCTCTTTGAATGAATCGGGGACATTACGTTGGCGTATTTGTAGACGCAAGTTTCACTGAGTGAAAATATGGCCTTGATAAAAGGAAGCTGCTTGCAAGCTTCTGACTTTGCACTTTTGGGTACTTTGTACTTGTACCTTGTACTTTTGGACTTTGTGCTTTTCGTACGCAGCGTGGTGCACCAAGTACGGCTATACATAAAATATGAGTATCGGCTAGTGGGCACGAGCACACAACAGGATGGCCAGGAAGAGGAACGCGGAATAGCAAGCTAGAGCGCGTTAGCTCAGGCCGACCTCTCTGCCTTCAGTCAAATAAATTATCTATCCAAGCTTGGACCCTGACGAAGAAAGATGAAGTACACCACCACGTCTGTTGGGTTACTTCGAGTACGCCTGCCTCTGTATATCGGCTCTACCTAATATAGTAGGCTCTCCTAATCTACAACGCTTATCATATGTCAAGATATGTTCCTACAATACCTCCGCCAATGACAATGTAACTTGCATTCGGAACAGGCAACATTTACGTTATCTTACAAGGTCATGCTGCTGTGGCCATGTCGGGGAAAACGCTCTAGTCTTCGTATCCGATTACAACGGACCAACAATTGCTCGTGTGTTGTGCTATTCCTTTTATCTATATAGTGTGACTATCATGCCCCGTGCCACTTTCAGACAGGTATGCGTGAAGTGCTACCGACGGTGCGCCGAGATGGGGTCGAAAGAGGACAACGTCGTGACAGTCTCTAACCGGACGTGTCGTTATCTTACACGCCCTACTGCAATCTTCCCCTAAATCTCGCGTAACGTTTTGCAAAGCCTCTATGTTGGAAATAAAAGCTGCAATTGTTTCGTCCAATTTGTGCAGCAGTGACAGCGACAGGATAATGATGATGGTAGTGGTGGTGTCAGAGTTAGCTATATCACATTAAGCGTAGTTGTAGTTGTAGTGTCTCGTGCAGTATAGCTTGTTAAAAGGAATGGCAACGGCAGGCGAATAATGAGCTTCGAACAACCAAGGCTTTTCTTTCGTTCCAATTCCCTGAGCACTTGATTATAGAATGGCAAAGTTTCAATGTTTGTTTGAATATCTATAATAGACAAACTGCCTCCTTTTCTTCAATACTACACGTTAAAAAATTGTTGGCGTGACTTAATTACGATAGTTATGAGACAGTTCCTGCACCAAGCTTTACGGCGGTAGTGTTGGGCCCAAGTGGCGCCTAGAGAGTTGTTATAACAGCACAAGCTGTAAAACATAGGTCAGTGGCCTTAGAAATAAGCTCCACCAAACACATTACGAGGTACCCTTACGAGAAAACTGCAAATACACTCTCAGGAGAAACGAAACGGACAAAAATGAGACGGCGACTACATGAATTTGTGACCGCCGCTGCGTGCGGTTTCAGCTTAGCACTAGCATGTCCTGGTCTGCGTTAGCCAGTTTTACATAAGCACGTTTCGACAATCATGGCCTAATTCCGCGTAAGAAACTTTCTATGAAAACTCAGTTCTTTCTCTTCACATTGGAGGCTTCAGCAAAATACTTTCATCGCCTTCGATTGCCAAGCACTGGCACGGCTCCACTGAAACCACGCGGCTCTGTAAAATCGGAGCTCGTATTAACAAAACGTTCTTACGACGCTAGAAAGGTTCGTAAGAGAAAGTACTAGCCAATAGTGATGCTCGACATACTATTGTAAGGTAGCCGGAAAATGGCAAATAGCAATTGAAAACGAAAAGCTATGTGAATTTGTCTCCATAACATAAGTTGCCCACAGAAGATTCATTCACATTTAAGATATTGCGCTTCGATGGTGTGTGGCGACTAGAGGAGGATCTGTTGAAATTTTTGCGCAGAATGTCGAATGCCGATTTTTCGAAGCTTCTCATTCGCAGAATTCATATCACTGTCACAATCGTTTAAGCAGACATTTTGATTAGCGTAGTCATTATCGCGGTTATCTGTGCCCTCTTGTTACAGGCATATATTTTTTTTTTCGAATGAATTTACATTGGAAGCGAATACAGAATTTGCGAGGACCATCCAACATCTGTGAACGCGCATCAGCACAAGCGTGATGCCGAACCTTTAGTCGAACGTTTTATGCGAGAGCTTTAAGCCTCTGGTAGAGTGCTTGTCCTTACATTTCATTCATAATGCTGAAAGTAAAAAAAAAAGTTCGCCTTACCAGCGCAATATAAAACGCGATACAATTAGGAGACCCAAGCACCACAACGGCTGAAACAGAAACCACATTTTTTTTTCATCAGCCTGGTTACGCCCACTGCAGGGCAAAGGCATCTCCCATACTTCTCCAACAACCCCGGTCATGTACTAATTGTGGCCATGTCGTCCCTGCAAACTTCTTTATCTCATCCGCCCACCTGACTTTCTGCCGCCCCCTGCTACGCTTCCCTTCCCTTGGAATACAGTCCGTAACCCTTAATGACCATCGGTTATCTTCCCTCCTCATTACATGTCCTGCCCATGCCCATTTCTTTTTCTTGATTTGAACTAAGATGTCATTATCTCGCGTTTGTTCCCTCACCCAATCTGCTCTTTTCTTATCCCTTAACGTTACACCCATCATTCTTCTTTCCATAGCTCGTTGCGTCGTCCTCAATTTAAGTAGAACCCTTTTCGTAAGTCTCCAGGTTTCTACCCCGTGGGTGAGTACTGGTAAGACACAGCTATTATACACTTTTCTCTTGAGGGATAATGGCGACCTGCTGTTCATGATCTGAGAATGCCTGCCAAACGCTCCCCGGCCCATTCTTATTCTTCTGATTATTTCAGTCTCATGATCCGGATACGCAGTCACTACCTGTCCTAATTAGATGTATGCCCTTACCACTTCGAGTGCCTCGCTACCTATCGTAAATTGCTGTTCTCTTCCGAGACTGTTAAACATTAATTTAGTCTTCTGCAGATTAATTTTTAGACCCACTCTTCTGTTTTGCCTCTCCAGGTCAGTGATCATACATATTGCAATTGGTCCCCTGAGTTACTAAGCAAGGCAATGTCATCAGCGAATCGCAAGTTACTAAGGTATTCTCCATTAACTTTTGTTCCCAACTCTTCCCAATCCAGGTCTCTGAATACCTTCTGTAAACACGTTGTGAATAGCATTGGAGAGATCGTATGTCCCTGCCTGACGCCTTTCTTTATTGGGATTTTTTTTGCTTTCTTTAAGGAGGACTACGGTGGCTGTGGAGCTGCTATAGATATCTTTCAGTATTTTTACATACGGCTCGTCTACACCCTGATTCCGTAATGCCACCATGACTGCTGAGGTTTCGACAGAATCAAACGCTTTCTCGCAATCAATGAAAGCTAGAAACCACATACATCAGGTTTTTTTATTTGTCTCATTTTATTTTGTGGTGATAACATACATCCAGAATCTAGCAGCCAACTAGCCTTCCTAAAAGCACTACCAGCAGTTAAGGAAACATGCTGTTTCCATATTTGTAGCTCCATTGTTCCGAGCTTTCCTGTTTTTGTTATCTCTAATTCATGGTCGGATAAACACAGCCTTTGCCCTGCGGCGCACAGGCAATGTCGCAATTGCATTCGGCGCAAAAATATTTACATACGCACTTACAGAACACCTATCTCTCCTATCTACATCAAAAACAAAACTAGCAAATCAACTGTTCAGTGAAAAGGAAAACTGGTAGTTTACTATGAACAGAAATATATGTACTTGTTGACAACACTAGATATATACATATGAATATAAAGGTACAGAAAAAAAACTGTAACAATGTATAAAAAGCTCATCTAAACATCAACGCTGATTTCAACACCAAGTGCGTCGACATTCCAACAACTGGGCGTACTTCAATCAGCTGGGCGTACTTAAGGGACTTCATGGATTTACACGCAGCTTTCTGAAGCAACATGAGTTTTGGAATTACGGAAGACCACAGGCTCGAAACACTGCTGCAGGAAATCTCATTTTTTTATTTACGTGACATAGCGGTGATAACATATTGCACTAGCGGTTTTCTAAGAGTTCTTTTTTAACACCTCCGGATTTTGCTGACCTTGGCTCTTGCTGTTGCTGTTGTGTTTCCAAATAGCTCACATACAGCACAACACGCATGCACATAACTATAACCGACTTATTTACATATAGCCATCCGTACTTACCCTACTGTTGTCCCTGTGCCCGGCTGTGTCACCTACGTAATTACGCCAATGAGATATGTTAAGTGCAACAAATATACACCATCATTTGCATAATGCCTTTACTAAACTTCTGTGCGTTTTCTCGTGGTGTTTCGCGTGTCTACGCCGTCTGCCTCTTGCTGTTTAAGATACGAAAACTCCGTCAAATCTGTGACGTCACGGAGAGGTGGTGTGCAAAGTTCAAGGCGGTTTCGCCATCAGTCTTTCATTGTTGAATTTTTTTCTGGCTTACCAAGCGCCTCTCAATGTAAGAGTGGCTTTATTTTTATCATAATAGCGTAATTATTTATTCATACAGCTCAAATTATTTTTATCTTTAGTGTCTCTTCAAGGCCTCCTAGTTTATTACATCACTGCGTATAAGTCGCGAAAGTCACTATACACTGTAAAGCTTTTGAATTTTACGCTATGTGCCACCAAGGCTTCGCTGGAATTCGGGGTCCGTATGCACAGAAAGCCCTCATGCAGGAAATGCTCGTAAGTGCGTATTCCAGCCAATCGCAATGCAGGACACGTTATTTGTGAAGGTGGGCAACCAATGACTAAGAGCACTTACGAACAAAGACAGACAGACATACAACGAACAAAGAAGCTTTGCGAATTAGGCCACTGATCTTTCGCAGATGCCATGTCCCGTAAACTTTTGTGGCCAACTGTACGTTCCCGCTTATGAGGAAGGAAGCAGAGTACATGGACTGCCAGCGTACAAGGACTGTCGAATACAGTGGAACATTAGGTAAGAAGTTACTCCTGCATAAAGGAGTTGGCAAATTGACCCTGATGTACAGGGAGCGTCTGAAACTCACCTTTGACCTGAGGTTGCTCAGACGAGCTTTCTTCAACCGTGCGATGTAGGGTGGCAGCAAACGCTAGCAGTGCGCACAGAGCGGCTCCTCGAAGCCGATGCATGACGCGTTTCCAAAACTGCGAAAAGAACTACGAGCGTGAGTTGTTAGTCTGTAACCAACAGCTATGAATATTTTTTTGCGCGCCAGCTCCGTTGCACAGCCTTCCGAGGAGTTCACTGAACTGTTCCGGCAGAAACTAGCAACACCTCTCTTCGTCAAAGTTCGTGTATATACTGAGGCGAGAAATATTTTGGCGAGCGCGCTTTAAACATCGCTCCACGGCAGCAACAACAACGCCGATATCTATGCATTTGAGCCGTGTAATGTTCTCATGCTCGACGCGATACGCGTCCGCGTGAAATCTACGCAGCACTCGAGACAACAGCGAGATACAAGAAGCGGAGAAAAACAGCTAACGTGTCAGCACTCTGCATATGTACTCGCGATACTCCTGACCGATCTTGCTTGCCCTTCGCAGCGGCGAACCGTTAGACACGCATTGATAATGAACCCGTTCAGCACGGACTCGGAATATAGAGACGCCTTCTGGAAGAAAAAGGTCATTGCCCTTTCAGCGGGTACGTGCCTGTACGCACGGTATCGTTACCTCGGGCGACAACTTGAGAGCAACACCGCAAGACCATGGATCAGTTGGTCCTCCCTGCGTTTGCTGTAATGGTGTAAACAATGGGACCTTACGATGTCTAACGGGCACTGTTCTCACCTGACGCAAGTTATCGTCGCGTTATCTACAGAAGGGCACGTGGCGGCCTCAAATCCTGCGAACCGTGCTGATAAGATAGGAGCCGCTTTGTTACTTCGCCGTACAGTTATGCCAAGCAGGTACTCTGCACGCGTTTATTCGCTCATGCACAGTAATCCGCGTTTCATCATTTCACTTTCTCCACTAACACCTGATTTTTGCGGCATTGACCTCATACTTTCCTGATTCCTCGCTTGTAGAACAAATGAGTTTGGAGGATAACATGCGCGTATAAACGTGAAAGGAAGTCACAGACAGCGTAATGAACCCAAGAAATGTAAATGGTTCGAGTGCGAAAGAAGTTTCACTAAGTGAGCAGTCAGGAAACTTATACGAACACGTGAAATTAAGCGCCAGATATAGCTCGGGGTGAACTAGTTTTCTTGTTCAATTACACGGGAACCGCCGTACTAATCTGAATAAAATGTGTTGCATTGAATCGAAGTTACATTCGTGGGATAGTTGGAAGGGGGGGGGGGTAACTTTTTAAACTCATGCGCTTGGATGTTTTGCAAAATATGCGCGAATGGTCAGTATCTAGAAAAAAATTTTATGAGCTAGGTTAATAACTCTTCCAACTGAAGAAAAGAACAGATACGGCAATTCTGTCAATGACTCACATAGACGTGTTATATGCTTCTAAACAGAAGAATTGATCGAAATAATCCACGGTTTACAAAAAATAATGCTCTGTTTTTTACCGTTACATATAAGAAGTGTTATTAAGGAATTATTCAACAACTTCTGCAAATGGGGCTCTTCTATGATAAAGAATGCTCCTACAGGTGTTGAAACTAGTATTGTCCTCTGAAATGCAAGAATTGTTCCAACAATTGTTGTCTTTAGTTTGTTCAGGGATTGTCAAACGGGAGCATTTTCGCGTTCCTCGTGTATTCGCCCAGGTAAGGCGAGGCCTGAAATCCTCTTATCAGGCTCGATAAAGGAAGAATGCGGTCAAGCAAGCTAGCTCTCGGCTAACGACAAGATGTTTACTGAGGTGGTCACCCTTATCCTTGCGAATTTGAATGACTAACCTGAGCCATTGAGTGATTCTACCATACTGCGCTCACATATGCGCTCATCATATATATCATGATTTCAAAGATATTTCGAGGGCAGGTTGGTCGTGTGGATCGGGTCTACGCAAAAGTGAGTTGTTCCACGCGGGGCCGGGTAAAGCAATGTATGCAGCATAAAAGGTTGGTGTTGGGTAATTTCTAGTTTCTTTAAAGCCACGTTCGACGTTGAGCTTATGTGTTATACCTTTAATGTACATAATTATTCTGCACACTGCTTGACAGAAGCAAAGGGCATTTGAGACCGCGGACACATGTAAACACTACTCCTGAAAATGGCTAAATTTGAATACTTAAAAGGCTCCCGAACTTGTATATTTTTATGGAAACACGGTACCGAAATGTGAGCGCCGCATCTGGGAGCAAACCTACGACCTCGAGCTGAGCAGCTCAGCACCATAGCCGATAAGCTACCCCGGCGGGTAAACCTAGTAGTGCAGCTCCAAAAATATAAATGCCTGGCGGTACCCTCCGTACATAAGTGACTTATTACATTGCGGTTAGAAGAAGATTAATTTGCATTCAGCACTATATTCGAGGTTCCTTTTTTTTTCCTTGTCATCGCTAGTCAGAACAAATTCAAAAGTAAGTTGCCGCTTCATGCAGAGCCGTCGTGACAAAAATGGTTACGTTCCTTCCAACGGATATGGACATGGCGACTCCAGCAGTTGCGTGACGCTGCTGATGGTCATGCATATTGAAGCGGTATGAGCCTTCGAATAGAAGATGAAGAAGCGCGGGAACCGGGGGGGGGGGGGGGGGGACAGAAGAAGAGAAGAGAGAAGTGAAAAATAAATGTAGACGAGATGGACGCCAGTTCCACAGCAACGCTTTAAGTCTACTGTGTCCTTTAACTAGGAACGCTACAATATTTTGGCGCAGCCGACAACTGACTCCAACATGTGGGTGACATTTTTCCTCGAGGAGACCTCCGCAGAGAAGATCATCTTTTCGAGATACCAAGCTCAAGACGAACCAGCGGTGGAACTACCTCGCGAACTCAACTCGGCAGACCTCGTGAACCTGGTTTTAGAGAAGGCTTCCATAGACATTGCTGAACTACGTCGGAAGGGTGCGGTGAAAGTGAACTTGCGTCTGGCGATCTTCGACGAATTAGTTCTTGAACCCATGCGTCGAAAGGACACTGCATCACGGTCTTCGACAGAAGAGGTGAGCCTCGTTTTGAAAGCTCTTCAGCTACAACAAGAACAGATGGCGCAACAAAACCAACTGGTGACGTCACTTATAAGCTCTCTAAACGCTGAGAAGCCGGCGACTAAATTTGTCGAACCCGATACTTTCGACGGCAAGTCTTCAAGCCCAGAAAGTTGGCTTGAATTCTATGAATATGCCGCTGGGAAGAACAAATGGCACTCTAATGAGGACAAAATTACCAACATGCGTAGTTATTTAAGAGGTGTTGCACGTAAGTGGTACGATCTGCACATTATTGAAGATGTTGGCAACTCTTGGCACCAGTGGAAGGAAAAATTCTTGAAGACATTCCGAAGCAACCCAGTGCAAAGATGGGACGCCGCGCTCAATTTCAAATTCACGCAGGGCTCCCCCGTGGAGTATTTCTTTGAAAAACGCCGCCTTTTAAAGCTGGCCGAGCCTATGCTTCCTCCTTCTGCCATAGTAGCTCTAATAATGCACGGATTGCCCGCGGAAGTCCTGAAGATAGCGCAAGCACGATCACCTAAAACTATAGACGGGCTCTTGGAGTGCCTTCACGACATACCATCTACTTCAGACGAAAATATAACCGCTGGCTCAAGCAGTCGCTTCAGACGGACCGGCGCGGATTGGTCAAGCCGTAATCCGCGAGAACCGAGCCGCCTTGCAGGCAGTACAGAGAGCTTGGGTTGGCGTGCTCCCAGAGGTCGAGTGAATAACGTCGACAACGACCCTGTCCCCATACTTTCAGACGCTCAAGAGTCTCCGACAACAAAAAACTAATAAACAAGGGTGATCAGTCCGACCCGATGACCACAACTGAGACTGTTTATTTAACTTGCTCTAGCTTACTTCACATTCCTGTCAAAGTGGGAAATAGACATATGATGGCTTTGGTTGACAGCGGTGCTTCTGTGTCTATAATAAATGCCAAGCTGGTAGATTCAAGTCACCTGCATAGTGGAAGAGTACTACGGGTGCAAGGGTACGATGGAAAAGTGACAATGCATAATCAGTGGGCCTCAGTAAACATCGAGTTCCAAGGTCATGAAATAGAGAGTGACGTACTGGTGATAACGGGGGTGACGTACGACTTTCTGCTATCCAGACCAGACATAAAGAAACTAAAAATCAACGTATATTGGGACGATGCAGTTTTAGTGGAAGGACTATCAAGGGAAGAGACACAGCAAGATAGAAAAGATAACCTGCGAATTGTCAAGTGCGCGGAAGATATTGCAACGACCTACCCTGAACTGGTATGCGTAGGAAGCTATCCACAAGAGATGAAGTCGCACAAGGTGCCTTTCGAACTAACTGACAAGACCGTCATCCGAAAATCACCTTATAACATGTCACGAGAACGTAAGATATGGTTGAAGAAAGAATTGCAGGAGATGCTAGACGCCGATATAATCCGGCCTTCGGTGTCACCCTTCGCTTCTCCCATAACTATTGCGCCGAAGGAAGATGGAACTTTCCGACTGTGCACAGATTACAGGGTTCTCAATCGCCAAACAGACCTTATACCATTTCCCATGCCGAAGATAGACACGATTATAGATGAGACAGGTGGTTGCCGGATTTTTTCACGCATTGACTTGTGCAAAGGTTTCTGGCAGATCCCGCTAACCGAAGAAACAAAAATGTACACTGCTTTTATCACGCCCTTTGATCTGTACGAGTATAACCGGCTTCCTTTCGGCTGGAAAAACTCGCCAGCATGGTTCCAGAAGATTATGAACGAAGTCCTGAAGCCTTTTCTGGGTGTCTTTTGTAACGTGTACATAGACGATATTATCGTCTTCTCCAAAACAGAGGCTGAACATCAGGAACACCTTTCTCAGGTATTAAATGCCTTGAGCTTGGCACAACTCAAGGTTAATTTTAAGAAAAGTGCATTCTTTCAAAGAAAAGTTGTGTTTCTTGGAAGAGTATTTGATGGGACTACCAAAAGCACGAAACAAGAGTCCGTCGAGAGAATATCCCAACTGGTTAAACCGTATGACGTCCACTCATTGCGTGTATTTTTGGGATTAGCAGGACATTTCAGACCTTTCATAAAAGACTTTGCTATAAAAACAAGATGCCTCACGCGCCTAACGCAGAAAGAAGTTCCATTTGAGTGGGATGAGGAATGTGAGAGAGTCTACCGTGATCTGGTGCACAGAATCTCTGCTGACCCTATTCTACGCATACCAGATTTCACTTTACCCTTTGAACTGAATACCGACGCCTCACATTATGGAACAGGTGCAGTCTTGTACCAGAAATGTCCAGAAGCATCCGGCCGAGAAAAGCGACATGTAGTAGGCTACTACAGCTACACCCTCAAGCCACCTGAAGTCAACTACACCACTACTGAAAAGGAAGCTCTTGCTGTCCTTAAAGCAATTCAGTACTTCCGTACGTACCTAGAAGGTGCGAAGTTTACTTTGTTCACGGATCACCAGGCACTCACTCATCTCTTGAATATGACCCAACCTAAGGGACGTATCGCCAGATGGGTTAACTACTTGCAGCAGTTTGATTTCACCATCTCCCACAGACCTGGACCCCTTTTGACTGATGCAGATGCATTGTCTCGACTGATGATACAGGCCAATAAAGAACAATCGGAAGAAATCAATGAAGTAAAATTGTGGGAAGGCACTGAAGAATTAATTTTTATGGCAGGTCGCTATCAAGTCCCGCCAACGCTGGTTCCCAAGGTGCTTTATTTGTACCACGATAGCCCAGAATCTGGAGGACACGACGGATTTTGGCGCACATACAACAAGCTAGTCAAGAGATTTACGTGGCCTCACATGAAAGAAGACGTCAATCAATACGTTCGTTCATGCCACATTTGTCAAGTCAACAAAGTGAAATACAAGCAGCCTACAGACGCCATGATAATACCTTGCCACTCGAACGTGCCTTTTGAAGTTATACACCTGGATTTTGCCGAGCTAAATAAGAAACGAGAAGGAGTCCGAAAAACGCAAGCTTTTCTTCTGGCCATAGATGAGTGCACCAGGATGGTCGCGGCACGGGCAGGACAAGAAGATGCGAATAGTGTCATCGCCCTCCTCAAACGGGATATGTTTAGGACAACCAGAAAAATCGTATGTGACAACGGACCAGCGTTCAAGAGTGAAAAATTAGCAAGATGGGCTCGAGACCACAATATATCAATCAAATTCTGTGCACCATACCATCCCGCGGCGAATGGGCTTGCAGAGCGTGCTATACGAGATGTGAAGCAATACATCAGGATGTACGATAGTTTCCCTGGTGGATGGAAATGCTCTTTAGAAGCAGCTGTAAGACATCACAATCGCTCCTACACCAGTGGTTTGGGATGCAGCCCGCAGTTCGCTTCTTCAGGAGAGACCCCTATTCTTCAAGCGGACCTTGAACTGGGGCTGTTAGACAATCTCGAGATCGTCGAGGAAAGGAAACAAAAATCACAGGAGGAGAGGTACCGTAAACGAATGAAAAAAAATTTTGACAAGAGACATTGCTCAGCTATCCCAGACATTCAAGTCACCGACCTCATCCTAGTTAGGAAAGGAGTAAGAGAATCCAGTGCCAAATTTTATGGTCCTTACTCTGTGACAAAGACAGCCACTCAGAAAGGAATATTGAAGACTGTGTGGTACATTGGTGAACGGGGCTCAGTTGAATGTGCTTCGATTGGAAACGTTTTCAAGTATTACCCCAGGAGGGGTTAGCAAAAGAAACCTGGAAGGGTGAAGCGGTATGAGCCTTCGAATAGAAGATGAAGAAGCGCGGGAACCGGGGGGGACAGAAGAAGAGAAGAGAGAAGTGAAAAATAAATGTAGACGAGATGGACGCCAGTTCCACAGCAACGCTTTAAGTCTACTGTGTCCTTTAACTAGGAACGCTACACATATTATTCACCACCGTGCGCACATGCTCCAGGGAATACATGTATGGTTATCGTCGAGGTGGCACAAATATGTTTTTATTACAGCTGTCGAGGCAGGCAATTAGGAGCAGCGAGGTTGAAAATATGCGTATTGATTGTAAGGAAAACTAACAGCGGTGGGAGAAAGAGGAAAATACTTTTATATAATCTTTTTGTATTTCTCACCATTTTTGTCTGTTTCCCACGAAATCGCTTCGTTAATTTTTTATTCTTTTCATTATAGATTTGTCTGATGGTATTCTGCAGTATGGTCAGGGTTCTTTTTAAGGGCTTTTCTTAGATAAGACTTTAGAATGTATGTACCTTTCACTGGTGGCGAAACTTCAAGTATTTCATATCTAGTAAATAAGAGGGAGAAGTAATGAAAGGGTAAGCACAATAAAGAGCCGTCGGTCTTAGGCTCTTGCCGTCCGAACGTGTATGATGGACTATTTAATTTTATATGTGATACAAGGAAACTATCGTGCCAATTTTCTAATAACTCCTGGCGTCATAAGTAAATAACAACAAAATCGCATCGCTTCGTTAATATATTTTATATTCATAAGGACGAAGTTCGAAAATTACTTATTTTATGTTGATAATTGAATTGTGCACTATTATCCCATTAATTCTTTTCACTATTTCTTTAAGTTTAGGTCATTTCCTGTCAGTTCTCCTTCTACTACGTACCTATTCCTGTCCTACGCACCCTTAATTGGTGCCCATCATATCACGTAGGATCAACTAATCATCCGAAGCAGTAAGAAGCTTAAGAACAAGATGTTTCACTTACGTCAGAAGTTCGTACGATGACGTACCGTCTGTTCCTGAAAATTTGGGCCCCCCACAGTTTTTGCCAGATAGTTAATGAAACTCTGCAGGGTTGCTGCAGCGTCCGTGTCAGCCTGCTCTTATACAGTAGTACTTCAAAAGGAAGTTGATGCCTATGTGCTTTTGAAGCGGTGCAAATGCTGACCACAGTGCGGCCTTTAGTATTTGCTGAATGTGTGACCATTGTTCCAGCCGGCTATATAACTTTTAAAACTGACTGTGCAGTGTGTTTTACAATAATAATCTGACACCCAAGCCCTTATCTATGGTAGGAACGTCATGTGAGTGCCATCACAGGATTGGTGTGATCCAGAGTCCTGACTGAGGTGCGCATATCGTGTTATTTATAGTTAACTTCCGCTATGGTTTTGACAAGGTACAAAACGAATGAAAAGGGGCGATATGACCGATTGTATGATCTATGTGATCGTCATCGCGCTTGTTTTGCTCTGTTAACTGCAGTGATTTCGGAGCCTGGGGAGCCTTACGAATGTTCCGCATTTATTGGAAGCACACTTCGGAAGCATACAGTAAAACAAAACAAAGAAAGAAAGCGGGTGCCGAAAAAATAGCTGTGTTATAAACCAAGTGCGCTGTAGGAAGGCTCATAAGCAGAAGGTTCTTCTTTCACGTTTACTGCGATGGCAGTTTGCGAAGCAAACTACCATAATTTTCTTACTCATAAAAGGTAATTGTGCAACGTAGACATGAAAAGTCTTCATGAACAAAATACATATCGTTGCATAGATCTTTCCCCTAGAACTACTCGACTCTCAGAAAAAAGAAGCTAACAGAACAGTTTTATTGATCTGGATGAGTTTTTGTCATCGCTGTTTGTCCACAGAAAACATGTTCGAGTTCAGCGGTTACTGGGACTTTTCTGGTCTATTCGGCCTATCGTGCCGAATTGACAAAGCTCTTCGTTCATAGGTGATGTCGGCCGTTGGCAGGCTGCATTCGCTAAAAATGTGTCCAGCAGCTGAATTGACTGGAATGACTCTTACGGAGAATTATAGCACAACATCTTTTCTTTTATTTTGTGAATACGGGCCCTGGACCACGGGGCCGCATTCAAAAAGCTTTTCGTTCGTAGGTGCTGTTTGTCATTAGACGGTCGTGTTCGCTTTTTTCCGACGTCGCGAGAGACTGTCATCTACTCTTTTGAAGAGTTTTAGAGTAGTAGCTTGTTTTGTGAATGCGAACACAGGGCTCACATTCATGAAACAATTCTTACGGTCCGTTCATATGAGAGCTCTGCCAGCTCATAGTGATGTGAGATATATTAGTAAATACGGGCGGCCACTAAGAAAATTCATTAAGTACGAACAAAAAAGGTATCTCAACCAAAGTCGACGCGAAAGAAGACAAGGTCGGAGTACGCGGTATATGTACGTATAATATACTGAAATTGGGGGCACTAAAATGATGCAATGTTGCGTAATTGCATGATATATTTTGCATTATTTGCATTAATTTATTTCTTCCACGTCAGACGTTACGTTTTCTTTCCCGGACCCTCTATTTCTTTTTCGTGTCAAGATTTCTCATTGCTCCGTTTTTTTTACGCGCATTTACGTCGACGCAGTCTTCTGTCACCTTGATTTTGGTTGACACGCCTTTATTTTATTTAAATTTTTTTTATAAGAAGTCAGCTGGGCCGATCACCAAAGCAGTGCCGTCTGTGGTGCAATGTAGCTATATTTTTGTCTATATTAGCGCTAATTACGCCCATACCGTTAATTTTACCTACTCTGCGACTAATGCTCGCTTTTTGTCTAATTGAAGCCGATATTATGATACCTTTTGCGACTCGCTATGGCATTCGAAAGTAACGAACTGGCCCCTTTTGTTAAGAGTAATAGCCGGATCCCAGATACGCCAAACCCGTATGACGTCAGATGAGAAGACCTTGTCTTCAAATGCTTTGTGAAGGCAGCGCGTAGAGTGTGAATAAGCGATGCTAGATGTCGTTCCGTCGTAGCATTTAGGGATATACTTGATGTGCATTTTGTTATGTTTAACATTCACGGACTGGTTATAGCCATTGTCTTAGTTTCAGGGTATGAGTTATGCTCGAGAAGCTCTACGCTTTACGTGCGTGCGCACTTAGTATGTCTTCTGCAGAATAATGGACAGCAAAGTGACTCTAGCAATCATTTAATGCCACAGGGATGTGTGTTGCGATTCCTGCAGGGTTCCACGCCGAGCACTTGCGGAATGTTTTCTCTAGAGCTTCGCTGAAAGAGGCAAAAACTGCATGTCAAGAATAGGAGTGCTTCACATAGACGAATCAAACACAAGAACAATAATGAAAACTAGAAAGTGGATACTATGTAAGTTGCGAGTGCTAAGGTGTGGGATAATTTCGATGCTGCAAAGCAAATGCAAAGCGTTACTGCTCGAACAGGTAGCTTCATTCAATAATTCTCGTTGTCGTGAAATGTTGATGACATCATAGTGCATACCGTCATGTTGGCGCCAGCCGGTGACCAGCTTCTTCCTTTTTTTTTTGCGTTGAGTTCCTAAACGAGATCGTGGAGTTTATGAACTTCACGATGTTGAAAACCCCTTGTGTTTATTAAATAGCTTTTTTTTAAGATAGAAAAGCGAGGCAGAGAGATAGAGATATGAAAGTTCGTGTTTAAGGAATTGCAAATTGGAAGAGTTTGGCTTTGGGATTGGGAAAACAGTTCCACAGCTTATCCATCCAATGCACTCGCTTCGATATGCTTGTTCCAGGCTTTTTTTAGACTGCGGGCCTTAAACCATTCATTAATTCTAATCATACCTTGATTATGCAAGAAAAAAAGTGTTTACAGATTCTTTTCCAAATAATTTCCAGGCATATTTCTGCCTGAACATTATATTGGCAACCCTCCATCAGTTTATTGAGTGACATCGAAGTTTCCTGCAGACGGGGAATTACTTATGAGTGCGTTGTACCACACTGCTATAAGTACTTTGAGTTTAAAATTTGCTGATAGGTTCCGCACACCTGCGTTTTAGTCGCAAAATACTTATCAAGGTTCATTATTATACGCACAGAATCGTACGTATAGGTGTCTGTCAAAAGTTTCTACACCTTGTTCCTGGTACCATGTGCCTTACAGGTACTGCGACAGTGCTCAACCAATCCTGTACGACATACAAATGATGCTGGATATCGAGCGACTTATTGAATACGCTCGTTCAGAACTGGTGGCAGCATCGAGTTCAGAAATACTTGCATGGTTGCGCGTTGTTGTACAAGATTCGCAGAAAACTTACTGAAAGTCACTGATTAAAGAAAAAGGGGGCGGGGCGGAGCAATACGTGGCTTGCGACCACACTGGAAGTTCTCTCGGGATGCAACGTACGGAGATAACGTCCTTCGCCACACAAGCGTCGGCGTAACATGCATTGATGAAGTGAGCCCAGACTTCGCTTATAGGCACTTCGTAATTTCCCGTGTTATCTTAAACGACAAAAGCAGACTACTATGCAGATTATTCCCAGTGTTATCGTTGCAAGAAGGGAAACTTGTGCGAGTTGGTGATAATTCATGTTTCGAAAAGTAACAGCGCTAAGCAGTCAAGGACATAGGGAAAGTGTCGTGTCCTTCTTTGCCTATGTCCTTGTTAAGCGCTGTTACTTTTCGGGACACGTACGTATCACTGCAAGAGCTGAACATTGCATTGCCCCCTGTTCTGGTTATCTTCTTTCAAAAAGCTTCACACGGTTCTTCGCAAAGCAGGAGACTATATGAGCAGTGTCTGTGGATTTATATGCCGTATGCGCAATCGTGTGTGATAACTGCGTGTATCATATTTGTCTGTTAACACATACAGTAGCAGGACAAGCTTTCAGCTATAGTCTAACATCTACGGTTTTGTGTTGAAGATTCTCTCTCTCTTTCTCTATAGCAGCCGGAACCAAAGGTAAGGTCATCATCTTTTATGAATGGTTGTAGCGGTAAATGTAAAATAAAAAGGCAACGCCCACGCAGTGTAGACCTGTTGTCGACTAAACATTCCTTTTACGGGAAGTGAACTTGCGCCCAAAGAGCGGAAGTCACGGCGTTTTAGTGACGTCATGTATTTCACCGTATTTTCACGCAATTACGCACTTCTCGTGCGAGAAATGTTTACGTAAGTCCATGAGCTCGTTTACGTTTGAATACAATTAGACGTTTCTGTTAACAAACCCTCAAATAATCTCGATAAGACATTGCCATAACACATAGCTACTCTTACCTTTCTAAGTGGCTATGGTGTTGTGCTGCTGAGCACGAGGTCGCGGGATTGAATCCCGGGCACGGCGGCCGCATTTCGATGGAGGCGAAATGCGAAAACACCCGTGCACTTAGATTTAGGTGCACGTTAAAGAACCCCAGGTGGTCGAAATTTCCGGAGTCTTCCACTACGGCGTGCCTCATAATCAGAAAGTGGTTTTGGCACGTAAAACCCCATAATTTAACTTTTTTTACTCTTACCTTTCCGTAAATGGTGACGTCATCGGTCGAATGGAGACTTGAATCATGGGAATGTTGTAGCTGAACAGTAATTGGGTCGTCCTGTATTCCATGAACAGCCTACTGTGTTCGGTTATTGGGGTTGACGACGAAACCAAGAATGTGTAGTTTCGATGTGGATGGAAATCGATTGGCCTGCATATGGAAGGCAGTTTTATTGTCGACTTCCGCGTCGGAAGCCTAACATATTTTATATAATTTGTACAAATAACTACATAGATATGTCCATAGCGCCCGACAGACATTTATTGCCCAAATATTGATATATTTTTTAAAAATCCCTGCTCTTGCTCCACCAGCGATCCACCCGTATTTCGCTGTTCCCTAACGTAATTTCACTCATTGTATTCTATTATCATTGCTATTCACTCTCTCTTTCCTTTCAGATTCATTAACCTTCCCCGTATTATCCTTAAGGTCTAAGGCCTCGGGCAGCGCTACTACGTCCTTACTCACCTCTGCATAGACACTGCGACATACTATCCATAAGGGCTTATAGTTTATGTGCTAGTTTCGTACGCTGATCACGTGTATATATATATATATATATATATATATATATATATATATATATATATATATATATATATATATATATATATATATATATATATATATATATATATATATATATATATATATATATAAGTTGTTTTCTGCAGCACAGCTTATGAGACATTCTGATCTGGCTTCGAACAATAGTGCACTGCCTTTTGAGTGACCGCAAACTGCTTACAGGGCGCTTCAATAAAGCACCCTCTCAACTAGTGACAATACCTCCGTACTCAATTACTTCGCCCTCGATTCGCTTGTAATCAGTGCTACCATTTTAGCAATCTTGTTGCTAGATTTAGCACGTTTCTTGTCTGTTCATCGGCATTTCTTAAAGACACGGCAGAACACCTCGGCAACATTGTAGCGACCCGTAAGTTTAGATAGTTGCCTCAGAACTGAATTATTAGTACGCACTTTATAGTTCTAAAGCTACAAGTGGGCGACCGAAATTGGCTGTGCGGTGCGGCACGCGACTGTATTCGCTGTTTTGAAAATGCCTGCACAAGCACTCCGTGCCCATGGTTAACCAGAGACGCTTTAACGTGCGGCCCCGGTGTTTATCAGTGGGTTAATCCCGACGGTTCATCACCAACGAGGGCTTGGTAGGCTACCGGATCCTCGGTACGCAGTTACTGCTTGCGCTCGGCTGCACGAGCCTGTTCTTGTGCCTGGGCTGCAGCTCGTCCCGGGTTCTGCTCGCGGCGTTGCTGATCGAAAGCTGCCTGCTCCTCGGGAGTACGTTTGACGCGAGGCCTACCCATTTCAGAGCCGGAGAGAAACTGTTGCACGCGCGCTCGGCTGTGACGGAGAGCAACGACGTCATTACTGGCGCAGCCAATCGCGCGCCTCTCTTTCTCTGTTTTCTTTTTGCGCATGCGCATGGGGTAGCACCGGAGGAGTTTTCGGCGTACAGGCGACAGACGGATGGGCGGACAAATCGACTAGCCATATGCAACTTCGCTGTAGAACATCATGCACTCTGCGCGTGTCGCAGAATTTCGTTCTCCTTTCGCGAGCGCCGAACACCAGAAATATTTTAGACATAACCAGGACCAAGTGTGTACTCGAGCTAGAAAAATCAGGGCCCCTATTCACAAAAAGCTCTTATGCTAAAATTTTTCGTAAGAGAAAATTCCAGCCAATCCTGATCCTGCACATTATAATAGTGAAGGCGGCCAGCCATTAGCAAATATAGCTTACGAACGAAAAGCTTTGTCAATTCAGCACAAGGTTGCCGTGTTCTTATGAAACCAGGCGGGAATTTTGACCTTCCTGTTTGAAGGTCAACAGGGAACGCAAGCTGTCATTGTCCGCTGATTTATAATCCTATTGGTAAAGTAAAAGTCGTGTACACCTTGCTGGTCAATTTAAAGAGCGTAGGTTTGGGCATGTTGGTATTCCATAACTGTTACGTTTTTAGCGCACGAAAAAGGATGAGAGACAGAAGTACGACACGGACACAGCTCTAACTTCCAACAAGTGTTTTTTTTTTTAACAATTATTGGAATTCAGCGCTCTGTCTGCGTCGTACTTCTGTCTCCCGTCCCTTTTCGTGCTCTAAAAACGTAAAAGTTGTGGTCAATTTACTTGTTTATTATTTACCTGTGCGGACACCGCACGTGAAAAGTTGCGGTAGCTGCTTTACGCCTTGTTAGCCAGTACTAGGGTGCTCCAAACAACCTATATTGTTTAAAACTCACTCAAAAGTATTAGGGATAATTTTAGTGGCATTCCAGCAGAATTTAGCGAAAATTTAACGCTCCTTGGCCTCAATTTAAAAACACGCTCAAGAAAAAGTTGGCAACACCGCTTATAGTGGCAAATGATGACTCTTACTCTTTGTTGACGTGAATGCTCGCGTCTTGGCCTTCTTCTCGCAGGAAAACGACGCCCCTGCCGTTGGCATATTGTACTTTTTTGCCAGTAGTTAGCGTAACTGCATACTGGAACGCTGAAACGCAATGAGACTGGTCAGAAAGTAAGTATTTTACGCAAATAAATGTTTAAACGAGATCAGCTCGTTATTTCTTACAAGCATTAATCCCCTCTCAGTCAAGGGTAATACAAGACGACAAAGTATATATAGAAAAAAAAACAAGATGACTGGACAGCGCGCAAACATAGGCAGGAACTCAATAGTTGAGGATGAACGGGAGCGTGCTTGAATAATGTGTCCAGACTTTTCAAGTTTTGTTCTATTGGGGTGAAAAATACAGGAGTTATCGCCGTTTTCTAACGACGGATACCCCTTTTTGCTTGGTTAAAATGGGATGTAAAAATAAAAATAAACGTATAAATTCTTGCATTAGGCAATATTCTAATACAACGGAAGAATATCTATCTACAATTGGCGTAAAAGGTTCTCTCGAAGCGTTGTTGTTGAAACAAAGTTCTTGCTGAAACAAATACGCACGAATGCGACAACATTACACAAGAAGCGGTAAAGTCGATGTTCGACAGAGATGCCAGCCTCTTCAATGAAGCGTTGCAGTGCTTTGAATGATTTGTGGTGTAGTACTTTTGGTGGGCGTGGGTCTAACACTTTGGCAAGTGAAAAAAAAGTTGGTTCTGAATCAAGTAAACAAAGTTCCGACGTGAATCACGTGAACGGAGTTCTTGTTCTCGGCGGCCGTCTTTGGGCAGTGTTTTTCGGATATTCGAGGAGTATAGGTGGTACATCCTCGTAGTCGTGACCGCACGAACATGTTGGAGAGGACAAACGCTTATTTCCAAATATAGAAGTGCTTTGTTAAAGCAGTTCCGAGACGTCAAGGCCTGAATATGCGCACACTTCTGAGTAGGGTGTGATGTGAGCCTCTTTTGTTTTGCCACAAGCACTCTCCCAGTTCCATCTTGCGGATTGGTGTTTGTGCATGTTCGACGAGGTCACTCGAGGTCACGCGCCGTTTTTGGACGTTACGTAGTCGTACTGCTTTAACTTTTCTCTTGATATCGCCACTTTCAGTGATATTTGGACATATAATTACGCTCGCCGAATATGTGTCACGAACTATACACCGGGGAAATTTTCACATAGCAGCTTGTATTTTACATTCACGGGAACGTTCCTAAGTTTGCGTGTTGACACTTGTAAGATTCATTTTAAGTAGGGATCTCGAATACTGATACCTTCGAATCCAATCCAATATTTGAGAAAAATTACCGACAGATATTGTATAGAGCGAATGGTGTCTTCATTTTTAAACAAAGCAATATATATAACGCTTGTGCGGAGTTCTCGATAAAACAAAATTAGGATTATGTACATAATTTGGTAAATGTGTGCAATGCAGTTCGCAACTGGACATCTAAACAATCGAGAAGCCTGTAAATGCGAAACAACATATTTCTGTTACCTGGCGCGCCATGACAACGACAGTAAGGAAACGCGGGAACAGCATGTCACCAGATTCCCGCACAGTGTTGTGTTCGTTGAAGGAAAAAAATAATAGACCACCCCAGCTAGTTTAAGAACGATGC
Organism: Dermacentor albipictus; assembly: GCF_038994185.2. NCBI lineage: Eukaryota > Metazoa > Arthropoda > Arachnida > Ixodida > Ixodidae > Dermacentor > Dermacentor albipictus. Next base: position 18,069,238 of record NC_091829.1, read on the forward strand.
AAATATGGTGAGACTGGTTAAGTAGTAAACTGAGTCGCCAAAGGGGCGACAACAGACTCGTATATAGGCTGGCCTAAAAGCGAGACATTCTTATTGAATGTCTGATGACTATTAAGTGCTAGTTGTCTGCCCCCTGTGCTCGCTCAGGAAACGGTTACTCTGTGACACCACCGTCGAGCTCCTACAGCCGCATTAATTCAACTCTCTTCTTTTATTTTCACATAATGATATGATTTCAGGCGCAGAGACAAAAAGACTATACAGGTAATGCGCCTTCACGGCGGCCTCATTTTGACTGCGTATATATGTATGTATGTGTATATATATATATATATATATATATATATATATATATATATATATATATATATATGTGTGTGTGTGTGTGTGTGTGTGTGTGTGTGTGTGTGTGTGTGTGTGTGTGTGTGTGTGTGTGTGTGTGTGTGTGTGTGTGTGTGTGTGTGTGTGTGACGATAAGAAAACGGGATGAATGACTTAACTAAATGGTGCGCACCAGACTATGAAACGAAGAGCATGAAAAGTTCACACGTACACGACATTTGTCGGTGCATCCAAGAAGAATAAACAGCACAATAAAAAGGAACGATTCGTCGCTCGGAACAGCCCTATCTTGCATCGTCATCTCTCCCCTGGAACTTGTTATCAGGGATATTAAACATAGCATTGTCATCTCTTATACTCGAACAGAAACTAATGTTGCGCGATTTCAAATAATGGATTCCCGAATCGAATGAGTACTCATCGAGTCGTATTTTAAGTTTCGAATATTCGCACACTCTCTTTCACAAAATCATTCCTAACTCGCCAAGCTGCCCACCAAGGGGAGTTCACTTACCGCAGAACTTGCTGTGAGCGTTGGTGACGGTGAACATTCGCGTCGGCTCGTTCTTCTTGAAGCGTTTCCACTCCACAGCGCGCTCACCCATGGCTGCGCACTTTGAGCCATCCGCGCCGCAATCGGAGCATTGTCCCGATTCGTACGCCTCGATGGAAGGGCACTCATAGGCGAGCGGCAGGCAGTCCTGGTTCGAGATCGACTCCAGCATGTACTTGATGGCGCGCTGGTGGTTGCAGCTGAGGACGTCGCGGACACCTGGTGCGGACGACGCAAGGGGGGGACGCGTCGGCATTAAGAAAAATAGAGGCTGTATTCTTAACGCGATCAACGTACTCATTCGAATACAGGTATACACCTTTCTTTTGTCGGAAAATGTTACCCAAAATGAGCTATCGACTTATAGTGATAGTTATCGACCTTATGATGTGCGTGTGCGTGTGTGTGCGTGTGTGTGTGTGAGTGTGTATGTTCTTCCTCGGCAGTGCACAAAAAGTAAATTTTATTTCCGAACGTCTGGAAAAAGATGAAAGGCTGTCGAAAGCCATGAATGGCGCGCGAGCCATCACGCGAAATTAACAAAAAAGTTCGAATACTTCTGAAGTTTATGCGTACGGCGTAGCGAAGTAGACACAATTGCGTTTAAGCGGTTTCGAAATGCTTTAGGTAAAGAACTTAACAAGCCAAATGAAATGTATTACGTTCATCTATTTTCTTCCTCCTCTACAGAAACAGGTGTATTACAGAACAAGCTGAATTCGCTTGTGAGAGGGAGAGAGAAAGAGGAATCGGTTACAGAAATATTACTGGGGGGGGGGGATGTCTAGAAGAGTATTTCCATCCCCTCACCCCAAGTTGAATAGGGCGCAAGCCGTTTCTCTTAGACTTGTACAGACCGGAACATATCAGTGTCTGGCCGTTCTACACGAAGTTTAACCCAACGTATATCGTGACGACGCCTGCCCGTCCTGCGGGCCGACCTCCACTCTAGCACACATGCCCTGGGAGTGCGGGTCGGGATACTCCAAATTCAGCAAGGAGGAGTTGGACTCGCTTCTGCGTACAGCCCCACACTAGGAAAGCAATTTTTTTCGACCGGGCCGGTGGGCTAGACCTGCCGGTCCCGACGTGGGACTGGCCGGGTGCGCGATGAGTTCGTGTCCACGCCGGACCTCTAATAAAGTTCTTTCACTCACCCACTCGCTCACTCACTCACTCACTCACTCACTCACTCACTCACTCACTCACTCACTCTCACTCACTCACTCTCACTCACTCACTCACTCACTCGCTCGCTCGCTCACTCACTCACTCACTCTCACTGGTGGGGGATTAGCCAATGGTGATCTTATGGTGGGCGTCTTTAACGACTACGTTGGGTACAGAGACTTTGACGCTGGGCCAGGCGCATGCTACACAATATCAGATCCAGATAATGTAAACACCATTTTTTAGCAACAGTAGAATCTGAAGTTTGTGCGGTTTTGGGGGGGGGGGGGGGGGGGGGGGCTGGAAAACAGCTGTAGCTGCGGTGCTGTGGAGCTGCAAGTAAGCCGAGCCAAGTATGTAATCGATAAAATTTCTCAGCTGCTGACAAAAATATTTACACTATATAATTCAACGGGCATTTTCCCTTCCAAAATGCAAGTAGCTCGTGTGGAGGCTTTATATAAGAAAGGAAGCCAAAAAGATGTTTCCAATTACAGACGAATGTCTGTATTGCTTGTGTTTCCTGTAGGTTTCGAAAAAAATATATTCTACAATCGACCATATCCTTTCTGTAACAAAAACGTGGTATAGAAGTGTCGGTACACTTTTATAAAAAAAAAATCGATCAAGAGAACTTGCTCTTATCAACCACAACGAATATGGATTGGAGAAGCTTGAAGACGCGTTTAACTTTCGTGTTCTACAGATTCCCATGAGAGAGGGATCAACCATATTGTCTTATCCTTCACAATTCTACTCTAACCTGCACTTCATTGCTGAATGCGATGTCACTATCCATCGCGGAATTCAACCCCTAGCACTTACTTCTTTTCATTAAAAAAAAAATTTTCGATTTCTTTATTTCTTTATAAAATGAGGGTCTCTAGCAAAAGCTGCTGTAGAAGTATTTAAATTGTCTTCTTCTTTCGAGTGCAAGCAATTGAGTTTAAATCAGCTAAGCATATAGCTTCTGTATGAGAGTATTTCTGCATTTCACATGTATCTGATCAGCTCTAGCTTACCCTTACTTACTTACCCTTAAAAGAGACAAGAAGTCTACTTATAACGTAAGTGCACTGGTGCACATAGCGAAAGCTAAGTTTCGGACCTCTGAGAGTAAGCACCCGCTTGAACTGATGTTTGCATTTCGGCACAGCTTATGAGAGGTGTAGTGCATTAAAAAAAACCAAAAACATGGCATAACATTTAAGTTGTGACCAGCGCAGTGCACAGACATATACAATGCGTGGGGGTTACACGTTGCATGTAATGAAAATAAAGGTCGCATCGCATTTAGCTACAAAGAAATTAATTAACCACTTTATGAAAGTTTCGGTTATCATAGGTTCCAACGTGTTTGTTGAATCTGCTGAATTTTTCTTACTCTTTAGAATAACTTCGAATTACTACAGGTTAACAGTATACGAGATACTCTTTCGCGCTCAGCTGTTTCCCGCGCAGCGTTATGAAGATTAATATCAAGATTCCACCACAATTCAAATGTTCAAATGTTAAAAATCAAGGCAGTCCTCAATTTCGTAAATGACGTTGCCCTACATGTTAAAAGCCCATTACATTCGTAGAGCACCCTCGTTCCAGAGGATGCCGCTGCGATAATTGTGTTGCATAGCACATGCCTCCAGACCCTTGCGTTTCAAGGGCTCTAAGGAGGCAGTAGTGCTCTAGCCGATCTTATAACCTAATATATTTTTACGCATCGTATCATTCTTTTTAAATGCATCTTAATGTTCATAGCACACGTCATACGCCATCGCCATATTCTTATTATACAGATTTTACGTACTTTAGAGCGACTAGTTTTTATAGCCCCTTTACAGCCACATCGCCCCAACTCCATAGAACTCATTAAGTATATTGCGAACCCATTACCATGGACATGGCGCTCTTTGGCCATACTTGGCCCTTGCGCCATTAAAAATCAAACATTCATTCATTCAAATGTTAATGTCTCCGATATTTTCTAGTTCGCATACGACAAACACCATAGCTTGTTTCTTTCTTTTTTTTCGGAGCCACCGCCGAATTACCCACAAACTGCTCTCGCTGATGGGTACACCTTTGATGAGGCCGTGAGTGAATATCTTCCAGACTCGGTTCACGCTCTCGCAGCCTGGCATGTACTCGCCGCCGTTAGGGTAGAAATCGACGTGGCCGACGGGGTCCCACATTCCCATGCCTTCGCTGCGCCCTGCATGGGAGTCAAGGTGATGACAGCAAGGTGGTGCAGCTGAAAACAGTCTGGATGTAAAGTTGCAGCCACTTAAGAAAGCAAACGATCCAGTTATGCACACCCCTTAATTTCTTTCCGTTTCTCTAATAGGTGGTATTCAAATACGGGTGAAAACACTGAGATTCTCTCATACCGCGACAACTGCGAATCTAATTGAATGAAAAGTTTGGCACTAAAAGAAAAGAAGATCTAGCTTGATTATAATGACTGCACAAGTAGACATTTGACTTTTGCTGGTGATTAATTATTGACCTCCGTTGCAAGCAAAAAAAGAATAGAAATTTCATAATTGGGCTAATCGAAACTCGAAACATAAATCTTCGTAAGTCCTGAAAAGAATAAATATGGCATTTTTTAAACTGCCTCTCATGCTATCTTACAGTTTACGTGAAGGTGCTAGCTCAGTTACGCAAGTTTAAAAACAAAACAAATGACAACAACAACAAAAAACTCCATGTACATAATGGTGATTGAGCTTAAACCAATGTATGAAACTGCAATTTTGTTGTGAAGTTACAGTCGTAACGATTACTGTTTAGCGAAAAATTTATTTTGACTTTACAATTTTAGTTAATGGTTTGAAAAGATCCGGAGACTGCGCAAATCTACCCAAAGCAGTTAATACCTTTAAGATGGTATGTATTTCATTCAAATCGGTCTCGTGCTTGTCAAAGGAGAGAATTTCATTGTATGCGTTACGTCTGCGAATCGGGAACGCCAGAGAGCTGAGCTTTTTAGTAATTTGCAAAGTCCATGATGGCGTGTATAAAGACGGAATGTAGAAAGCTAGGGAGCAAAGCAATAATAATAATAATAATAATAATAATAATAATAATAATAATAATAATAATAATAATAATAATAATAATATACTTCACTTACCCTCATGATTCACAGGAGTAATTGTAATGCGACCGCATTGTGTGAGCTTCTATAATACGATATTTTTCTATCGATGTGCTTCTCTTATCTCGGGGTTATTTGTGAATTAAAGTGGCGTTACAATCTACTACTGCTGTCTACTTGTTGGTGTATACAAGCATACAGCTGCTAAGCACGAGGTCGTGGGATCGAATCCCGGCCACGGCGGCCGCATTTTGATGGGGATGCAATGCCAAAACACCTTTGTACTTAGATTTAGGTGCACGTTAAAGAACCCGACGTGTTCCAAATTTCCGGAATCCCCCACTACGGCATGCCTCATAATCAGATCGTTGTTTTGGCACGTAAAACCACGTATTTTTTTACATGCCTCCAACGTCACCTATGGTCAACCGAAACCCAACAGCATGGCGAATAAGCGATATTATTTTATTTGTGGTTCTGAAACATGATCCATATACAGCACTGTTATCGCTGCATAATTTTCTGTAACTGTACTCCTTCAACAGGACTTCAACGTAACTTCCGTTACAGATTTTTTTTTTCCTGTGAGTAATTAGTGGTGGGAAGCCTATCCATTAAGTACTCCTTCGTAAAAAATATTGAGCAGTACACGCGCCACAGGAACCCTTATCATGTCACACCTACGCAACCGATGTGGACCGATTCGGCTGTAGCTAATATCGAGCGTCGCATAGAGGCACGCCACTCAAGCCAGGCGCAGCGTAAAAATATCGCAACAATCGGCAACCACAGGTTATCGACCCCCTCCGACCACACATGCGTCTACATCCTGCAGGCTATTCCTGGCTTGGCCATTCTGTTCTCAACGTATGAGCACCGCGATATTTTTATCCCGTTCTATTCAGAGCTGTAAAAAAACGCAAATGCTTACACAACTTGGTGAGATACGGATGAGAATCTGTGTGGATTGCGTCCACGAACTCGGCGTCTGTGGGGTCCAGGCGTACTTCGGGAGGCATCTTCTGGAAGTTCGGTTCAGCAGGATCCAGGGCTGCGTACAGGAAGCGAGAATGTGGAACTGTGTGCAACAGTTAAAGATTTGTCGTTTTGCAGATGCAGCGGCATGCAGTACAGCAACTGTGGAGCTTCATTATCGGGAGTCGTCATCGCTGTGGTAGTGTATGGTAGCATCCCGGCAATTTATTTATTTATTTATTTCGTGTACCCTCAGGGCCAGAGGCATTAAAGAGGGGAGTGGTTACATCAAATACAAAAAAAAAGTACAGTGCAGCAAAATAGTTAATAGTACAGAAATACATGGTTCTCGGTTATACAATGTTATTTGAGTGTTCCTGGAGTGCTGGTCAATAAAAGTAAATACGGTACAGGCAGTGCAGTAATACAGTGTTCCGGTAATACAAAACAAGAACAGTAATACAATTGGTAGTACAAAAACACGAATGAAATGCTCCTGTTTATACAATGCTATCTAATACTGCCGTGAAGTGCTGATGGTCAACAATAGTAGCGGTGCAGGCTGGTAGGCGATTCCACTCGGCAGATGTTCGCGGAAGGAATGAATGAGACATGACATTGGTTTGGCATAATGTAATTCCAACTTTGTTATTGTGATCTAACCTTGATGAAATGTATTGAGGAGGGGAGATTAGTTCGTCGCGAAGTGAAGGATGATGAAATATCTTATGAAAAAGTGAAAGTCTAAGGCCTTTACGGCGAGAGGCTAAAGATGGCAAATCAAGGTTTAATTTCATTACAGAAATGCTGGCAGTTCGGTTATAATTAGAAAAAACGAAACGAGCAGAGTTATTTTGTACCATTTCTAAAGAGTGAATTAGGTGTTTCTGAAAGGGATCCCAAACTGCTCCGGCGTACTCTAGTTTTGAGCGGACTAGTGACTTGTATAACATTAATTTTAGGGAAGACGGTGCCTTAGTAAAATTGCGTTTTAGGTATCCCAGCATGCGGTTAGCATTTTTAATTACGTAAGAAGCGTGCATGGACCACGAGAGGTTTCTAGTAATATGGACACCAAGATATTTGTAGGAGGAAACAGGGTCTAAGGGGTGATTATTAACGCAGTAAGAAGGAAGCTGGTTAGAAGTTCTGGACACGCGCATAAATTTACATTTTTTGATATTTAATTCCATTGACCATGATTGGCACCAAGTAGAAATAGCGTTAAGGTCGGATTGAAGAGAAGATATATCAGTGTCACATATTATTTCCCTGAAGATTACGCAATCATCGGGGTTATTAATGATCGCCATCATGTCGTAATGCCTACGACAACGTAGAGTGTAATTAAGATAATTGAAGAGAAGCAATCCGAGCCGGCTTTGAACCTGCGCAATAGCATATAGGAGAAAGTACGGGAGAGCATGACCACCCGATTCACGCGCGCACTGCGCCGTTTAGAGAACGTTACGTTCCGCCACGGCAGCTTAGTGGCTACGGCGTTTCGCCGGTGAGCTCGAATTCGCTAGTTCAATAGCGGCAGTATCCGCAGCATTACGATGGGCGCGAAATGCGAAAGCACTCCTGCACTTAGGTGCACGTATGAACCCGAGGTGGTCAAAGCCAATCCGGACTGCCCCACTACGGCCGTACCTCATAATAGAATTGCGGTTTTGATGCTTAAGATCCCAGAATGTAATTACATTTTAGACTTTGTCTTATCGCATTCCCCAACTAGGCCACCGAATGTAATTTTCACTCGCATGTAAAGGAACGAGCGTGATTTTTCTTTTTTGAAAGCGTGATATTGCAATTATTTACCTTAATTGCAGTTACTTGCAATATTTGCGATAATTTTGAATCTTCTTTGGCAATCATTGTCGAACTTGCCGTCTTCGTCACTCACCCGTGATTCTCCCGAGGTTGGTGGTGTTGGCGCCCGCGTAACCGGCAACGTGGGCGCCCAAGCTGTGGCCGATTATGTGCATCGACCTCGGGTCGGCGCCGAACGCCTCCTGTAAATCAGTGCATCAGATCGCTGCATATCAAGCAACGGCCTGCGGGCAGGACCACATACTGGGCTACTGGAAAGTGTATATGTAAAATGTTCTCCGTTTCAATTTGATTCGATTCAACCTTTGTTTAATTTGCTTCCTTTTCCTTATTTCCAATGCTTCGTTTTCTCGAATACGACGCATTGAAGAGCTATAGCAAGGTTAGTCCTTGCGCTGAAGGTGTCTGCAAACGCTGACGTGGTTAGGAGGGTGCCAGCAGCGTTGGAGGCATCGCACCTCGACAGTGGCCGAGACGAGACGGAAGGAAAACCGACGGCGGTTTTTCAGCATCCAATGAAAGGATTATTTAAGTTTAGCTTGCATTTTACTGTCCCTACTGCTCAGACAAGTGTCGCTCAGCTGCCCAGTAGGAACGCCATTGTTTGTGCGCACGACCCTCATGGCAGCAGCTCTGAAAGAACATTACGTCCGCCCTGGCTACAATCGAGCCGATTGAGTGGAGCGTGAAGGTGTGTGCACTTTGGAGTCGTCGCTATTGTAGTAATCAAACGCAGTGCACGTCTCTCGAAGCCTGCCAAATCCTCCACACACGGACCGCGCATGCGCTGTCGATAGCATGGCATCACGACAACGCCGACGCCGACGGCGCAAGTGCGCCGTGGGCGCTCCTACAAATAAGGCCCTTTCTATGTTTATAAACAGAGTTTGATAGAAAACAACCGGTTTAGCCTTCTGCAACAGCACCGGTTACAATAGCCTGTAAATACATTGGACCATCTATCTGGCACCAGTTTCGCTATAGAGTTGGAATGTTTGACAAATGCAGTTTTCTGCTAAGTAAAATAAGAAAGCTGCATACGTGAGCTCGACTCATGGGGCGCGTTTCTTATATCTGAACACATCAAGAACATGTGCCTATAGTATACTATAGCGGACGAAATACTTTTTTAATTTGCCAACCTGTCTGTAAAACATGCGTGACCAAAAGGGAAATACGATCTCACCAATGCTATTCACAGCATGTTTACAGGAGGTATTCAGAGACGTGGATTGGTAAAAAGTGGAGATAAGAATTAATGGAGAATACCTTAGTAACTTGCGATTCGCTGATGATATTGCCTTGCTTAGTAACTCAGGGGACTAATTGCAATGCATGCTCACTGACTTGGAGAGACAAAGCAGAAGTGTGGGTCTGAAAATTAATCTGCAGAAAACTAAAGTAATGTTTAACAGTCTCGGAAGAGGACAGCAGTTTACACTATAGATAGCGAGGCACTTGAAGTGGTAAGGGAATACATCTAGTTGGGGCAGGTAGTGACCGTGGATTCGGATCATGAGACTGAAATAATCAGAAGAATAAGAATGGAGTGGGGTGCATTTGGTAGGCATTCTCAGATCATGAACATTGCCATTATCCCTGGTTGCTATTATCCCTCAAGAGAAAAGTGTATAATAGCTGTGTCTTACCAGTACTCACCTACGGGACAGAAACTTGGGGCTTACGAAAAGGGTTCTACTTAAATTGAGGAAGAAGAATGATGGAAAGAAGAATGATGGGTGTAAGAAGAATGGAAAGAAGAATGATGGGTGTAACGTTAAGGGATAAGAAAAGAGCAGATTCGGTGAGGGAGCAAACGCGAGTTAATGACACCTTAGTTGAAATCAAGAAAAAGAAATGGGCATGGGCAGGACATGTATTGAGGAGGGAAGATAACCGATGGTCATTAAGGGTTACTGACTGGATTCCAAGAGAAGGGAAGCGAAGCAGGGGGTGGAAGAAAGTTCGGTGGGCGGATGAGATTGAGAAGTTTTCAGGGACGGCATGGCCACAATTAGTACATAACCGGGGTAGTTGGAGAAGTATGGGAGAGGCCTTTGCCCTAGTGGGCGTAACCAGGTTGTTGTTGTTGTTGTTGTTGTTGTTGTTGTTGTTGTTGTTGTTGATGATGATGATGATGATGATGATGATGATGATGATGATTGGCTACAGCTTCCAAATGGATGTGGCGTGAAAACTGCTTCGTGAATCCAAATGCTCAATGAATGAAGTTTCTCTCTCACTCTCGATACAAAATTACATTTCCGTTCAGAACTGACACCCACCCTCAGCTTGCGGATGAAGAGCGCGAGCTCGGCCCCGACGATCCTGGCGTTGGCGCACGCGCGTTCGTAGATGCCAGCGTTGGCCTTGGCCCAGTCGACGATGATCACGTTGACGTCTGCCTGCTTCAGGTAGGCGTCCTTCATATCCTGCAATCCAACATGGTGTGTGAGGGACCGCTAAGTTTCCAATCACGCGCGAGAGAAAGATCGAAATCATTGCGTTAGTGTAAGCACTACAGACGACACGTACTAAACCGGCATTGCGGATCAATTCCTTCCTCTCATTGTCATTCCTTTCTTATCACGTACCGATCACAACGAGCCGATCGTCGTGATAACAGACGCGTACTAGCGCTGGTATAATCACTTACGACTTGTGAATAGGAAAAAAAAAACGTTGTAATATAAAATTCGCATTAATCCGGTCGTACACGCGCACAATGAAGCGTTCCCCCTCTCCGTGCCCTTCATATTAATTAGGCAGACAGCTAACAGAACGCCGGCCAAAAACACCTTGACAACACCATTTTTGTCAGCGTTCTGTTAACTGCCTTTCTAATATGAATCTGCTTCCCGACCAGACGAGCGGTCGTCCAATCATTGATTTCATCCGTCCCCATTCTTTAGAGCTAGCATGCAACTGATGGCCCGCGCACTTATCATTGTATCACTGTCATTGTATTGATGTGCACTGGTCTGCGAGAATGGAGCATCGACATGGTCAGGCCATCGCTCGTTCGATGTGCATTGCCAACTGGCCGAAGCTTTTACTCGCTTGGCCGACGTCAGTCTAGAAACACGTGATCTTACGGCGGAAATGCACGCCTCTTAGGAGAGAAAAAAGATTACGGGGTTTTACGTGCCAAAACCACTTTCTGATTATGAGGCACGCCGTAGTGGGGGACTCCGGAAATTTGGACCACCTGGGGTTCTTTAACGTCCACCTAATTCAAAGTACACAGATGTTTTCGCATTTCGCATTTGTTTGGAGTAGCAGGCAGGATTGGCTTGTTCATGATGTTGAAGCTTGGACAAACACGGACTCGGACAAAGGCGGGTCTGTCGTTATTTGCGCTTCTATGCCCTGATTTGTCTGTCAGCTGCCCACTATTCTATTATTGGCTTATGCGCACACTTAATCTTGTTTCCCATGAGTTTCAAATAGTAAGTGCAACTTATTTTGTAAACATGTTTCACTCACTGAGTAATGAATGTGGAACGGGATTAGGAGCGTATCGGCTTAGTGCCCACAACACAACAGGGAAAGAGGGAAAAGAGAAATCACTAACTGACAACCAGGCGGCGACGGACAGCCTGTCCAGGTAGCCGTGCACGAGGAACTTAGTCTCCCGGGAGCTCATGAAAGGCGCGGCGCTAATCGTTTCCACGGAGGAGTTCCACAGGAGTACCATGTGGCCCGGCTCGATGCGTCGGTTGTGCAGGAGGAACCTGGTGTTCACCACGTGCCGGTCCGCCGGAACCAGGTTCAAGGGACGGTGCGCGGGATCGTAGAAAGCGCCGCCCATCTCCATGCAACCGAGCTCGCCATAGCAATGCCTTTCGGCGCGCGCTGCGGTGACAAATGGGCGTCGCAGGACGTTCGAAAAAGATTTCCTTCCCGAGACCCGAAGACGGTCCAGGGACGTAATCGCTTTTCAGGTGTCGGTTCTTATTGTCGACTGGTGTGGGTTACGAACCGGTGCTACTATGTATTGTATACCGCTCGTAACATATGCGGCAGAAACTTGGAGCTTAACAAAGAAGCCCGAGAACAAGTTGAGGACCACGCAAATAGCGTTGGAACGAAAAATGTTAGATGTAACGTTAAGAGACCGGAGGAGAGCGGCGTGGATCAGAGAGCAAACGGGGACATACGATATTCTAGTTGACATTAAGGGAAATAAATAGAGCTGGACAGGCCATGTAATGCGTAGGGCAGATAACCGGTGGACCATTACATTTACAGAATGGGTGCCAAGGGAAGTGAAGTTGAGGTCGGCAGAAAATTAAGCGGGGTGATGAAGTTAGGAAATTTGCGGGTGCACGTCGGAATCAGCTAGCGTAAGACAATTGTAATTGGGGATCGCTTGGAGAGGGCTTCGTTCTGGGCAGTGGACATAAAAACAGGCTGCTGCTGCTGATGATGATGGTGTGTTACGAACGTGATAAACTCGTTGTTTCTTTAAATGTGACGGTTACAGTTGAAGGTAGCATCTCGATGTACGTGGTAAAAATATTACCCTCACCTCATGTTCCTCACGTTTTCACAATATTGCAAAAACAGTTTATATTTGCCTAAACATGGAGGAAGGTGGTGGTACCATCATGCGGCAGCTAGGGGGGCGTCTTGATGCTGTATCGGAAATTTTCACCTAAACTCGCGCCATTCGAAATGTCCTCCATGGTTCTTTTCGTTGATGTGTTAATGTTGCAGCTTTTTTGTTCCTGTCCAAGCGTTTTGTTTCTCCTCGAAAAGAAAAAGACATGCAAAAATGAAGAATCTGGGCCTGTATCCACAAAAAAAAAAGTCTTACGCTAGAATTGTTCGTGAGAAAAAAATTTTTTCAGACCTGTTGTTGGACATGATCTTATTGAAGGTGGCCGCCCAATGGCAGAGTGCATTTAGCAAAAAAAGGCCGCGTGAATTCGGCCCCTGAATCTGAATATGTGACGACAGAAGGGTCTAGGTAAAATGAGGGCCGATTTTCACGAAGGACGATGAAAAATATACGTTTAAACCACTTCCACACTGCTCCGCATGTATCCGTCTTTACATCACGAATTAATATTTTACTTAATCGCCTCTGAGTTCATTTCGAAAATGATAGAAGGCAATACGCATTTTAGCGCTCCGAAAATCTCACGAACGTTATAAGTGACTGGTGCACAGGGAGACAAAATCTCTCAAAGCGGTCGAACAGAAGAGCACACGAGTCACAAGCACCGAACACGAAGGACAATCGAAGAAGGAGAATTAAAACAAGCTTGCTGCTTCTCAGCAGCAAGTTTCCTCGGCTCGGTGCCAACTTCGCTATCCCAGTTCAAATATACTTGTCAAACGCAAGAACGCCAGATTTACCTTTAGTACTCAACAGTCTTTGAATAAGGAATGTCACTGAAGCCAACGTTTGCACAAGGGTACTTTAAATTCCTCAAAACGCTGCCTCGTACGACAGCTCTTGTTCGACAACTGTCGGGCACTTCAAGTTTATACCCTCCTACGGTCGTCCGTGTTGTTGCGCTTGCATGTCTCTAGCAATTTTAGCGTGGAGCTCTAAGAAGCGATGCCCCACCTAGCACCCGCTAAACCCTCTGGTTCATAGTTTCCAAGCACTACACCTCAAATATGACTACCTTCTTACTCATGTCAAAAGGGGCAGGCTCACATTCATTTTGCTTGCAAACATACCTTTGCCGATGAGAATCGGAACGCAGCAAAAAAATAAGACGGTTGCAGTCGACCACATACTGCGGTGCTGGTGCTGTGCTGCCAATTCCAGAACGTCTTGCTAATTGCAGGCGGATTCGTGAGACCAGGCTACCTCGCAATTATAAGCATTAAAACGTATCTATACAGATGATAAAGTGCACTGATTTTGCCTTTGTTCTATGACGATAAGCCGTGTGAGAGGTGCATAGGCGAAGATAGCGTTATCTCGGTGCTCTCTTTGCCACGCGAGGGCCGATAATTGCGATTGCGGCGCCGTTACAGGAAAGTTCGAGGCCATCCTCCTGGGCCATCCTCTTACCTCCATTGGCTGCGAAAGTTTCGACTTATCAATTCGTGCATTCATGGCGCTGGTCTAACCACAGACATTAGTCTGTTTGCTGCATTATTTGTCGCGTTCACACGTGACTACCGCTCAAGGGGGAGTCACCTGAGCATCGAACGATGGAAACCATGGTATATGACAATTGACGTTGATGTCTGATAGGCAGGAGATAATGCACCTTTATGCTTGCATTGACCAGCGTGTAGTGGCGTGATCCGCTTGTCATACTGATCGTATCACTTGCGATAAGTAGAAAAGGAGTGGAATACAGAACGTTCAAGTAGCTGCATGTGGATGGCCTTTATACGGGAAAGTTGAACATTGCACTGTCTATTGCACAGTTGCTCTCACAGGGGACGCCCATTGTATTATTGGACAATTGATCACAGCTAAGATAAGCAATGGAGGCCTATGGATTAGGACTTATGACAGTAAACAGCGTTTGCCGTCGCAAGCTCTGTTGAACCACATATCCCAGCGTCGCACGTATCTGCAGGTTACGTTTTATTCATGGATCTTTGGGGCCAAATGCATCATATGTCGTCTGCTTTATTGCAACATCTTCGAATCTATGTTGCAGTTATAACGCATATATAACCATTTGGGTGTCATCTACGAGTTAAAGGTACTGTACACATTAAACATGTCACTGGCGCCAAAGATTGGGGACTTGTCTTGGCTACAGCAGCAAATACAGGAGCGAATGACAAGATAATCTAGCACGTCCGATACGTGCTAAAGGTCTTCAAGGGCTGCATAGTGGTTTACATTATTCTAATTTTGCACTTAGTTGTTCGCGCACTGCTACTCGTGTTTTCTGCAACTTATAGTGTGGACCTTTTCTGCACGTAATAATGCTGCAGGTATTACCAGAGCCGTTTGGCGCTGTTGGCGAACAGATGCATGTAATGATGGAAGACGAGAAAATTGCGTACAGTACTTCTAATTTTCGCCACATCAGACGCTGGCGTAATTGGCCCAAAGTCTGGAACATTTGCACTGGGGAATATAGCGGTATTAAGGAAACTATCACACCAGAAGCTTTAATTTTCGTGCTGCTGTGTCAATAAAACTGAAATTCGAATCAGTTTACCTGTTTATCTACTTAACCAACTTATCAGTGTACTTGTAGCGCCTGGAAGGTCTGGTTCCGAGTACGCTCCCAGTCCAAAACGCACATGAGAAGCAGACATCTAATCCTTAAGATTATCCCTACGCTTAATTATGCTCTAGCCTAAGGATTATGTGAACAAAATGTGTTGCACACTGAAGACAAAGCATCGAATTTGGAGTCAGTGTAACATAACGACTCGATTCAAATGCTATTCATTTCCGCACTTCATTGGTTTCTTGAGCGTGGCGTGTACATCATGAAGCCTAAGGCGTCTGTGCAAGCCTCATTTGCATAACTCGATAGCGCGGTGTTTTACATAACATTTTTTTTTAGTTTAGCATTTACAAGGCCTTTGCTGCACTTGGCCTATTGAGAGAGAAAGGGAGGTAATGAAAGGCCGGGAGGTTAACCAGACGCGCACCCGGTTTGCTACCCTGCACCGGGGGAAGTGGTTACGGGTTAAAAGTTAAGAAAGACGGAACAGCATTCCCGTCACGGGCATCTTATTCTACAACGTGCTAAAACAAGAACAATGATAATCGTGATTGTCATTAAAGGTGCCGTGATTATGGGGCCCTTGTCAAAGTTATTAAATATTTTCTCATATCGGAGCCTGCAACAGGAGTAAATTTCATATATATGGTGCTTTTTTTTCTACTGCGCCAAATTAAAAAAAAAATAATAATGGCCTGTGGGAGAAAGCACCGTTCTAACCCTTGAACTAAATTACTTGATGAGGTGGCCATTATTCCTACCAGGAATGAAAATGCTTAACTGAATAATTAACATAATTATGCTAATTAACGTTTAAAATTAGGTATGCTATGGCACGCATATTAACCTACGAATTTTAACTAGTGCGATCGCAAGGCGTATCCACTTAGAACGAATTCTCACGACTGCAGCTGTTTCGAGATATTAATTTTCAAAGTGTCTACGAAACGCATACGTGTTCGGGTGATGTAATTTTTTGTTGAGTGAAACCGTAAGCCCTGTTGGATTTGTACCTCATTCCAGATTATTCTTCTTTTTTTCATTTTTGTACTTGCCAACTTACGACTATTCATTCTAATAGCTATTTATTCCTCTAACTTTAACATTGCAATCACGCCTTTCAACAGCGTTTACTGTATATAGCAGTCCTCAAAATGAATTTATTTCTGATTATTAGATGGAATATTCTCCCCATTTCTTGGCCATTCCCAATAGCCGATTGCAGTGGGTACGAGCCACACACTCCGTGGGCAACACTGGCAAGGGCGCGTTCGCCTGGCGTTCCGAATATCCAAATTCATCGCGGCGCTTCACGACTGCTGGAGGCGCTCCCTGCAACCGCTTGGCGGTTCCTGGCCGTAGCCACTGGTCGAGCAGTGCCCAAGCGGAATCGGCCCAACACACGCGGCGCCATGGTCGACCTATTCAAGGGCAAGTCTTTGGTCAAGAAGGACGGCAAGTCGTTCCCGGCCGAGCCGGCGCTGCGCGACAAGCAGCTGATCTGCCTCTACTTCGCTGCGCAGTGGTGTCCGCCGTGCCGCATGTTCACGCCCGTCCTGGCCAACGTCTACAAGGACGCGAAGGAGGATAACCTGGCCATCGAGGTAAGCGCACGCGTGCGATACGAATACGATAAGCCTATAGGCTTATGGTATTTAGTGAATCGCGTGAAGCCAACAGGCAGTGAAGCGGCGCTGGCTAAACGTGCTGTGTTCAGGACCCCAGGACCCGTCATCTATCTATCTATCTATCTATCTATCTATCTATCTATCTATCTATCTATCTATCTATCTATCTATCTATCTATCTATCTATCTATCTATCTATCTATCTATCTATCTATCTATCTATCTATCTATCTATCTATCTATCTATCTATCTATCTCTCTCTCTCTCTCTCTCTCTCTCTCTCTCCCCGTCTCTTTCTGTATCTATCTCTCTCACACACAAACACAAACACACAAACACAAATGAATAAAAAAATAAACAAAATAAAAACGCTTTCGATAGGATCGCCCGAAAGAGGAGAATGTTAGCCTATTGAGGTGTCGGTAATTTCGAGCAGGTATCGAACAGTCTCTGCTGTTCGATAGCTGCTGTTCTGTGGATGTTAGATTCCAGATTTTGCTATTCGAAATTTACACTTTGAATTCGCTGCAAACGAAACCAGTGCGACATCGCTCCACGCGAATCCTGCTTCACCGGTTGAATGGAAGGCTGGCATTTTACGAGCGTCCGCCTTCAAGTGAACTCGCCGCGCGTTGGCTTATCGCGTTCCGCTGCCGTGCACGAGGTCAAGGGTTCGAGTGCAGGCTGCTGCGGATGCATTCTGACGGGGGCGGAGTGCAACAGTGCTTGTCTGCTTAGATCAAGGGCACGTTATACAACGCCAGGTGGTAAAAATTAGTCCAGAGACTCGCATAACGACGTTCGCAATAGTCCAGCGGTTGCTTCAAGACACAAAACACTATGAAGGAGGAGGAAGTAAACTTTATTACTCTAGAAAGAGTAATTCAGCGGTCGTGCCGGATGTCTTGATCTTCTATTGGTTGATGAAGATCTCCGGCCTGCATGGTTGGCGCCCCTATTCCAGGGCACCACTGAGCGCCGCTGCTCGTCGGGCATGATCCACCAGCTTCCGTTGGAGGCTAGGGTCGCCGCTGGAGAGCACGCTCTCCCACTGCTCCGCACTCGGATTTTCTATTTTGTGGAATTCCTTATTTGTATTGCACTCCCATTTGATGTGATAAAGTGTGGGTATTGCACCACACCACGGGCATGTGTCCCTGTATTGACTTGGGAACATTTTGCATAGTATATGTAAATTTGGGAAAGCTCCTGTCTGCAGCTTTCGCCAGTAAACTGCGTGTTGTTGAGTGAGTGTATTGTGGGGCGGGGGATATCTGATTCTCGTCCCTCTATGGTAATTTAGTATGTCATTACGAAAACAATCAAGCAGTCAGAGCCGAGCTTGCTTTCTTTTTCTTTTTTTTTACGTTTCTACTACTTCGATGCTCGACCCTTGCGTTCCATATATAGTTTGAATTAACAAGTCATCAGATCTTAGGGTATATTGTTGTAATTAGAAAAGTAATGGACTTCTTATTCTGTGGTTTTGCTACCTTTCCACCGCCGATCACCCATCAGTCATTTATTATTATCCATTCTTAAAAGCAACCTTCAATGTGCTTTTTGCGCTCTTTACACTTTCAAGGGTGTTTGGTTTGTGGCATATGGCAAACATCCTTACGCATAAGCGTGTTTAATATTTTTCCGTGTATGCATCGATAGTTCATAGTGGGAAAATTTTCTATAAGTCCGGGTTTTCTGACAATCATATCTGCATTTTAACAGTACCTCAATGCCCTCTACTATACAAGAAAAGACATATATTTGTTACTCTCTGCTGCTTGATGTGGTTCTCACCTGCCATTCTAATCATTGCGCCTTTCTGCGCCCCGGGCACAACAGTTACATTGGTGATTACCACAGTGCACCCCGTGATAGCGGTGAGGTGTAACGGAAGGAAATGTATCGAGTTGCTGCGGGCGTTTCAAATGAACCCCAAACCGTACAAGTCGTTTTAGAGCTATCCACTATGGTGACCCTCATAAGCCAGTTCGAAATATTAAACACAACATTTTTTTTGTTTTAAATGAAAGCATCCTGCAGTGGTATTTTAAAGCAGTAAGGATGCCGAAATGGGCATGCATAAATCTACATGTTATCGTTCATATTACCGTGGCAATCGATCTGCCCATCTTTGTGAGTTGCCGTCAAATACTTCTTCAACGAGAAGAGCGAAAGAGTAATCGGAAAACCGCTTCCCCAGCAACAAGAGAATCTTAGTTCAGTGTCTCGAGCAAAAAATTTAGATAGGAAAAAACGCGACATGGGATGTCATGTTTTACAGTGATGCGCTGTGAAGAGCGCGCTTTTTTTTTTTCGTGTCATGCATTCGCAGTCAGCCAAGAGAAGGCTACGAGAAAAGGGGGCAAATGCGCGCTACAAGTGTGGTATTAGCAGTTGTCCCCAACCACCACCGCAATCCAGGTGCGCCGTTGTCTGTCGGAATTCCAAACATGTCTGCGTTTCGCTATGCTGGATTAATTACCCGCTGCACATTATACGAAATTTCACTTCTGTTTTTATTCGTTTGGGTGATTTGGTATCCCATGAATGCGATATTAATGCGTTTAGCATGGGAATTAACCGCGATCACTTTTGTGACTATCTAACCGTTTTTATGGGACAATATAGCAAAGGTAGTACAGCGTAACACTGCGGTAAAAAGCGCTATGGCAAGATACCACCCTATGTTGGTACCTGGGTGCAGGGAGAACGTTCTCGCATTCTTCCCTCGTGACAGCTAGCGTTTGAGACGCTCTCGTTGAGACGCTGCATCCGCTTGAAGACGCAGCAGACTCTGTTGTTTGAGAGGCTATGTCTCTGGTCACAGACGCTACACGGGTTTCTGAACTGGCCCTTGAGGAAGCGGCACTTGAAGTACCAGGTCACTACGGGTAAGACCCGATGGTAAGGGGAGCGCCACCCATAAAGCATCGTGCAACATATTGCCACCATTAACCACCTATGCTAAACGCATTCTTGAATAGCAACCAAGATTGGTTGTGCGTAAATTGTTTTAGCAATTTGCATATATATGGTTTATGCGTATAAACAAACTCAGTTCAGAATTAACACGTGCCGACTTTACTTGTTCGCGATTTTTTTTTTGTTTGCTTTCTGCGCTAAGAATCTTTTAGTCTAAAATCGAAGTACATATTGACTACTCCACGAATGCCTGCGGGCAGTGAATGATTAATTCTTTGGCTCTGCACAACACCTGGGCGTCTTGCATCTCTGAGGCGATGCGAAAGGAGGGGGACATCCCTCGGACTTCGCGCTCTCACCGCTAAATGGCGCACCGTGCCCAGAAGGAAACCCGAGCGCGTAGTCCGGCTGCACTACACGGCTGAAAACGTGGCGAGCTGTACGGCTACACTGTGCGAATGCTAATCGGATTAACCTTGACAGACATCATGAAATGGGATTCATCGCAATTTTTCTCCTTTTCTCCTTTTTTTACTGCTTTTTTTTCCCTTTTTCTTTACTGTTCGTCTCTCGGACTAGGTGGTGTTCATTTCTTCCGACCGGACCAAGCAGGACATGCTCAACTACATGCGCTCATCCCACGGTGACTGGTACGGTCTGCCTTTCGACGATCCGCTTCAGAGGTGAGTGCAACCCCGAGGAAGGCATCAAGTGGAGTTTCGCTGAACGTGCATCGGTTAGGCTTATCACGCTAATTGTAGCTCGCATCGTTGAATTCACGAAATAGGTTTTTTTTACGTTTGCCCCAAATGCAACTTTCAACGAGCACCATGCCTTCAGAGACGGTTATGCGCACAGGTGAATCATATAATATCACAGGGCTTCACAATAGTGCTCACAGTCATGCAACATTTGTTTTTGGATGCAAGTTACATTCACTTGTAAACTTGGTAATACCGTTATGTTGTAGTTTGTTGATATGCGGTAACATTAAAAGAAAATTTTGGACCACCAGGTAAAGAAAAAGATAATCTGCTTCCAAGAAATACTTGTTGGTGTACACTTATTTTTCCTGTGCTGTGTACAACACACACTAACACTCACGAGGGTCACGTTCACTGGCACTGAAATATATATGCACGCGACGTACGTTCAAGTGGGAGGTTATTCACAAAAATGTAGAGAGAAAAATTGTATGGTAGGGATCTGAGCGGCTCTGCTGATCATATTCAATTCGATATCGGCTACACCGTCATACCAAGGTCACACCGTCGCACGCAGCACCCGAAAGCTATTGAGGAAATCCCATTAACAGCTTCGCCGTAAAAACGAAACGCAACACGAGAAAGGAAGACATGACATGCGCTAACCTGTTTGCCTTCAAAGCGTTAGCATTAGGAGTGTCAAAATGGTAAAAAATCGTCAGCCACTCCACTCTGTAAAGGTGGGTGACCAGCGAAGCTGCTTAGCGCACGACACAGAGGTGACACAGAATTTTGAACAAAGGTGCTTTATTGTCGTGACCGGTGTTCATTGTGACCAAATGTGTGCACACACGTTTATTGTCACTCGCGTGGACAACTCCGGCCCCGAGGAGCCGGAGGAAACCAGACACGCGTGACATTTCGGCGGGACCGCTCCCACGGAAGAGCAAAAAGAAACTAGATCCGCAAAGCGCTTGGAACGCCGACAAAGAGACGGCGATGCGAATGTCGACATGGCCGACGGGGGTCGACCTTTTGTGCTAAGGCGCGGTTACCAACTCGAGATCACGTTTAAACTGCGCACCGCGTGCTGGGATCGTTTAGCCATCGCCTACGATAACTGGCGCATCGGCAACGCCACCTTGCGCCCAGACCTCGTTTTGGCACCCGGTGAGGAGGCGGTCGTCACCGACGTTTACGGCCCATTTGACAACCGGTTAGACGCCCTCTCCGAAGCCCGCGACGCAAAGATGTTGAAGCATGAGCCCGTGCGTGAACACCTCGCACAACGGCATCAACGGGTGACCGTCGACGTCATCATTCTTGGTGCCGTGGGCTCCTGCTACCCGAAGAATGGCGCCCATCATGCGCAGACTTTGCTCATGCTCGTGCCTTAAGCCTTTCAAAAAGCTGGTCGGGAGCGAAGTTATCTCCTTATCCCGTGAGACACACCACCACCACGTGGTACATCATTAGCCATATGGACACCATAACTTGATCTATGATCTGACAGTTGTGTCATTTTCTGTTTACATTTGCACTTCACTTATTTCGTTTGGTTTCTCCTTACCCTTAATATTTTTAAACATTCGAATAAAAATCTCTGTTCTTGCCGTCGTGCCTGGGACCTCTTTAGGTCCCCGGTGTGACGAGGGTAGTTCAAGGGCGCCTTGCAGGTCTCGAAACCCGCTACCTGTAGTGCACAGGGGTGTGTGTCATTGCGCTTGCACCCTTTCTGTACTATCTTTGGGATCGGCCCACGGTTTTTGCACACGCACACGAGAAATGCACGGAAGCCTAGCCATAAACGGCTTCGCTCTACAAGTGTATGTGTTAGTGTGGAAAGCTGGTCACGTGGTAGTCGTGCATATATATATATATATATATATATATATATATATATATATATATATATATATATATATATATTCTGATGAAGGCCGGACCCCGGCCGAAACGTCAATAAACCGCTTCATACGCGCGTCTACTTCACTGTGAATATTTACCCGGACCCAGAACTGCTTTTTTTCTGGTATATATATATATATATATATATATATATATATATATATATATATATATATATATATATATATATATATATATATATATATATATATATATACATAGTGCCACTGACGGTCATCTACTTCTCGAAGGTGCACGACGTGTGTCGTCGAGTGAGCTCCGGTACAACACTTTGGAATGAGCTGAGCGCGATTTAAATCATGGATGGATCCGGGACCTGAAAGAGGCGCGACGCAATGCTAACGCATTTTTCTCGCATTTACCGCTGAATCGCCACTGATCTTTCTGTTCCATCTTGCGTGCCGTTATTTCGCTCAGTTTATTTCAATTTGAAAGATTCCCTAAGTGTACGTGTTAAGCCGGTCCGAAAGATCACGTATCCCTCTTTCTTTTCTCTGTCCACGGTTATGTAGCGTACTCGAAGAGCGCTTCAAGGTAGCCGGCGTCCCCACGCTGCTGGTGATGAAGCCTGACGGAACCGTGGCCTGCCCCAACGGCAAGAAGCTGGTGCAGGAGCGGGGGGTGCAGGCGTTCCGCGATTGGCTCAGCCCCTGAGACGCCATCTACCGTGCGCAGAGACCCGCCTTGCCGCTCGCTATCTGAAGACTCTGCGCTGGGTTATGGGGCAAGAGCCGTAGGAAACAAGGCCTCGAGCACGCGAAAAAAGCTGAACTGCTTGCTACTGAAAAATTAATCTCACACGTCGCCTATTCTCGCCTGTGGACTTCTGCGCTAACGTCCTTCTCCTCCAGGGCACAGGAGCTTTAAGTGCGTCTGAAGTAGAGTGCTAAGTGGCGCCATCATCGGGAAGCGGAGACAATACAGCGACCGATGATCACTACGCTTGTTTTGAACCTCATCAGTGTAGGTTGTTACTTTGTTACATTATTTCGATATAGAAGCCCTTGACCCCTTCTTGCTGCAATGTTGTAAACGAAGAATCTCTTGGCTACTCCAGTCAGCCTGCTCCGTTTGCTTGCAAACGAGCTCACGGACATCTCTCCAGAAAGTACAGCGAAACCCCATGCGCGCATGCACGCACTTGTGTTCGGCGAGTACTTTTTTTTTTTACCCAGAGATATTTTGAAACGCCGTGTGTAAACATGGTGCTTCAAAATTGTCATAATGCACAAGTGTTCGCCCTAGACTCATATGCGATGACTTCGCGCTGTACTCATCTGCGATGAGTACAGTGTCTAGGTGCACCGAAGGCACTAAGCTTCGTGTGCGCTCTGTTGTCGCCGCTGAGTTCGTGCTGAAGCGAGAGGCAGCAGGAAGGTCAATTCGCTTGCTGCTTCTGCCGCGCTGTCTCTCTCCAGCGTTTGGACAGCGAGTGTGCGTGGTCATCGAGCAAGATGTGTTCACGTTTGCTTGTGCGTGTGTGACAACTAGCTTATTTTGGTTAGTAAGCAACAAGTTTATACGGCCGATAAAACTACCATCCTTACTCCGTATAGCTGCTACTTTTTTTTTTACCAGTTGCAATACGTAACCCATGCATGTTTGCGTGGAAATATTCAATACTAAGTTAATCTTTGGCTGACTTTTGCTCTGGCACCCCAGCCTACAGTTTGTGTGTTCTTGTCGCATAGCGGTCTCTCATTCTTTTACTGGTTAAATAGGTCTAGTGAACCCTACCTAGCAACATTGTACGCAAGAAAACGCTTCACCTTGTATTTCGCACTTGTGAAAAGAGTGTTTAAAAATTTTGTTTTAAGGAAGGAATACGTTCTGACAACTTACATACGTAGATCTAGTTATTCTTTTTTTTTCTTCAATCAAACGGGCCAGCTCACACTGGGTAACGGGTCGCCGTAAGCCATTACACTATAGGTATTTGAGCACTGAAATCACTCGCTTATGTCATTGGGCATGATTAGCTCCGTCATATGCCAGCAAAGAACATGCAAACAACAATCGAATCGCGGAAGTGTTCACGAAGTACTGATGCAACTAACACCTGCGCTTTGACGGGCTTGCTGCGAGCTGGAGCACTGACGACAACCGCGTTAAATGGATGAAACGGTACAGCTCGATGCCTGTTCCTATTTATGCATTACGTCCGCGCGTTACGTTAGGTAAGGCTGCTGTGACCGTCTTCGCCTTAGCGACGTTCAAAGCCTATGGGAAGGCTTGAAGAAAGAATAACCAAGCACGAGCAATGTAGCGACGACCACACTTTCGCGTGTGCGTTTGCGCGCTCTATTCCTGGAGGTCCCATAGAAAAACCGGTCAGTCTTCGTTCAGAGGTGTCGGAAGTTTATCAATTGACATCACAACAAAAATAAGTTGTTCAATAGGCGAAGTGCGGCTGCCTGGGCTCGATGGTCGTGTTGTTTGAAGGGTCCGAAGAGTTTCCGGCGAGCATGCTGGTCACACTCGTTCTGGTTTTGCTTGCGGACGAAGCGGCCGGACTTGAGGTGCGTAGACTGCGGTACGCTGTCAGTGTCGATGTCTCTTTGCTGTTGCCATGGTGAGACGCTGCGGTAGCGAGAACTTCCTTTAGGGTTGAAACACCTTTGGCATGCTCTCTGTGGATCTTATTAGCCCGAGTGCGACTTGTTCTCTGTGGTGTCGATGCTTTTTTAAAGCTCCCGGATTCTTCTGTTCTCGCTGTACGTGACCTCAGCAGAAAGTCTTCAGCGGCGACATCGTTCATCGAGGTATGGTAACTAGAGTCGACGCTCATTTCAGTTGAGGTAGTCGACACAGTCTCTGTAGAGCCTGCACGGATAAGTATGACCTTTTTTCAAAACACATCAAGTGTAAAGAAGTCTCTGCTCTTTTTTTAAATCGCAGGAAACTGCGTTGCGATAAATTAAGACTTCTCGCTGTTGTGCTGCGTAGTTCGTGCAGTACAATGAAGACTAAATTATGAAGAAAAATCAATAGATAAAGGTATATGATAAAACAATCAAGGCACACTACTTTGTGTGGGACAAGCAACTGCTTCGGTGCGTGTTGTCCAATATATATGGGGGTGCGTTTGCCAAGCACTTACTTGGCCAGCAAGTCTTGGGCTTTATTTGAGAACACGTCGGCCAACATTTGTTGGTAGTCCATTGTGACAGGGTCACCGACAACGTTTTCTTGTGCAGTTGCTGACAGTGTTGGCGAAGTTGTAGCCCAATACGAATGCGCCCTTTGGGTTATGCCGTGCACTTTAAACATGGTAGCCTTCGCAATATTCGCGCATTTTTCACAACTTAAAGGTAACCGGTTCCATTCGCATTACGTAAATGTATTGTCCAGACACGATTGCACATTTTTTGTCCGGCCTAAAGTTGGCAGAAGTAGAACTGAAACTTACTAGACTTACTGCTGCGGCAGCAACTGCGCGTTTGGAGACCGGGCTCAAGGGAAACTGACAATCGGGGCTGACAATGGGGTAGGTAAACTTACATCGCAAGGGAAACTGACAATCGGGGAGGCAGTGCGGAAGGGAGGGCGGGGAGCAGCTTCGACTCCGCCAACAAGTGCGTACTTTGCACGGCCACCCCCGGTCACTCGCGCCGTATCCTGGAAGTGATCTGCAGACGGCCGATACCTCTGTGCGCGCTGCGTTGTTGGCGCTCTTGCGTTGAAGCGATAGACCGCACGGAGGTCACTTCGCTCGCTGCTGCTGCTGCACTTGCTTATACCGGCGTTTCGACAGCGAGTGTCCACGCTCATCGAGTGTGATGTGTTCATGTTGGCCCGTGCGCGCTGACACCATGCTTGTGCATTCAATTAATAAGCGAATGTTTCCAAGTTTATACAGCCGATAAAACTGCTATCTTTACTTCGTATAGCTGTGTACTAATTTGCTATCGCAATCGATGCTTCGGCTTTAGGGCGAAAGTGCGACTTTTTAACTCACACAAGCACATCGCACAGCTTCACACAGTCACGCCACAAATGGCCTGAATGCCGCCATTATTTAGAGCGAAGAGCGCCAGTTAGCTTAACAAATTGAAAACGTACACCTTTATAAAATTGGGATGCGTAGAGAGTATCTAAACAACAAAATTACAGAATCCCGTTAAGTTTGTTTGTGCTGCAGCCACGCGGACTGGATTCGAATCAAATGAATATGCTTGGCCAACCTTCGACGGTGAGAGATTCACCAGCGGCCTCGGCAGTGTCCGTGAAGGGAATGGTGCTTTCGGCGAACCTACGGTGAAGTGGCATCAACGACGTCGTCTTCGGCTTAACTGCGGGCAACCATGGAGAAAAGGAAGCGAGTGGAGCACAGCGTCGTCCTTTCCCTTCGTAACGTTGTTCTTCCCCTTAAAACAAGAAGCTGTTGCACTATAATTGTTCGTAAGAGCCTATTTCAGCCAATCGCAATGGTGGACGTCTCATTCATTAGTGAAGGCGCCCAGCCAATGGTAAAGGTCACTTATCATCGAAAAGCTTTCTGAATGTCGCCAGAAAACCTGCAATAATGCTAAACTGCTATATATATATATATATATATATATATATATATATATATATATATATATATATATATATATATATATATATATTGGCACTTTTCCGGCAACATTCCTATTGATACGACATATGCGTGTGTTAATAAGACGGCTAGCACTTGTTCACTGCCGTATATTTGCACGCGATTCAATCAAAATGTTACTAGCCTCTAGGATAAATATCGTTCCCGCGTTAAGAGGAAGCCAGATGCTATTTCCCCCATCCAAAGGCATGTCAAACTCAGAATTAGCGTCGTTGTACAACTGGTCAATCAAAGAATGAAATTGGCTGCATGCAAGAGAGACTGCAGAATTTCACCGACTGTAGGAACCCGAAGGCGAATGCACAAAGCTCCTAGTTCGCAAGTGCTTCTTTCCTGTGGCTTGGCGTCATCCCTAATCCGTCATCCTGATCCCTAATCCGTCATCCGGATTTGCTGCAATTCCCTCGTACGAACAATTACAGCGTGAGAGTTTTTTTTTATACAATCCCAAAATATTAATGTAGGTCTCGTAGCTTTTATAGTATTTGCCACAAATCGTAAAGTACCTAAAAAATTCGAAGCAAGAAGTTTACGAATCCGTAACCCTGCGCGAGAAATAAATATATATCGCAGTTCTGTACACTGCACCTATTAGAGGATGTTAAGCGGATAAGTATGCAAGTTTAGAGCTTGCATGAAATTGTTTGGGCTTTCACGATGGTTTCTAAAAAGTAATATCTCACGAATCAGTGGCATAGTTGACAGCAACGTGAAATATATCGATGTTCGCTTTACATGGCTCACCGTAGCTGAAGTTGACGGAATCCTGTCATATTTTGTTTCCGGTTCACAGAGTTGTAAACTTGATGCCCCAGTATTCACGTATTCAGTGGTTTCCAACATAATAATACTGATGGCGCACATAAACAATCTACTTCTACAGTCGGTAGATCTGAACAATTTTTTTTTACTGTAACAAACCACTCTACTTCTACAGTCGGTGGATTTGAACTTTTCTTTAATTCAATAAATCTCAACAAATTCAGTGCAGAGTATGACGACAGAGTGCAGAGAGAGCATCATGAGCAGCAAGGAGAACCACTGTGACAATAAAACACACATTCCGCAACCTTGTCGCTGAGAAGGAAGAGTCTTCTTATCGTATCTCACCGGCATTCTGCAGCAATCGCTTAATGAGACATTCTAAGAACCGTTTGCGGCGTCGGTCTGTGTAGGTCTGCGTGTCTTCACCGCAATAATCTATACTGCCCACTACGTCAGAGATAAGAATGGACACTGCAGAACAAGACGAGGCACATCGGCCTGGGGCATTGTTGCTAGGGCGGAATTTGGGATAACTTGTTACTCATGATCACTTAATAACAGCGCGTACAACGAGAGACGGACATAGAAGTAACCAACACCATGCTGACTTCCATCTGATCATTATTTGTCAACGGGCGCATAGTTATAGCCGACACAGTGAAAAAAAGAAAGAGAAGACAGTGTACACAATTTTTCTTGTCGAGAAGAAAGATGGCAGGCGTTACACGCACATCGCTAGCCAAGTCTGGCAATGCCATCTGCTTCGATGGACGCCCCTTCGCCGAAGCAGTATTTGAATATTCACAAATTTTAAATATTCGCAATTCCTGGTTGTCTTATACGACCGGAATTTGAAGCAGCAAATGCATCCTACCCTCTACGTGACCAGTCTGCAGTAAATATGGTAATCTCGTACGTTCGGCCCCACTCGTATATTCGAAGGAAATTCTTAAGTTCAGTATTTCGATTTCAGCAAGCGTATTCGTTCGATCGGCGTATAGAATTTATAATACTCGCACGGTTATTAAATAAAAGGAGTAATTCCGTGTTCGAGCACAAGTGATGTTATACTTACAAATGCCTATTGCGCTGAAGAACCATTCTGCAAAAAAAGAATTGTGGAAAGAAATTATTACGCTGCTGCAAAGAGCTCAATTTCGTTTAATACAAGGCTAATTACTACAAGGCATGTTTCATTATTTGTGATTGCAGGAATATTTACCGGCGAGCTATTTACTTGCGGGAATTTATTCTCGAGGCTCATAGGTCTTGTTGCAGGAAGTTATCGACTATACACAATCATTGCTCAATGTGTTTTGAAGTTTCAATGTATTTGTACCTTTATTGTATATTTTTATATTCGTTCTAACTGTTGAAACAGTCATAACTGTTATGATAGGAGAATGCCAGCAAACTTGAGAGTAGGAAAAATCAAGAGGCAGACAAAAACAAAGAGACAGGAAGGTGGCTGGTCACCTTCCTGTCTCTTTGTCTTTGTCTGCCTCTTGATTTTTCCTACTCTCAAGTTTGCTGGCATTCTCCTAGCATAACCATGTACCAACTAGCCCAACAAGCCACTCTCATCAAGTCATAACTGTAGCAACTGTATATTCATGTTACATTCCTTTTTCTAACTTTCCTGTAGTTATCTGATCGTTTTACACGTCTTTAACTCCACTCGTTAAGTAATACATCTGCTACCTGAAAGAGGACATAAATGAAATAAATGAAAAAAAGAATTTGACATGAACTAGATCGATTTACTTATTTATTTTTTTATTTATTTATTTATTTATTTATCCTGCAACCCTGTTATTGGGCTATAGCAGGAGTGAGGAAAATAAAACCTTGAATTAGCATAAACAAGGCAAACACGATCAAATAAGTGAAGCAGCTAACATAGACGAACGAACACAAATATATAAATGAGAACCTAATTCACATAAAGCAAATTATATGTTCGACAAGTACCTTCTGATGGCAACAAAAGCTAATTTATTGACAGGAAACTAACAGTACAGCACGCTGAATTTCGGTACTTGATTGCACGTGAAAAAAAAAAACGATTTCAGCGCGTTGGTGTCAGCAAAAAATGGCATCATGTTCAAATCGTGGGAAATATGAGTGCAACGTTCTTCAGCAAATATAATACGTTTGCACTCGCAAAATCGACAGACAGAGTTAGTGATGACAGGCAGAAACTTAAGGAGATTCAAAGTGATAACGATGCGAGATTGTTTGGAGGTTTGGGGAATGCAGCGCCTGAACCTGCAGAACACGACTATTTCTGCGAGATGTGTTTAAATACTAATCGCAGTCACGTGCGATAAAGGCGATCGCTGTTGTCGCACAAAAAAAAAAAAAACAAGAAGCATGCTGCTCGGCGCAAATGACGAGCAGATGTTGACGAAGTGATGCGATAGGGCTTCTTATACCAACTTACTCTGGTTTGATGCGTAGGCGTACAGCATTGCCAGCAACAGGACCATCAAGACTAGAATGCAGCAGATGAGGCACGCGTCACCGCTGGCCTCCTTCCTCGCCCATTTGCTGAGAAGGAAAGACTTCGTGATTCGCGTACTTTGGTCCAGTCGGTAATCGACACAATCGACCCGTTGTACGCACCGCACAACAAACTGGGCTGAAAGGCGAGACAAAGAACCACACTCTTTGTTGTGTGTTATTGCGTGCCTTAACTTCTTGGCGCGTCTGCTGGAGGATATATGCATATATGCATGCCTACAAGACTCACAATGTTGGATTGAAACCAATTCTTGCTCCCTATGTGGGAAATTATGGCGTCTTACGTGACAAAACCAACGATCTGATTATAAGTAACGCTGCAAGTGGACTGCAGGTTAATTTTGACCGCCTGCAGTTCTTTAACATGTACCTAAATCTAAATGCGCGAGACTTTTATTGGATTTCGCACCCCCCCCCCCCGCCCTTTCCATCGAGGTGCTGCCGCCGCGGCAGGAATCGAGCCCATGACCTCAAGCTCAGAAGCGCAATGCCGTAGCCATTATGCAACCGCCGTGGGTCTGCCCGTCTTTAGGTACGCGCTTGTTGGACCTTCACCGACGAACCAACTGCCCCAAGGAACAAGTTCGCTAAGTACCGGATGTACTTGTTCCGGTATCGGATGTCCACCAGGCGACCGCTGGGCAGCTTGAGACCCTTGTAGAAGTAGCTGCGCGGTCGCTGTTTGCGCTCTCGTTCCTCTAGGCTGGCGAGGGACGAGGTGTCCGTGAACCTGCGTGGGCACCCACGGTCGCAGTCAGCACGCGCCGCCTCTCACGATCAGCGCAAATTTAACGCGATCGCGAGGAAAAGAATCCCACATACCGTTTACGCCTGATTTACTTCGATGTTTCGAATACAACCGGTGCGTATGTACATAGTAAACGTTTAGTCTAACTTTCATAGACAACGCAAATTGAATCGAGCGACATTCTATGATTTTTTAGAGAGTTGCAAAACGTAACAAACAGGGGGAGATATAGTAGTGAGCGACTGAGTTGGAATCTCCAGATAGGATATCTATAAAAGAATAGGAGTGGCAGTGACAGTATATAAATGCTGATTGCTATATCACAATTAGGAAAAAACTAACTTGAGACACTAATATAGAAAATTTTAAACTATCGAAAGAAAATCATCTGTACCAAAGGTATATGTATATATGTTCTTGCACACGTTGCAGAAAAATCAAACTAGTTGCCATTACTTCATTCAAAATTGTAATTGATCATGCTGTCACGCGAAAGTAATTGAACAATTACTAAACTGCATTTATTACTTTTACGTTACTTTCCTCACAACGTTTATTACCATGACACAAAGGCAGTAAATAAAACGAGTTCGCCTGACTCTTTCACTGAGTAGTCTGCAGCATTTACACTAATTGCTTTTCAAAATGTTCGTCCGTCAACTGTTATTTGCGTGGAAGTTACTACTTGTGACTTGGGGAGAGAAGGCGAGTGAGTAGAGTGAAGGCAAACCAAAGCTAACACGTACTCATAATCGTCTCCCTTCTTCTTGTGTTGTCGCCTGCAAAGTAAGAACAAATTCCATGTTAGTCTTCTAATTTGTTTATAGCGTAGACGCGACACGGAAATAGACCGCAAACTAGACGGCACACAGCGCTTACGTCAAACAACGTAGTTATTTACGGTTTTCACAGCCGTACTTATACCCCTCAAAAGCGTCATAGGATACGTGTACTTTGCCAGGTTAACACAAGCAAAACCACAGAAACCACAGGCAGACACCTTTGAGGCCACAGTAATTATTATAATGTGGCTACATGAGTCACGGCGACGAGTTCTTGCGTAAACGTAAGTTACCCTAATATTTTGCATTAACAGAAAGCTTATTGTTAGGCAACCAATCATAAGCGTGAGTGAGTGTCACGCCTAAAATGACGCGTACACACCTCATCTTCGCCTCTAGGTAGGCGTCATAGCTGCCGCAAGGGTACGCAACAGATGGATCCAGCAGTGTTCCCGGTTTATCAGGTGACACGAGGGGAGCGATGGCGACTGGGTTGCAACGAGCAGGTGGAGCAAGGCGTAGCGGGTACCTGCACCGCGAAAAGCAGAGGCGCGAGATAATTTTCAGTGCTTGTAAAACTAAATAACCACTTTTGTCATGGCGTACACATCGGTGTACGCGTCTTGTGTAAGTCAGTTCTGTCCATTGATGGCAAGGGCGAAATATTCAGGGAGAAACAATGTCGAATTGATCATCTTTGTGAGCGATAGCTTGCTCTGTTGTACCGCTCTTCGCCGCACATGCCCTTCGAGGTATGTATCCTTCGTGGCAACGTAACGACGACGTTCCGCCCCCGAACGGCACCGTTGACGGGCTTCCGGATCCCTGAGAAAGTTCTCCATGGGAACACGCATGGCAGAAAATCTGTGTCATCATGAGAAATCCATTCTGGGAGATTGGCGAATAGCCACATGCCACTATCAGATACACACTGTCAAATTTGTCTTTTCAGGAAACTTTCACACTGACACATACACGGTGGCCCATACCAAGTGAACCAAGCTGTCTACTGTGCTGCACAGTAGCCAGCAGCAAGTTGTCTATTTGTGCGCATACCAAATGTCACATACCCTGTGCCCTATGTTGTCTGTTCAAGACATCAGTCGGCGCATATTTAATGACCCATGTTGGCGTTACTCCCATAAAAAGCCAGAAACATACAAACCGCAACGCTCTATATGTCTACTGCTCTTAAATCTATCCTAAGGTTTTGCTTTTTATTTCTTTCAGCTCATTTTTACCGTGCGTCAAACAGAATAATTTAATCAGCCTTGTTTTTTTATGCGGAACTGAACAAAAAGTGGTTTACAGTTAAGTTTTGAACGTGCGTATAAAACCCTAATGCTCACCCTCGAGAGGAGAGCTTTAAAGAAGTACTGTTCAACGCAAGGCCTGACACTCAGCTTGGCCTCAACCTTGACAGTATGTCGAAGTGATATGCCACGGATACGGATATTCTAGTTGCACACAGGTTCAACCTATTAACTGGGACATCCATCTAAATATGTTCTCCTTACTTTGGAAAAGTGTTGTGTGTAACAATAAGGTTCCAGATCCGGCCAAACGCAAACGCGGTGCTTTAGCGTCTTCCCAGTGCGTTGCGCTGTCCCGGTGGTAACGCGTTACTGTACGACGTGCGATGCATACAGGAACAAGCTTGGGCTATCTTAATGCGAGACCAGACGCCACTGTGCTACAGTTCTTCTGGAACTCCTGGGTACTGTGGGGCAGCCAAGCTTGGCTCGATAATGAACCCAACATGAAAGGCTCGGATTCTCGCTACAGCAGGAACCGATGTGGAACGAATTAAGCGCGGGGTGAAGCTCACCGTGCGGGTGTCCTCGGCGTAGGTACCAGTGGACGCGGCTGCGTTACAAGAGGGTATGCCGGACGTTGTTGCCATATGGCAGCTGGGCAGTCAGGACTGCTGGCATATGGCACTTCCGCGGTCCACTTGGTGGCGTCCGGCTGAGGCTGACGGCTACGAGCGGGTATCATTATAAGAACCTTGGCTCAAAGCCGTCAGGGCTGGTGGGCATCCTCTTCTTCTTCATCTCTTTGCCAACAGCCTTGTGATCACGAGAAATATATTCCATGACACGCAGATGCCAGAACACTCGATGTCGTTTTTTTTTTAAAGAATTTAAATATGATTTGCCCAGGAATTCTGCTGCGATTATTTGTATCTTCTACCTATCCTACCGCTTCATCTGCGTCTCGAAACACAGAAACGCCGTTTGTTATCAATATGGATCGCTGCACAAACCGGACCTCAGCACCTATAGTCCCACCGCTTCCATAACCCCACCCAAGAACCCCGAGACATCAAGGACATGGAGCCATCCCTTCTGTAAAGAAAAGTTTTGAAACGGTAGCTTTGCTTAGCTACTTCAGCCACTTATATGCTCTGCTCGGGACATCTTGCACAATAAATAGCGACATACCCAATGACCCAAGTTGAAGCTGTCTACTAGCTTGGACCGCTGTATATATGCTGGCAGCTGTATTGCCGAGCAGACAAGACCCACTGGGTATATGCCGTATATACAACTTGCTGCTTGCTCTGCTGGCCTATAGACAGTCTGGGTATTTGTCACTGAGTGTGCGCCCGAACAGGCAAGTTCGACACGGCGCATATAGTAATGGTATGTGTCCATTCTTGATCAATCCTCCGGAATGAATGTGCCAAGGTGATAGATGGGGCATGAAGCCTTAAATATTGCTACGTGTCTACTGAAGGCTAAAGGACAGAGCGGTCGGTGGGAAAATAGCGAAGAGGATGCTGTCATTCTGCACGCGAGCTGTCCACCATTTTGTTAAGAGCTTTTCATCTCAGTGTAAATACACCGTGTACATAATCGGAACCCGTGTTTTCTTTTTTTTAGTGGACATATTAAAGCGATAAAGCCCCATCTGCAAAAGACACTAAGCCGCGTCGATCTCGGCTGCTTTATGGGTAGCCCTTGCAACGAAGTGGAAGCCAGGATACTCGATATAATGGTGTTTCCACGCAGTTTCAACTGGGGTAGCTGTGATGACAAGATTATATTCTGTGTTGTGGTATCATTCGGCAGTGCTGTTAGCAGCGAGATTGCAGCTTAGTATGTGTGCTGATGTGCCCGTAAGGTTTAGTGAGGCAGGGACATGAAGTGAATATGCGGTGCGTTACAAAAGAAAGGCATCGCTGACTTTGACAAACATCTTCGGTAGTTTCTGCCACAATATTTATTCATTCATTGTTGCTTGTGCCAGCGGGGTCAGGTATTCTACGCTGTGCGGCGAATAGTCTCACATGCGCGGGCGATGTTTGTGAGGGCGAAGAAGTAGAGGAGCAAGCAAGCTTTGCCTTTGTCCGACTTTTCCGGGACCTTGCATTAGGTAAGAAGTTTATCGAGTTGAACGCACATTTGGGTCTCTGGGTTGCATCGCGGATTTTTAGTCTGCTTCCATTATTTTGTAACGTGAGCGGTGCCGGCGACAATTCTTTGAAGGGTGTCGTCATGAGCTATCAGTTACAGTGAACAGGGAGTCCCAAATTACTTGTGATACCTCGCACTATGGCTTCAAAAACATGTCTTCGTTAAAACGTGTGTTCGAGAGCGTAACCAGCTTGCGTGCGTGTTGTGCAAGAATACTGGTGCCAAGCGCGTACAGAACATCCATCGGATGAAATTAATCGCACCGCCCGCAGGACAATTTCGATGGAGCTTTTCCGTGGCAAGACGCTGCTTCGCAAGGACGGCAGCCTGCTCGCGGCCGACGACGTGCTCAGCGAGGTCCGGGTGCTGGCGCTGTACTTCTCGGCCGGCTGGTGTCCCGCGTGCCGCATGTTCACGCCGGTCCTGGCCGATGCTTACAGGCATACCAAGAACCACAAGGTCGAGGTCGTGTTCGTCTCGTCGGACAGCTCCATCTTCGCCATGCTGCGCCACATGCGTCAGAGCCACGCCAACTGGTACGCCGTCGAGTACGGGGATCCCCTCCGTCAGTGAGTATGGTATGCTCTTACGCTGTGCAAGTTGGCAAGGAATCGCGGCACTTAGAGGCCGGCTTGCAAACACCAACACACGCAAAAATAGAAGTGAGGCGTGCAGACAGGACACAAGAGTAGAGAAGTGGAGTAGAGAAGTGTTGTCCACTTCTCTACTCTTGTGTCCTGTCTGCACGCCTCACTTCTATTTTGCATAATGAATCCTTACCCACTAGCTCAGCTATCTGTCGTTCTAACCAACACACGCACAGCCTTGCTCGAAAATTTGTTTGCCGCAACGAGGACACGGTGGATAAGGAAGACACGACGACGACTGCGCGGTCGGTCGCGTCGTCGTCAATGTGTCCTTCATTTACGCGTGTCCTCCTTGTTGCAAATATTTGGTTCATCAAATACCAACTGGGCCAAGAATCAGTTGCCTTGAAATAGGACCTTCCTGATTTTTTTTCGTCACTATGCAACCTTTCAGTGGATAGTCCGCGGTTGTGTTGTCCTGTTAGTTTCACTTGTGTATTTGCACGCATGCCTTTTATTACCATATACTCTGCGAATTCGTCATAACGTTGGCGGACGATCGGTTTGCATACTCCCAACGAAATGAACTCATGACAGAAGGTTCAAATATAGTCAAAGCAGATATGTTCCCCACTCTTGATACCGCTGGAAGGATCAGGCCTACCGCATATCCCTTGCATACATCACTATTAGTATTATTCCACGTCAGTTCCCCTAAGCAAGTTGAACATTTTTGCAAGTGTGTTTCACGTAGAGGAACACGCTAATAGGAAATAATCACAATTAGGTGAAATGCGTCATACAAGTGAAAAACATTTGAAAATTGTTCCGCTTATGGAACACATTTCCATTCTTCGTTCCACTTAGTGAAACTTTTGTACAATGATATTAAGAGTGACATAGAGATGCAGTAACAAGAAGCACGAATGAAGAAAGGGCGGGCGCTCAAGGGCATTCCTTCCGCTTAAGTTCTGTTTAGTGAGTGGAACAATTTCCAAAATGTGTTTCGCATGCTTTTTAAGCTACTGGGAACAAGATTAAAAGTTATCGACGGTCGTGGGAATGCTTGGTGGCTGACAGATCAGAAAGTGAATTCTTTCTTCATTTATTCCGTTTTGCAGCGGGGTTGCGCTACACCATACGTCAAAAACCATTTCATTTTATTATGGCACTCAATGATAATGACAGAAGTACGCAAAGAAAAAAAAGAACTGTGGCCGCATAGTCATTCGCTAGTAGAGGGGACCATTTACGAAAATTGTCAGTTTGTCGGCTGTCATTTACACACACATGAATTTTATGTATATACCCTTATACATAAAATATTGACGAAAAGAAGACATTACGTACGTTCAAAGAACCTGACAACTATGTTACTCGATCTTGATTTCGTCCACTTAAAACCTTGAGAAGCACGCCACTGAAGTACTATATCTGTTTTAATTACCGAGTTGCTTAGTTGCAAATTGGCTGGTGCATGTCTTTCTTGATTTTTTTAAGCCTAGAAATGATAATTAGTATAGTTTCGAAAACCTAAATTACGTTTGTCCTTTTAGTTCACCTTCAGTTGAAGTAGGGTGATCCCAATCGAAGCTTCATCCACAGTTTTTTTTTTTCGTTTGTCTTCGTAAATTAAGGGAGCTGTTGGTCAAGTACGACGTCACCGGCATTCCAGCTCTGGTCGTCGTCAAGAAAGATGGCAGCGTGGTCAATCCTGATGCACGTGTTGACGTCACAACCAAGGGACACCAGGCATTTCTCGATTGGCTAGCCTTCTCGTAATAGCCAAGGCAAGAAAATCCGGCTCAGTTACGCCGAAAGGTGTTGTGGCTAGCTTTCAAGATACTCTACGAACGTGTATCGAATAAGAGAGACAGATCATTTCTTTTTTCCGGGTGCTTTTGCCTCCGGGATCATTCGTAGAGTCACGCTTGTGTGCACAATGCAGAAGTGCGGGTGTTGCGTAAACTACTTCGAGACGACTTCTGTGTCGATAACGTGCTTACCAGAGTGTTAGGGGACTGCATTAAAGAGCCGTCGTTATTTACGAACTTGATTTACAAGATTATGACAGACATAACTGATGAAAGGCGCTTTTGGTGACCACACGACGGCAAATAACTCCTGCTACCTTTGTGCAGGATAATCTGTTCTTTGCTATAGTTATAGAAATCAAATATGGGGAGACTATGTAACCGCGACTGTTTTTCTGCTCAGTGCCTGGTGTTGTGCATGCCAAAGTTCGTAACTGGCGCAGCGTGTTTTGAGCCAA
Source organism: Dermacentor albipictus (assembly GCF_038994185.2). Classification (NCBI taxonomy): domain Eukaryota; kingdom Metazoa; phylum Arthropoda; class Arachnida; order Ixodida; family Ixodidae; genus Dermacentor; species Dermacentor albipictus. The sequence continues at coordinate 18,107,257 of NC_091829.1, forward strand.
CCATGAAGAACTCAACCTCTGTGAGCGACATCGGTTGTTACTACGGTAACCAAACGTGTCAACTTTCATACTTATGTAATGTTTGAATGGCGGCACGTAAACGAATCATCGCGATTCACGCAGTACATGAGCAGCTCATACGCGATTCATACATAGGCGGCTGCACCGAGTAGTGCAGCCAAAATTGCAGGTTGCGTCTTGATGTTACGTGAATTTTTGGACTGAGCACGAGACTCGGATTACTGTTGTAATTGCACAGAGCAGATATAAGTAAACAGCTTCAATTCTGATGAAGAAATTGTGGCCACTGACCAAGTCAAGGTGAAAAAATAACACACAGAGACGTTTCGGGACCCGTGTGTTGTGTGTTGATCATATCTTTAATATCTTCGTGTGAGAGTGTGCCGCATGCGCAGAAGTGGTTAGGGAAAGAAGGATGCGCTGCTATCAGCTCCTCTGCTTCCGTGGTAGCCAAGTATGATACACACCTCACACCTCATCCTATGGATTCTGATGGGCGTTCGTCCCTTGCTCCATTGAAATCTAATCACACGTCGTCGTTCGTGCGCCGTGGACGTGCGAAGCACAACCGCCATCTTCAACAACTGACAACAGCGCCATGCCGCGGAGATAATGGGCAGATAATGCCGGGCCGGTACAAAAAAGGTCCACCGCTGGGAATGGATCTGGCGACTGCGTATTTCCAGCCGCAATTTAGCTGAAAAAATGGGGGCAAATACTTTCCGATTCGCCCTCGTATCTCTATCACGTGACTGGATCCCCACTAACGACGCACATACACTTCTGCAGGCACAGATTCAGGCGTAGTAGAAAGACAAGTAGGTTTCGCCTGAGGGCCAATCATTGACAGCGATGACAAGGTTTAACGTTTCGCTGAATGCGTCTCAGAAATGCCTTCTCAGGTGCACGAGATGAGAAAGACATAAATTGACGTTATCAAAATAAGTAGAAGAAAAGCTGGAAGTTTCGTCCGAAGGGTGCAACATTAGATTATGGGGTTTTACGTGCCAAAACCACTTTCTGATTATGAGGCACGCCGTAGTGGAGGACTCCGGTAATTTCGACCACCTGGGGTTCTTTAACGTGCACCTAAATCTAAGTACACAGGTGTTTTCGCATTTCGCCCCTATCGAAATGCGGCCGCCGTGGCCGGTATTAGATCCCGCGACCTCGTGCTCAGCAGCCTAACACCATAGCCACTGAGCAACCGCGGCGGGTAAGGGTGCAACATTGGCAGCCATAACATTGTTTAGCGTTGTGCTTGAACTGCTCGGACGGTGTTGTAAATATATGCGGGTGTGACGTGGCTCGAAGCAGCCCGCGAAGCAACTTCCGCCGGGCAGAAGAAACAGTGCCCTGACATCTTACCAGGCGTCTGAGAATGCTTGCCTCACGAGCGCCGCCAACGACACTGCACGGAATGAGAATGGACGAGATCGACGGTGAGCCGTTGGAATCAGTCGGCGTATTGGATCCGTAAAGGTCAGTGGCGCCGGTACCAGCGAAAGTACATCACTTCGCGATTGCGTGCCAAAGTATTGTTTTGTACTTTTATTGGTTTAGGATAAAAGACGTACGCTGCGAATAAAATGTTCGACGACTGTTCTTTGCGCCATGTAATAAGGAGATAATCGCAAAAATAATCACACTCACTAATAGAGACTGTTAATGATGCCCGGTGTACCCATAACAACGTATCCAAAAAAAAAAAACAAGTGCAGCCAGGCCGTAACACCAACCCGCTATTCCGGCAACAGCTTCGGATGACGTCATAGCCAATTCATAGACAAGCCGACCAATTTATTATTAAAGTTAAGCACGTTGTACTTGTTAGCAATGCAGGTTTACGCTGTCGTAATGGATGGGACTGCTACCATTATTACGCAGCTATACCGAGATTGCAGAGGAAAATATTTTAGTCAGCAATGTGCGCTACCATAAGTGCGCTACCCAGAGTCCCCGATACAAAATGTGCGCTTTCTTATACATAAGAGCAGCAGATAAGTTGCTGTAGCACTGAATCAGCTTCAAGAACAAAGATAAAGAACACACATGGAGGCGTAGTCTCCCATTTCACTATTTTATTACAGCGAAATTTTACGATCAAAAAGGGTTTCAGATTGTACTACATCAGTACACGTAGGAAGTTTACGAAGCTTTTATGGGACTATATTGATTTCAAGAATAGACGATAATCTCAAATAGCATGAAAACAAGATCAACCACCAGAAAATTCCATTGTCACGAAAGATGAACAAAAATATTTTTTTATGTATACTGCTCCAAGTACACAATTGTTCAACGGCAGCCCCGTTTCTAATAAGCGAACTAACAAATAAGTCGCTGCAGGCCAAATTGCGCGGGCATAGGCTGCAGCTCGTTTAAATTGGGCTAATTTAAAAACAACACATTCTTTCAAATGCTAAACAACTTAGAGGGTCCAGCTACAGCATATCGGAAGACTACTCAGCTAACACCCGGCATGCACGTAAACAACTAATCGAGTTCGGCAAGTCGCAACAGAAATCTTTCAAACTCCGGTACGATAAACTAATCGTGGATAACAGAACTTACAAGTATGATAACACTACAAATAGAGTTACCTCAACTTCATAGCTACCATCACGCGCTATCGCAAAACCATATAGCATCCCTGTATCATTCGTTTATACTAACATTAGAAGCTTGTTGCCCAAACGCGAAGCACTCTGTAGCCTTATCGATTCCTCTGATTGTAAGCTTCTTGTACTAACAGAAACGTGGCTGAATTCTACCGTCGATAACACAGAGCTTAATTCTTTTCTTCCTGATTTTGACATTTTTAGGCGAGATCGTGTAGGCAAACGCGGAGGAGGTGTTCTGATAGCTGCCCATCGTAGCCTTTGTTGCTCCATCATCAATATCACTTCACCTCTAGAAATCTTATTCGTATTGTGCAGTTCTTCATACCTACAAACTATTATCGGTGTTTGCTATCGACCCCCCGATGCAGATGCTTCCTTCACTATTCACTTCCACGAGGCACTGCAAACTGTTACTAAGTCATTTAATCATGCGCAACTACTCCTCTTAGGTGACTTTAACTTTCCTGATATAACATGGTCCGAACCAGCCATAACACTGTCTAAAAATAACCTTGAATGTAATTTTCTTAACACATGCCTCACCTTTGGTTTGACACAGCTAGTATCTACCCCAACGCGGAAAAACGAACAGTGCTCTAACATACTCGACCTTATCTTAACATCCCATCCCGACAGTGTTTCTTCTATAACACATCTACCAGAACTAAGTGATCACTCGGTACTACATGCAGAATTATCCTGGCAGCTACCTCATTGCAAAAAATCAAAAAAGAAAATAACACTACGATAAAGGTGATTACATCAGCATCAACAACGCACTAACCGAGTTTTACAACTGGTTCATTATAGATTTCCCGAAGCGCACAGTAGACGCCAACTGGACGCTTTTTAAAAATAAAATGATCGAACTCACTACGACTTACATACCAACCATCATTTTAACAGAGCGACCTTCGTCCCCATGGTTCAACAACACATTAAAACGACTAAATAATAAAAAGAAAAGATTGTTTCGTAAAGCCAAGCGTTCCAATACCGCTCCGGCCTGGGAAAAATATTACGTCACTGAAAAAGAGTTTGATTCCTTGGCCGCAACAGCTAAACGAACCTTCTACTCAACTACACTCCCTAACTTGCTGCAAAACAATCCCAAACAATTCTGGAAATACATTAACCCAAATAACCGTAAACCATTACTATTATGTGATAACGATAATAACCGTGTTCCAGACCATAAAGTATCTGAAGTACTAAACTCTGTCTTCTCTTCCGTGTTCACTTCTGAACCTAACACTGACCTCCCAGACTGTCCTTACCTCAACAACCCAACGATGCCTGACATAACAATCGAAGCACATGGTATAACGAAGCTAATCGAATCCCTCAAATTAACATCCTCAGCCGGCATCGACGGCATCAATTCCAAAATGCTTAAGAACACCGCGCACATCTCTAGTGTATTTTTGTGTCATATCTTTCAGCAATCATTATCATCTGGAGTGGTGCCGCAAGACTGGAAAATAGGTAAGATAATTCCAGTACCAAAAAAAGGATCATCATCATCGTGCCACAATTACCGTCCAATTTCCCTCATCAGTGTTTGTTCTAAACTAATGGAGCATATAATTTATTCTCATATTGTAAACTTCCTAACATCCGCTAATTTTTTTAATCCAAATCAACACGGTTTTCAGAAAGGCATGTCCTGCGAGACTCAGCTAGTCCTATTCGTCAATGACATCAGCTCGCATATTGATCAAAACATACCCATAGACGCCCTCTTCCTAGATTTCCAAAAAGCTTTTGACAAGGTTCCTCATGAACGGCTCTTTCTAAAACTATCATGTCTTAATCTTAACCCTCATGTTCTCCAATGGATACGCAACTTTCTCACTAACCGTCAACAGTTCGTTTACGCTAACCAATGCTCGTCTACCTTATCACCCGTTATCTCTGGCGTGCCACAAGGCACAGTCCTGGGACCACTACTCTTCTTAATATACATTAACGACTTACCTATAGGTTGTTCTTCCAAAATTCGTTTATTTGCTGATGACTGTGTAATCTATCGTCCTATTACTAACGACGCTGATTCTCGCGCCCTCCAGTCCGACCTTAACGTCATTGAAACATGGTGTAATAATTGGCTAATGTCCCTCAACGTCAAAAAAACGTCACTACTTACTTTCCATCGTCGCCAATCATTTATGTCAGCTAATTACACTATCGCCGGTTCGGAAATATGTGCTGTAACTTCATATAAATACCTAGGCGTTAACTTGTCCAATAACCTCAGTTGGTCCTCACACATTTGCAACATTAGCAATGATGCCAATCGTGTACTAAACTACCTGCGCCGTAATCTACGTCTTGTTCCGCACTCAGTAAAACTACTCGCATACTTAACAATCGTTCGACCCAAATTAGAATACGCATGCTCAGTGTGGGACCCACACCAATCTAACCTGGCAACAGCACTAGAATCCATACAAAATCGTGCAGCAAGGTTCATTCATTCTGACTACTCTTACCACACTAGCGTTACTAAACTTAAATCATCTCTGAAACTTCCAACCCTCGAGCAGCGCCGCAAAACAGCAAGACTGTGCCTCTTTTACAAATTTTATCACTCACTACTTCATCAGACCGACATCACGCCTGCGCATCGCACTTCATCCCGTCATGGCCATTCAAAGGCTGTTTATCCCCCTACAGCTCGCACCTCCGCTCATCTTAACTCTTTCTTCATTCAAACAGCGAAAGACTGGAATCATCTACCTGCTGAAGCGGTGCACCACTCCAGTCATTCATCGTTCAAGGCATTTATTGAAAATATTATGTAAATATGCCCACCCCTCATGTAAAACCCCAAATGGGGTATTTGAGGTACAAATAAATAAATAAATAAATAAATAAATAAATTTCAGTTTGACCGCATGGTCCATTCGCCGAGAGGGTGCGTCACACTAGCCTTCTCCTCATGTCGTCTTTGGCGAACACGACCCCTTGCGTCCCGATTCCATATTCGGACGGGCTGGTCGTCTCGGCGTCGAAATCATCCGTAGTGTCATCGTCGTACTGCTCCGCCGTCGTGCCTGCAGAAGCAATCGCAACAGGTTACCAGCATCCTTGAGACTCGAAGGCTGAGTCACGATGGTGGGTCGTTGAGGACACAGTTTCCTTTAAAAGTCATCGGAGGTAATTCTGGCTCTAGCCTCTATAGGAAGTACTCGCGTGGTGTCACGTACGCCATCTTGTTTTATTCCTAAGTTCCACTGCACCATAGTGTTCCCTGCAATTGCTAGAGAGAACTCTGACGCTGCGGTTGTTCAGCCACCATGGGAATGACGGGTAGTACATGGATTCGTCTGATATTCGTGCTTCAGACGTTCCCGTGGCTTCATTTATTACGCTTTATCTGGGCCTGAATTGGTCTAAATATCAAAGCACATATTACTTTTTTTTAACTTGGAAGGTAATAAGACTCTGCAAGCAGACATAATCGCTGGTAATTGCAGGTGTTCTGCTCCTCCGTGGTTCTGTGGCGTAATGGTTCCAATATCGGGCTTCTACGCTAGCGGCCTGTGTTCAAATCTTGCCGTCTGACAGTTTTAATAACGTTTATTTAATGAGAATTAACCTAAGCTGCAAATTCATATAACAAACTTGTCCGCTTGGGATGCGGTAGCAGGTGCAGTTTAAATAACTGCCGAGTTACGGGTTTCGTGATTCGAAATTTTGAAACCTACCAATTCATGGGTTTCTGTAAAAAAATTGAGACCATAAATAAAAATGTTTTTGCCTGTAATTGCTAGAATGCCTGCCAATGAAATTGGTCGAGTGTTTGTCTCATAAAAGCCTCTTCGTATTTTACATGTAATTGAATAGAGAAATTGGTGATGGCCCAATCTAAAGCTTCCTCTTAACCTCAAGAGGCCAACAGACTAACGGTTTCATTGTCTGTTGGCTTCGAATGGCCTCATTTTCAACACGGGAACGAGGCAAAGGGGTGGTACCATTAGGACAGGAATCTGTGCATGAAAAAACACCCAAAAGAAGGAAGACGACCCGAACAATGGGAGCCACAATAAAATGGAACGTTCCAACGAGATAAAGCTGAACCAGCTCGTAGGGAATCAGGATCCAAAAAGCGTCAACGAAAAGTATAACAGGGATGACAGCATGAGAAACGCTCTTGCATTGCGAGAGTAATAATAGGAACAGTCGAGTGCCCTAAAATGAGTTAGTGGTAATAATGAGAGAAACAGTGCTAAATGTTTCTATTATGCGTAATTATTTCTCGCATTATTTAATTTTTTTCATAGAGGTGAAGGAATAGAATTGTTATATCGGTTACAGGCTATGTTTAAATGTGCAATAAATATGAGAAGAAGCACTTCACATATGCCCAGCTCTCATCGATTTACACTAGCCATCTTCGGACGACGTGACATCTAAACCTATCATGAAAGAGCCGGCAACAACTACCGTAGTGTTACGAAAGGGCCTCGGTATAGGTCCTTGAACGTTTGTGATCATTGGAGAACCCAGCACCACATAAGTACGTGGAGACAACAAATTTCACAGACCAAATTTCATTGCCCACAGTAAAATTTCTCCAACTCGGTTCAGCGACGGCATGATGGTCAATTCTGTGCGTTTCGTGTATCGATGAAGACGACTGATTTGTTGACTTGACGTGGGTTTGTCGTATCTGAAACCAGGGTATCTTGTAACCACTTCCAGAAGAAAAAAAAACGACCTTCTAGGGCCTACAGAGTGTCGTACCGAGTTACAAAGGTATCAAAATGCAGGTCGAAACAATACAAGAAGCGAGAACTAGTCGATTAGTAGGTGAAATTGGGGGCACAGGCGTAATTAGTGCAAAAACATTCGCAAATTAACCACATTCTGTCACTGACTGCACTATCTCCGGGAAGGGCCATACTGGCACCCTTGTCAAGAAAAGGTCAACCAGCGTTGACGCTGAGGAGAAGGTAGACGTAATCGCTCGTGAAATATGGTAAGAATAAGTTACGAAATTAATGAATATTGACTATGAAAAAGACAGCAAAATTCAGAATAGAGAGATATAGTCGACATTTAATTTTTGAATCATTTGAACCGTCATGCATACGTCGACCTTGACTACTTCATAGCGTCTACAATTGGTTCTTCGTTTTTTTTTTTCAAGCCACTTACCAGCCCTCCACTGAAAGTCCAGTTGCATGGGGTTGGTCACCCGCTTTTTATCCTTCGTGCCTCGAGCCACATCACGCACTGCAAGAACGCATACAAACACAAGCAAAGCCTCACTCAAGATTGCTGGCTGTACAGTTAGTTCCAAATAAATAAATAAATTTTAAAAATAAGTAAATAAATAAATAAACCGCTAATGTTACAAATTTATTCGTGTGAAGTCTTGAACACTATGCGTTACTGGCGTCTACGTAGGTTAAGACAGCGCTAAACGAAGGACATAGAATTAAATTTAAGTACAAAAAGTAGCATACAGAAGGCACGAAATTAGCTCAATATCGTGTGAAAATGTTTTCAACATACGTTTTACTGCAAAACATGCTGTTACTCGCATTCGCAAACCTCAAAATTGTGAGGCCTGACAACAAAGGCTTCGCTTGTGCCGAATGTTTTTGATCACGGCGAGTCAATTTTCAGGGTTGAAAAATTAAACGTTTCATTTTTGCTTTACCAGAACACAAATCCGGTGCCCATTATAGTGGCTGATTGCACGACAATTTAGCTAGTTTTACCTTTTTTTTTCCAGTAAAGTAAGGGACCATATTTTAACGCTTAGTTGCATGAGCTTCACTTATTTGCATTTCCTTTTCTTACTACTGTGTGAAGCCATCTTGTCTTATCTCTAATGTCTATTCGCAGCACGACGCTTTCAGGAACTAAGAACCATGGCAGGATAAAGCAGAAATAAGAATGAGCCAGCAAAAACAAGCACTTAGCGACAGGATCACTTGTGAATGTTTTCTACTACAGCCATTTTAAAATCTGGAAAGTACAATTTTGGTACATCATATAGCCTCTGCATAACCCATGTATATTATATATAAAAAGAACAACGGTTGCAGCGCCTAACAGTTTTTGTTGTTTGATGGCTGAAAGTGACAATTCTTACAAATGACGGCACACATTTATCAGCTGGTTATGCGTACAAGTTCTGCAGCTTCTCATTTTTTATGTCCCCCATAAAGTTGTCGTTACAACTGTGATCAGAAGTAAGTATGTACTCACGTCCGCTGAGTATGTTGTAAAGCCATGCTGCAGTCGGGAAACATCAGGAATGCAAGAAACAGTTTACAGAAAATATAGTTGTGATACACATACAAGCAAGGAAATGAAAATGAGTTGGTTGGTTGTGATACATCTTTAGGAAAAATTTTCAGCACACGAATACAAAATAACAGGAAAGGAAAACAGGGGCAGCAAGGAAGCGCAACCGACAACGCCTGCTCGCATCTCAACCGTTATTGCGCAGAACGTCAATACCAAAATAAAATGCGCGTGGGCAACAGGAAACACGAAACACAAAACTTTTCTTTTGGTGTCTAAGTGGCTAGAAATATTCATTTCTTATAAACAGATCCGTGCACTCGTGCGTGGAGATGTTGGTCACGTGACTGGTTTGCTTGTCTGCTGCATGGTCCATAGTGGCGGCTCAATTATCCGTGTACTAATGTCACGTGTTCTTTTCTTTTACCTAGCGTGACGGATTTGGAGCCTTATCATTTCAGTGTTCAACTGCCTTTAATGTTTTGTGTTTCCTGTTGCACATGCCCATATCCCTTTGGCATTCACGTTTTGCGCGATTTTCGTAAATATACAGTTGTAAGGCGCCGCTGTCTGTGTGTGCTTCTTTGTCGTCCCTTTTAGCTCCGAATAAACATGGTTTTGAAGGCATACAAATGCATATCCCCTTCGTTATAACCTCCCAAAGTTTCTGTTCACGGTTTAAGGATTCCGAGGTCCTTAATTAGGGCGAGACGGTTAATCCGGTATGAACTGCATTCAGATTCTTCTTCGTTATTGTCACCCGTCTGATAATAAAACCAGAAGACATTTAAAAGGAAATTCAACCACGAGGTTTACAAATTTACAGCTCTACACCAGAAAAAAAAAAGAGACAGATGTCGCACATTTGTGAACTGTTATCTGTTAGACCATCTTAAGCGAACAAATGCATGTGTGAATTTACAGTTTACGTGAAATTGTTACATAGCTTACGATGATATTGCAAAAGTACTATTCTCAAATCAGTCGTACATATTACATACCGATTTTGTTCGCTTTTGGTTTTGAATAGGTGCGATTTACAGAATTGTGATATCGTTTCTTACTACTGAATAAGAGAGCTGCAAACATGATTCTTTCAAAATTACTTTTTTGCACAGATGACCTGAATCAAAATTTTGTTTACATAGTCGGTAGATTTTCATTTCTTTAAGTGCAACAAACCTCGTCAACCTTGGTGCAGTGGAGGACGTGCAAAACTAGGTCTCATTTCCCGTGTATTTAGATAGGAACTACAGAGTTATTGTTTTTAAATACGCACTAAATGACAACACATATGCTCAGGCAAAATTGTACGAGTACTCGCACATATACCGGTTTTCTCAGTTAAATGTCAACAAAGAAATGAAAACCTGAGGTGACGATGATGATAATTTATTGGCATCCCATTCGAAACGGGGAGGTGGCAAATAGTCACATACCCTGCTTGAGTTAATCTGCTATGCTGTGCATGCTTCTCATTCTAGCAATTTTGTCTACATCTCAGTCTTTTCTCTCACGAGTGGCGCCCTCTGTATTTTGGTGGTGGTAGTTGGGGCTAGCTGCGAGTACTTTTTTTGTTCATTGTATAGGCATAAACAAGTCATTTTAGTTTGTTTATATTTAATTATCTTGGTTTATCGATGGAGCTTCAATTTGAAATTTATGAAGAATGTCGATAAAGGAACGAGAACAGCGTCAAAGTCAACCTAAATATTGTGGGGTCCTTTTTTCTGACAAAAATCGGAAGCTCCCAAATATTTTTGTAAATGCCACGTGAGAGAGGTACCGCGGGTCGGCGATAACTGCGGCCTCAGACTTTTATGGTAATATGCCCTGTGCCTCGCAAAATTTGTGGTTTATATTTTTGTGTGCTTTGTTGTCTTCTGAGGGAGACCGGCTTATATTAGGGAATTACCGTTCAATTTTACTAAATTCGTGATGCTGGAAAATTATTGAGCATATCACGGCTACTGGTAGGAATAAAATTTTGGGAGAAGACGCCGTGCTAATTTTCAGCATGGATTTAGGAAATCATACTCCACCATGACCCAACTTGTCGCACTTTTCATTTTCTTTCATTAACACTCGATGTACAAGGCATGATAACTTATTTCTTAAATTTCAGTAACGGCTTTGACAGAGTTCGTCAAGTAACCTTGAAGTTTAGAATCATAGGTATTCCGGAATATTCTGTTGGATTTCAGCTTACCTAAGTAATCGAAAACAATACGCGCAGATATCTGTCTTCCGGTCATATCAGGTATGCTAACCACAGGGCAGTATGCTAGGCCCTTTGCTTGAGTAGGAATTAGATTACTTGCTGGCAATTGTGTAGTGTTTTAAGAAATCGCTTGCGCTGACCATCCCCCTGAGATCAACACAATTTTGGGGATGATAGATGAATAGTGTAAACAATGGGCAATAGCACTAAACATTAGCAAATGCATCTACCTTCAAGGTACTCATACCACTTTCATATGCATGCCCATCAAGATCTTCATCATTACAACGAGTAAGTTACTACAAATATCTCGGTGACATTGACTGCTAACTTCTAAACTTCCTATAAGCAAAATGTGTCCATCTGCCTTACTCGAGCACTGTGTCCCCAAACAGAAACTTAAAACCGCTTTCACTAACGTTAAACTTATCTGCTGCACCTCACGTGTTAGGTCAAAACTAGAATACGCCTGCATTGTTTGAGGTCCGTATACTGAATGTAACGTTCATAGCCTTGAACCAATCCAAAGGAAGGCTGTAAGGTGCGAACTTAACAAATCACCGTGTGAGGCCCGCAGTCCGAGCCAATGCAAGCTCATTACACACAGCGATTGCAACTACGAAGGCAAAAATTCAGGCTAGACTTCATCTCCTTTCTTTAATGTAACAAACTAGCTGTACTTCCTTCACCTTATTCATAACATTTAACTATTACGTTCTTTTCCGACAACAGCCACAAAACTCATTAATTCTATATCTTTCACGCACTGACCTGTTCAGGCTTTCTTTCTTTTTCTTTTTTTCTTTTTTTTGCTGAGGACAATAAGTGAATGGAGTAGTTTTACTGAAGCAGATCATTAGACCCCGAGATACCATTATTGTGCCTACATTGCTGTTGTAAGTTTTGTTGTGGATCGCTGTTCTTATTTTAATTTGTATTGCCCACCCCGATTGGACCTTGAGCCCGCAGTGCGGAAATAATAAGATAAACTTAAATAATTGCTTTACACAACGAAAAAAACAGAATACTCATGACTAGCCTGAACAAGGTACGCGAACATACTGTGAGCATCGCTCACGAAAAGGCCTAAAGCTCCGTTATTCTTAAGCTCCTATGGCGACATTTAGTTGAAAACAAAGCACTGCGTAGCAGCACAACGGGGCACTCACGCATGTTCTCCTTGTAGGCGTATATAACCAGGCAGATCAAGACAACGAGCGCACCGAGCAAGAAGAGCGTTTCGTACGAGGTCTTGATCTTCTTGTCTCGCCACTTCCTGCGGCACAAAGGCAAGCAAAACGATAAAGTTTTGCGTTCAAACAAACGACGTATTGCTACGTCTCCAAAAGGGGGGGGGGGGGGGGTGGAATTTCCACTACTGCATATAGAACGACTTAAGGTTGAGCAACTTGCTAGGGATTCGCGTTTATGACAGGCAGGCGTGAGAGCACGGACACCAGAAGACTGCACTGGTATCCGCACCTGCACTTAGATTTAGGTGCACGTTAAAGAACGCCAAGTGGTCAAAAACCGATCAGTGAAAGTTACATTAAAAGTTAATTCAGTTTACACCGGCTAACTATTTTTTGAAACTTTATCTTCTAAAACGAGGATCGGCGTTCTTTTATTTTTCCATTTCGTGCCGAAACCCCAGTATAGCTACACCAACATGACGTCACGGATTCTGATATCTTTTTATTTGTGCGTGGGCCGTTCTTGCTTCAGTAAACGTTCTCCAAACTTGCCAAGTCCTGTCTGCGGCTCATTTAGACTGAAACAAGGTAGTCCATCTTGGCCAATAAAAACATGAACTAAGCCCGAACGGATGTCGTCGATATTCAAAAACGTTTGCAAAGCCCCCGTAAACGTTCTAACACTTAAACTATAAATTATTATATCCCATTTGTGTGCTTGAGATGCTCTTAAGATGTTGTTTACAGTGCTCAATCTCCTTTTTTTCCCGCAGATTTATGAATTTGTAAGCTTTCGGGCTTCTATTTCTTACTTGAATTTTTCGAAATTTTTGTAAAAATATTCAAAGCTCTGAATAAAAGTTCTGCTTTCTAGAATTACTAGAATTTAGCGTCCTTTCTCAAATGCGACAAACATTATTCAAATTGTTTCAATGGCGGTCACAGAAAACAATTTGTGCATTTTAGGTGCATTTGAATAGGGGAATTGTAGTTGGCTCTGAGCTACAGCTTCCTCTCTAAGCCAAAGATGTGAGCATCTCTGAGTGACTGATACATCAAATAGACAGCGAAGCTGCACC